>NW_017276368.1:1967344-2009255 GCF_001594065.2 Cyphomyrmex costatus | reverse complement strand
GATTTTCACTTGGGCACAGAAGTATAGATTATTTCATATTAGAAATATCCTGGGTATCTCATATTACGAGTATCACGTCTTACAGCTTTACGATCATCAAATCTAACTTCTTTAATTAAACAATTCAACATATTTCGTATTTTTCTATCAGTACGATCTTACTCTATTACTACATGAAGAATTTATTGCCAAATAATTACTTATTAAATAATAAACAGAGATTAAAAGCTTATCTCAATGAAACTCGAAAACATTCAAACTTTAAAATTTTATTTTACAATTACTGTAGGCATGATCTAACAATGAATTTTCCACTAAATAGTTTTCAATCCAAGAGCAATAATTTCATGATAGAATCAACAGATAGCATTTATTAGTTTAGCAGAAACGCCGCTATCTCATGTTAAGCGCCTATCTCATAATAGGGGGCTTTCCTCTATATATATAGATATATATATTATTCCATTCACCTTCATAAACGAATCGTTGGACAAAGTAACTATGTATCCACTAGTTATTTTAATTGGTCTCTTAGCTCGCGTGATTATTATTAAGAGAGTCTTTATTAAATTAACAGGAAGCATCGACCATTCCATTTCATAAACTGCACTTCCGATTTCAGTGCTCTATATATTTAGGAATAAACTGATTAAAAAGAAAATTCACTAAAAATCAGATTTAAATAAATTAAATATTCTTTTAAAAAAATAAGGTTTTAAAAGTTACAAAAATGTTTAATGACCGACCTTCAAAGTTACTTCGTTACCGAACCAGCAGTACAAATAAATCTGCATAAGCATACAACCAAGATATGACGAGCTCCACGCAAATTCAAGACTCAACAAATTTTTCGTCAACATTTTATAGATGCTAAGACAAAGCACTGTCGAACTTATGGTGAATTGTACCAAAATCATTAGCGTAAACACTGCATTAATGCGTTCAGCAAATCTGCATTATTATAATTATTCCCTTTATACATATATACACACACGCATGCACGCATGTATACAGGATGTTTCTGAAAAAGCTTATTATATAGCGCTAATCCTGATCTAAAATTGAGTTGAAATTCCTGAGCTATTTTTTTGTACAGTGCTGTAATGAAGCAGTTGTGTGCTGTTCACGAATGTGCGTCCATTTAAAAGACGGCGTTCGATTAGTTTTACTCGATAATAACTGTTTCATACAGCATTGTACCAAAAAATGGCTCGGGAAATTTCGACTCAATTTTATAGATGAGGATTAGCACTATATAATTAGTGTCCGCTTTTTTAGAAAATGTATACATATACAGGGTATTCCTAAATTGACGATAAATATTTTAAAGACAAATACTTCGTAGCATATCAAGACAAAAATGTCGAGACTATGATAGTTTCAAATGAAAAATATTTAAAAATAACGAATAATAGGGCTAGAATTTTGCGCACTTAAGAATGGCTAGATGATTAATGTGAAAGTGTTTCCTCGAGCTTCATGCCTTTGACAACATTTAGCATTTTTACACTTATCACTTTGATCATCATTTGTAATTTTTAACTCTTTCCATTTGAAAACTATCACAGTTTCGACATTCTCGTATTAGACTTTTTTGTCTTAAGATGTTATGGAGAATTAGACTTTAAAATATTCATCGTCAGTTTGGGACATCTTGTCTACAATGGCAGCAACAGTAGCGGATTAGGCTGAAAGAGTAAGAAATTAACTAATCACAGTTGAATGTGAGAAGAATAATCGACTGTAATTGATCAATTTCTTACTCTTATGTACAACCGAATTCCACTATTACTGCTGCCATTGTAGACGGCCCATTACAACGTTGATTGTAGAAATTATTTATGATTGTTAAAAAGGTAAAAATTATTTGGGGAGCATTGTAAAAACTGTTATACTCTCCCTCCTCTCCCAATAGTTGGCGCTTATGCATATATAATACAGGGTGAATCAGGTCGTTGATTATGTATTAGATATACAGTCGATAACTTTCTCATATACTAGTAAAAAGCTAATCCAACGACTCTGATTCACCTAGTATATAAAAATATACATATATAGGAAATTCTGAAATTAAATAGCCAAATTTCAGGACAGTGTAAGAGATCGATAAATTAAGAAAAGTCTTTTAAAGATATGTTTGTTTTTGCTTCGTTTTGGAGAAAATCTCAAAAAAATATAAAAGGTAATTCTTATTTTTTATTCACACTTATTTATTTACATTGTTACTTAAAACAGATTTAAAATGTTAGCCTCTTGCAGTGTATTATATCTTGTACAGACAGCTCGTGTGTGTTGCAGCCAAACATTGATCTGATCAAAGTAATGACACACTGATCCGTCACTCTCTTATTTGGAAATCGGTGCGCATATTTTCGCAGTGCCTTTGAAGCATTATTTTGTACACGAAAACAATAATATTCCGCTTTAAAAACAATAATATGTCAAAAATTACATTTTGTCTGTTGTATGATTTTCTCTAAAACAACGTAAAAACGTGCATACCTCCAAAAAAATTAGTTCTTAATTTATCGATTCTCTATACTCTTCAGAAGTTTGGTCATTTAAATTTTGAATATTTCTTTTCTTTTCTTTACGAGCAAATAAATTCTTATCTTTACCTATATACATAGCGATGATGATGAACGAGATCGCGAATTAATCGCTGTTCTCGCACCTTAAAATCTTCCTTCGAAGTGCTGCATTTCTGGGCTTCTTGTAGCGAACTCGGTAATGTACGAGCGCGATGGCAGAGTATATCTAGCTGGGCGCAGGTTTGTATCATAAAACCAGATATGAGAGTTTCGTGGGCAACGCTGGCGTTCGCACATATCATTAATCCGATGGTTTGATGCAACATAGTACCCCAGAAAGCGGTTGTTGACGATATATCATAGGGCACCCAATCGGACAATGGTAAGGTTCGAGTGCTAATAAAGTACTGGAATTGAGCGATCGTGGCGAAGAAGACGGCTGACTCGTTCAGTATTTCGCAGCATATGGTAATTATTCTGGAAAAACATTGGAGAAATATTGTAAAAATATTAACAAAGTATTAAAGAAATGTGAATAGTAGAAACGCGTATTTAAATTGATCAGTATACAATATAGGATATAAAAATACGATTTATTAGATCTCTCTCTCTCTCTCTCTCTCTCTCTCATCTATTAAACATATACGTCAAAGTTACTGATTTTTGAAGAAATTGACCTTATATGAATATTTACCTAAAACAAAAGCACGTCAGAAAAATACTAATTTATTTAATTATATTAAATAAATACCGCTTTCTCTCTCTCTCTCTCTCTCTCTCTCTCTCTCTCTCTCTCTCTCTCTCTCTCTCTTTCTCTAATTTTATTTATTTTCAAGCCTTGAATCGCCGTTGTTTTCTTTTATAATCATGTTTATAGTTAGTCACAGCAGTTCAAATTTTTAGAATATACTCATATACATAAATGATATATTGATTGACCTGTTCAAGCTGATCGAAGCTGCTAGTCTGTTGGGGAGGGTTGAGCTATTGAATATGTATAATTGAGAAATATATCTTCAAAATGCGTTTTGTCTAAAGTTTATAATTTTCAAAAAATAAGAAAACCACAAGGGAACCATACGCCTTATAAAAAAATAACAATTTGCCAATCAGTAAGATGTAAAATGTTAAACAAAATTAAAGTATTTCTAATAATGTTAAACAAATACATTTTGTTTGTTTCTAGTCAAAGGATATAATGCACTTTGAATGTTTAGACTTTTTTCAGCATATAAATTAATGGTGAAAAAATATTTTTTGAACATCGTAGAGTAGCTTAAAATATGAGTCCGACACTGAACACTATCATCTCTAACTCAAAAAATAAAATTTTGAACAAAATGCATTTTGGAAGTATGTGTTCTTTATAATTAATTGAATCTATAAATAAGAACTTTTTAAGTATATTCAATTACTCAGGGTACGATCAAAGTCTCACTACAAATGCTTTGAAAAGTGTTTGATTGACCAATCGTAGAAGAAAGAATTTTACAAATTGACCAATCATGAAACGCTTCAAAGTATTTGTAGCATCGCGTTGACCGTACCCTCAATCAGGCTAGCTGTTTTATTAACTTGAATACTGCCATTATAAAGGATTTTATTTTAAATAAAAATGTTAAAATATCTTTCTAACATGTCCCTTTTAATATAAATTTTGTTTTAAAATTTTATATTTGCATAAATGTTTATGTAAGTATTTAGACTATTGATTTTTAAATCCTTAACTTTTTTTTCTTGGATTCTCGTCTCGCATAAAAAGATTATTTAAAAAATAATTTACGTACATACACGAACTTCGAATTTAGTTCTTACACAACTAATTTCACAATAATACTTTACACTGCGTACTTTGCACTGCGATCGAAGCGTCGCTGAATATTCATTTCCTGATCGTTTCGGGGTACGCAGATATCTTGTAGGAGCATATTGGTGAGACCAATGATCTCATCTCGACGTAGCGACAGGTTCGCCACTTTGCAGCTAACGCCGAATACCGACAGAAACAGCGAGAATTTTTCGATAAACGTCTCGAGATCCTTTGTTATGAAACAGTCGACTAAACCGCAAAATGTGAATGAGTAAAGTAGAAAATTCATTACGATAGAATAAATGATGTACGCCCAATATTTGATAAATGTCAAGTTAATGGGTCGCCAGTATCCGGTATATGTTAATAGCGCGAACGATAACGGAAGAGTGTGCATGATTGTTAACTCTTACGAGTCTAAGAAAAAGTCTCGAAGATCTTAGGTAAGTCTCGATAAAAAAATATTTCTTGTAAGACAATTAGTTCTGAAGATGCTATTATATTGCTGTTTCCTGCATTTCCTCGCGTCAGCGTTTCATAACCCATACCTCTTTTCTTATTCTCTCTCACTTAAGAATTACTTTGACTTGCGACTTATAGATAATTCATGCATAAATAAGTTTTGTTAATCGTTTCATAAAACACTACTTGTAATTCTACAAAAACTATCCGTACGCTATAAAGACAAAGTTATTAAGTTCCGCCTTATTCCATCTTATTTAAAAATTAATGTTAGTATGAATTTGCTTCCTATGTCATCATCGTGATCGATATAAAGCGAGTCTTAGATCTTATCTCTAGTATAGCAAATACATTTCTTTTAATTTATATGCTGTTTAATTACTTCTCGAACTTTTAATTATCCGTCAGCTTTATATTTTTAACAAATTTAAACTTAATATATATATATATATACATAGAAATGATGTGACAATCGCCAATTGGTCATTAAATTCATTTAAATTAGTCGTGACATTATTATTGTGTGTGACGGAAGACAAAAGACTTCTAGGCGGAATAATATAGCGACGACAACTCGGTTATTATGAGTAAGTTGCGTTCGATTATCCATTAATATATAATAAATATAGCAAGGGATAAAGCGTGCGCACGTTGGAGAGACCGATACACATATCTCTCTAGCTGTTTTTTTTTCTTTTATGCTAGCAAGAATTCGCTCTTCCTTTTTTCTAGAAATTTTGCGGAATGATGTGACCTGTTCTTTTCATCTTAACTTCTTATTACACCATTTATATTTTCTCTTATTGTTTCTTTAATACAAAGAAAAAAAATGGAAAACATGACTCGTGCATAAAATTGATCAGAAAAGAACGGATCTCTTTTTCTATCACTATTTTTAATGTAACACAATCAATTTGTCGAAATAAGTCCTTCAATTCAAAAGATTTGATTGTGCTTCACAAAATAAGACAGTTTTTTGTCTATATATAAAAAGAAAAAAAGTATTTTTATACTCTCTCAGAAATAACACACAAGCTTATACAAAATAACAACAGACTTATACATATATTTAGACTGCTGACTCAATGTGAAAGAAATGAACCTGATTTCGAGCTGTCCTTGTTCTGTTCACATATGCGTATGTATGCGTTCTATCTGTGAGTATCGCGCGTGAACTTATGTGAAAACACTATGACAGAAATCACAAATGACAAATGTCATTTCATGATTTTGAATATAGTATAAGTTATTATTTTGACTTGAGCAGTGATTATTCATGTGATTTATACATGTGCGTGAGAGTGAGTGAACATAAATATGGCGCTGCCAGACGTCTTCAAACATGAAGATGAAGTTGACAATCTTTTACAATTTATATAAGTCTATGCATAGAAGAGCATTTATATACAAATAATGATATATGGTATACTAATATATTATATACATATTACTGTGTACTGTATACATATATACATTTTCTATTTTGGTAACAGAAGGAATGGAGTTCAGGAAAGTCTCAAAAGTTGATGTCAGAATACAAAATTCAATTGTCTATAAGTGTAACTTTATTCAGTCGCTGCGGGATTACAAAGATGTTTAAACGCGGTAAGCTCTGCCGAACGAATTCCTGTTTTTGTTCTTGTTCTTTGTTCAAAGATCTTTCTTTGCAAACGAAAATACATATTATCTCAGCGGATCGTTATTGTTTATCATTAAATTTAATCTTCCAATTTTAAACAGAGATGTTTTCTATACAATATTTAATTTATAATGATATAAATAAATTTATATGATATAAAAATCAAATTTGTCAAAATTGAATTATACATCAAGAATTACAAGACATTTCTATTTTTTATTGTGTGTACTACGGATGATCCTTCGTCGTCGCGCGTACAAGCAAAAAATCATATAAGCACTTTTATTATACAATTTAAGCAGTGGCTATCGATTGAGCGTATATAGAACTTGATCGTAGTTTAGCCGTTATTGAGATCTGTTAATCTCAATCTGCCGCAACTCGCCGGCTCGCGTAATAAAGTAGCCACGGCAGTGTCGCTGCACCTGGCTTATTGTTAGCGAAACACTACCGTGGCTGCGTTCCGTTTAAGCCATATGCGCGCATTTTATATAGTGAGCGTCACGTATACTATAGGGGAATGCGCGCATATGCGCGAAACGGAACGCAGCCCGTGTCTCCAGATATGTTTTGTGCGTATCACGTGCCTGTGTATATGTGCGCTCCGAACAGCTGATCCTTTGTTCACGACTATTTATAGTTTGATCGAATACTCGTATATTGTCTATTCAGCGGAAACCTTTTGGATTAAATCTGGAAATTGTAGCAACGCAATCGCCATACTATGTTGGATATGAGTGTCCCATAATCCATGTCCGTCCTTTTAAGAACGGGCTCTTTGGAACATTTAAATTCCCAATTTATTCACGTATAAAATAATGTTATAAAATTGATTTGATATTATATTAGGCAGAATGTAAGGCTTGTTTTTACAATGTTATTTATACTTAATAATATACAACAAGAAGTTACATTATAAATTATAAAACATTATAAACATTAATCTGTTTGTTTCATTACATTATTATTTTAGACAATTAAACTTTTAGCAAAAAATTGAAGATTATTAATATTGTCAAATAAAAAATTATTTAATTGACAATTCTGATTTTTTATATAATTTTTTATTTACTTTGACTGTATTATATTATACAGAATAATCCAGACCAGCTGCAAGATCCGATATGTATACGTACTGTTTATGAAAAATTGAATCAAAAAGTCCTCTATCATTTCGCAATTTTCACAACTTTTTTTAGTTATCCAATAAGAAAAGCAGACAATCCAAAATTGACGTATGTTTAAAACAATTTGAGAATATATATTTTTAAGAGTTCTTTAAAAAATATCTTTAAGATATTTCATAAGGAATGATATTTTAATGTTGTTTTTATACTTCTATTTTATACGTTTATTCGGCAATTTTTAGAAATTAACTATTTACGTAGAAATAATTAGTTATCCACCAGATTTCTGCAAAATACGTATTGAAAGAGATGATTACTTTTGCTTGTATTAAGATCCCTGCAAGACGTTATACGCTGAGTAAGATATTTTAATTATCTGAAAGAATAAACGTTAAATTGGCATATGTAAATCAAAGCATAATTACATTGGCGTCGATTTTTATGGAGAATGTGTGAAGTAATTTATAAATCAGAATTTTTCATGTGTGTGGAAGAACTATTTTTTAAATATAACTATAATATTGATGATAACTATAGTGTGTTTTTTCTACCTTGAAAGAGTTAAAAACGTATTTGCGTTTTACTATACAGCAAGTTCGGTTGAATTTAGCAACTACATATTTTGTACTACATATATTGTATTCTGATATCGTTAAGATCTCGGATATATTGATGCACTCATAAATTTATTGTAAAAAACGATATTTGAAATTCAACATTTTCTGTAAGTGTTTCAACAAGTTAAATAAATATATTTATAAGAATTTTTTATTATTAGAAGAATTCGTTATTCATTACTTTGTTTCGATATAAAAGTCTATATTCTTTGACATAATCTTGATATGAAACTCTACAAAGAGATCTTAGAAATAATTGTAAAATTTTTATTGTGCCTCTATTCTCCCGTCACGTTGTTGAATTCCACACATGGCAAATTGACAAGTCGACGCTTCTGATTAAACATTAAAAATATTTTCAATATCGCTAATATAATAATATCATCCTTGATATCATTCTATTTACCTTCATAAAAGATTCGTTGGATAAAGTAATTATGTATCCACTAGTTATCTTAATTGGTTTCATAGATCGTGTAATAATTATCAAAAGAGTCTTCATTAAATCAACTGGAAGCATTGACCAATCCATCTCGTAAACGGCGCTTCCGATTTCAGTGCTCTATACGAATTTAAAGATGAACTGATTAAACAAAAGGTTTACTAAACCGGCTTTAAGTAAACTAAATATTCTTCAAAAAAATTACGTTTTTAAAAAGTTTAAGAATATTGAAATAATTGACCTTTAGTGTCACTTCGTTGCCAAACCAGCAGTACAAATAAATCTGTATTAGCATGGAACCAAGGTACGACGAGCTATATGCAAACTCGACGCTTAGCAAATTTGTCGTCAACATTTGATAAATACAAAGACAGAGCACTATCGAACTTATGGTGAATTGTACAAAAATCATTAGCGTGAACACTGCATTGACGCGTTCTGCAAATCTGCACCATTACAATTATCTCTTCAAAATATACATAATACAATATATACATATATTTAATTCTTTTTTCAAGCGCGAATAAATAGAATTCTATTTTTACCTATACACATAACGATGATGATGTACAATCTCGCGAACTAGTTGCCGTTCTCGCGCTTTAAAATCTTCCTTCGAGATGCTGCATTTTCGAGCCTCTTGTAGCAAATCCGGCAATATACGAGCTCGATAGCAGAGTATATCTAGCTGGGCACAAATTTGAATCATAAAACCAGAAATGAGAGTCTCGTGGGCAACGCTGGTGTTCGCGCAAATCATTATTATGATAGTTTGGTGCAACAAAGTTGCCCAGAAAATGGTCGTTGATGAGATATCATAGGGTACCCAGTCATAGAGCGGCAAAGTCCGAGTGTTGACAAAATGTTGAAATTGAGCAATCGAAAAGAAGGCAGCAGACTCATTCAGTATTTCGCAGCATATGGTGATTATCCTGGAGAAATATTAGAAAAATATTGGAGAAATATAAGTTGTTCAAAGTTATATATAATTAAAAAAACAATTACACCTCCTATAAAATTACTTATAGCCTATGCAGAGTTATTATTTACTAATTATAAGTTCCGGGCACACCGAAAGTTGAGACTTATACTGCTATAGGTTGGGCAAAATATAATAATATAATACATTATTAAACTATTTAAAATACAGAATACAACATATTGTTAATCTTTCAATTTGAAATATAAAATATAAAATACTTCCAAATTATTTATGTAAATTACGAAATATTTTTTCAATCTTTTAATTATGATAATATATTTTAATACTTTTGAGACTTTTGAAGCTTATAATATAATTTTCATATGTACTTCGCGTTGCGATCGAAGCGTCGCTGAATATCCATTTCGTGAGTGTTCCGGGGTATACAGATGTCATCCAACAACATATCGGTGAGATTGATGATCTCATGTCGACGTACCGTCAGATTTGTCACTTTGCAGCTAACGCCAAGTACTGACAGGAATAGCGAGAATTTCTCAACGAATGTCTTGAAATTCTCGCTTATGAAACAGTCGACTAAACCGCAAAATGTGAATGAATGAAGTAAAAAATTCATAGCAATGGAATAAACGATATACGCCCAATATTTGATGGATGTTAAGTTAATGGGTCGCCAGTATCCGGCACATGTCAATAGCGCAAATGATAGCGGAAGAGTATGCATCGTTCTTGGTTGAAAGTCTAAAGAAAGATCTCGAAGATCTTAGGAGACGTCTCGATAAAAAATATTTCTTGCAAGACAACGTTCTGGAGATGCTATATTATATTGTAAATTTCATTTTCTCGTGTCCGCGTTTCATATCGTATCGCCTTTCTTATTCTCTCTCAGTTAGGAATTACTTTGACTTCTGTCATAGATAATTCAAGCATAAATAAGTTTTTCTAATCATTTCATGAAACATAACATGCAATTCTATAACGTCGTACTATTCGTACGCTATTAGAAACATTCTACAGTTATTACGATAAGTTCCGCCTTATTAAAAAATGAACGTTAGTATAAATTTTCTACGTTCGCTACCTTTGTCATAGTTGCAATCGATATTTAGGTACAAGTCTTAGATCTTTTAGCACTGTCATATAATACTTCTTCATAATCTACTTTTACATAATCTATAATTTTAAATATATTTCTCAAATTTCCAATTATCCGTCGTCTCTCTTTGTATTTTTAATAATTTTAAATTTGCAAGAATTACAAGAATATATAAGAAAATAGCAATATGACAATCGTCAATTGAATTAAGAGTAATCATTACATATAAAGAAAGAAGAGAAAAGTCTACAGAATGATATAACGACCTCTCAGCTATTATGACAAATAAAGTAAGTTGCGCTCGATTATCTATTAATATATAATGAATTCGGCAAGAGAAAAGTATATGCGCCGATGTATGTATTATACATACATATTATATGTTGCAGAAGCTGACTCTCGCTAGTCGTTTTATTCTTTTAGTAAAAAATTTCTAGTAAAACTAATAAAAAATACTATAGGTCAATAGGCCTTTTACCTGGTGCTATTAGTTAAAAAGTTATAAACAAAAAAGTTTGATAAATGAGAGAGATAGAGAGAGAGAGAAAGAGAGATATGTCTTTTTTTTTACTATATATAAAACAAAAAAGGCACGATTTTATGGAAAATTTTATGGAAAATGTCCCTCGGTTAAATTGGCTAAAATTCAAGTACGTTATTATTTTTGATGTTATTTTTCTGAACAAAAATCTTAATGGGCACGACTCTTTAAATTCCAATTAGAGATGTTTGAAGTACGTGGAAAGCGTGTTATTTCACGAACCAAATATATGAATGTATAATATATACATGCGCGTGTGTGTGTGTTGAAGTCATTAAATACTATGGAAGTAACGAACCGTGGAGTCCTTATCCCTACTGACACACACTCATACACACACACACACACATACACGCACGCACGCACGCGCACACATACAGTTAGACTTACTTTTTAAAAATTTTTAATGTAATGGAAATGGTAAAATCTTTGGTTGTTCTAAGAATTATAGTAGAAGCCTTAAAATATTTTAAAGATCTTAGATTATTTTAGATCAACTTTTTACACACTTTAAAAATCACCTCAACATTTTTAGTTATTCTGGTTTATAATTACTTTTAAAAACTCTAACATCATATTTAAAGTAAATTTTTCCAATGACCGCATACAGGTTAAGCTCAACTACAAGTTAATTAGCACAGAAAAAAATGTTGCGGTTATCACAATCGAAAGTAATAATGATATTCTTCTATCAATACATTTGGTTGTGATAAACGTAAGATGGACATATCTTAATATAACAGTCATAACTATTAAAACATTGTGTATTTTATGATTATCACAATTGTAGGATAGCTCTTATAACCAAAAAATGTATTGATGGGCGACTTTTGGCCGTGACAACCATAGCTATTTTTTCTGTAAGATAACGAAAACTTGGATCTTAATCGCTCATTCTCTCAGTATATACGCTACGAGCTTGATTGATGGTGTACTCTTACATCAGGATCTGCAATCGTACAAAGTCTAACGTTTCTTAAATGTAATATTTTCTGATTTTTGGACTTTGTGTTACAATATCTTTGCTTGTAGAACATATAAAGAGGAAAAATGGAAATACTTTTATTATATAATTAAAACCTAACTTATCGATTGAATCTCGAATACTCTAAATGATATCGGTTTAGCCGTTGTTAAGATCCGATAATGTCAAGTGTTCGGATTAATCGTCACGTAAACTATTGACGCCGTAAATTATTGGCGTAAACTATTGACACTACCATGTCTCCTGATTTAGATTTTTAAACAGTACTATTATTATTTGTGAGAAAATTATAATTGGCTACAAGATTTCTTCAAGACACGTGATCGAAGATGATTTTCACTTGTATTAAGACCCCTGTAGGACGTTGTACGCCGAGTAAGATATTTTGATAATCTAAAAGAATGACCAAATATGAATAAAATGACATGTACAAATTAAGATATAATCGTGTTAGATCTATTAAAAATATTTCTGTATTTTAATTCAATAGTAGATTCACGCAGTAATATTTTTCTAACATTATTGCCATGTCTCATCCTGTTCACCTTCATAAATGATTCATTAGATAAAGTGACTATGTATCCGCTAGTTATCTTGATTGGTCTCATAGATCGTGTAATTATCACCAAAAAGGTTTTCATTAAATCAACAGGAAGCATCGACCAGTCCATCTCGTAAACGGCGCTCCCAATTTCAGTACTCTATACATATTTAAAAATAAATTTATTAACAAAAAATTTACTAAACCTGCTTCAAATGAGGGACCCTGAGGAATTTTTGTCTTTTACATTTTTCGAAATATTTCAGCGTATTATTTAAAAAGACTCACACTGTATGTATACTTATATGTATGTAATGAGAGAAATGAAAGTTAAAAAAATTTATTATTTAACACAATTGAATCAGTCTTGTAAGTGGCTCAATAGCTACGTTTACACCGTGAATTTAGGCCGCGGCTTACACCCCAAATTCGACCTAAATTATTTAGGTCCCTCGCTGTAAGCATTTGAAAAATGACCTGGTTGTAAGCCAGGTTTCGGTTTTTGGTGATTCTCTAAACGTTTTATCGATGATTGTCGCTATCGTTAACTAGCGACAGCCAATGGCAGGACAATCCTAAAAGAAAGCGCGGCTCTCATTGGCTGTCGCTAGTTAACAATAACAACAATTATCGAAAAAACATTTAGAGAATCCCGCAACTGACCTGAAATAGGCCGCCTGTATATGCGCGCTGTTCATATATTGTAAATATATTATTATTCATTATATTGTAAAAATCTAAGAGGCTAAGAGTTACTTTCTAAACGTATTAAGTTGCAGTAGTTACTTATTACCAAGTCAAAAAAATAACAAAGTTACCGTTAATAATTACTGATTTTTAAAAGTAACTCATAGAGTTACCGTTATTTAAAAAGTAACTATTCGTTACTTTTCTGTTAAATGCTAATAAAATCAATCTAAAAATGTGTGTACAATATGTTTGCAATATGTTTTGCTTAAATGTTAATAAAAGCAATATATAAAAATGATATTAGTTTTATTTTTTAGTTCTTTTTTAAAAACTTTTTGTAATTTTGAAACTTGTAAAATATGCAGCAAATTAAGATATTATTCGTTTAATATATCACGTAAAAGTGTAAAATAATTTCTTAAAATGACAATATATTTCTCAGCTATCAAAAATCGTTGCATGGACGTTGCAGCAGTTGATAGCTAACTGTAAGTATTTCAGGAATTTTATTATATTTTATGTTTCTATGTGATACAGGTATCAGATGGTTGATATCTCAGTTTGCCACATATGTTATAGTTTTCAGAACTATAAAATTATTATGTTTTTCAGAATAAAATTAAAAAATAAAGTTTTACATAACAAGTAATTTATTGTATGTAATTTTTCCTTCACATATAATATAATATTTCAATTAATATAGTAAATAAACTAATCACAGAGTCGTATTAACATCTCAAGACATTAAAATAGTCTTAAAATGAATCAAAATTATTAATACTATCGAAAGACTGAAGATTGAATGAACGAAAATTATGTCGTAAAGATTTAAAATACAAAAAATAACGGTAAAAGTAACTGTAAAATTTGTTATCAGAAAAATGTAACTACGTTACCAGTAACTTACCAAAAAAAGTAACTTGTAACCTATAACTTCGTTACAAGTAATGAATTACTTCGATTTCCTGGAGACTTCATACTCTTTAGAGTGATTTGAATAGTTTTAGAGAGCAAGGCAAGCCCTCTAAAAATATAAAAACGCCGTAAAAAGAAGATAAAAGTAAAACAATACCTATACAGATAATAAAATAAAAAAATACAAAAATAAGAATAAACATAAACACAAAAAAACATAAAAATAAAATTTGATTACAATTTCGGTTTTTGTTGATATAAAAAAAGGGTTATTGTACAATTTTCGATTTTGGTTCCGATTTTGATTTTGTTCAGATCTTTGCTTTATTAAATAAATCAAATATTCTATGAAAAAAATGGCTTTAAAAGTTTAAGAATTTTTTGATGACTATACCTTAAGCGTCACTTCATTGCCGAACCAGCAGTATAAATAAATCTGCATAAGCATACAACCAAGATACGACAAGTTATACGCGAAATCGAGGCTCAGCAAGTTCTTTGTCAACATTTTGTAGATGCTAAGACAGATCACTGTCGAGCTTATGGAGAATTGCACGAAAATCATTAGAGTGAACACCGCATTGATACGTTCCGCAAACCTGCATTAAAATTATTTTTTCAATATATTGTACATTTCTTTTTTTATACGCGAATAAATGTTATCTTCACCTATATACATAGCGATGATGATGGACAATCTCACGGACTAGTCGCCGTTCTCGAGTTTTGAAATCTTCTTTCGATGTACTGCATTTTCGAGCCTCTCGCAACGAATCTGGCAACGTACGGGCACGATAGCAAAGTATATCCAGCTGGGCGCAGACTTGGATCATAAAACCAGAAATAAGAGTTTCGTGGGCAACACTGGCATTCGCGCAAAGTATTAGTGCGATGGTTTGGTGCAACATGGTTGCCCAAAAAGCGGTCGTTGACGAGGTATCATAGGGCACCCAGTCATAGAGCGGTAAAGTCCGAGTGCTGATAAAGTATCTTAATTGAGCAACCGTGGCGAAGAAGGCAGCAGATTCATTCAGTATCTCACAATATATAGTGATTATCCTGAAAAATATTGAAAAAAGTTAGAAAAATATATTGGATTAATGTTATAGTGGTATATTTTAGAGTAGAGATTATTATACATCTTACAGTATAGTAATTATATCTTGCTATTAGACTCGGTAATTACTATTACACTTATTATACAATTTATAGTGTAATTTATATATTTTAAGAAAAATATCAATAAAACCAAAAACTATCAGAAAAATACCAGCATATTTAAAATTTTTTTAATTCATAATAAAAGATGTCTTTTACAATCAATATATCGCTCTGCTTTTGTATTTCGATCTTTGCATTGCCATTAAGCACATATGTATATATGTAATATATGTATGTAGGTATGTATTAGGTAGGTATACATTTCTCTTTAGTAATTATCTTTGATTGGTCATAGAGATTTTGGAATATTATTGAATGATGTATTGATTGTTGAGAATCCTATTTAGAATAAATATAATATTTAAAATATTATGCTGACTATTTTTTAATATGATTTTTGTCTCAATACAACAATTTCTTTTTATTGCACTGTGTACAAATACAATATTTCTATGAATATTTTATTCAATCTGTTTATTGAATTTTGAATATTGAATTTTTGTTGGGTTCTTTTTCGCATGAAAAAGTCGTTTCAAGAGAGAATGATACAAAACTTAATCATATAAAACTGGAACTCAATTCTCACAGAACTTCATTTCATAATACGCACTTCGCATTGCGATCAAAGCGTCGCTGGATATCCGTTTCTTGATCGTTCCGGGGTATGCAGATATTCTTCAGTAGCATATTGGTAAGCCCAATAATGTCGTCCCGACGTACCGCTAGGTTCATCACTTTGCAGCTAACACCAAGTACTGTCAGAAACAGCGAGAATTTCTCGATAAAAGTTTCGAGATCCTTGAGTATAAAACAGTCGACTAAACCACAAAATGTGAATGAATAAAGTAGGAAATTCATTAGAATAGAATAAATAATGTACGTCCAATATTTGATGGATGTTAAGTTAACGGGTCGCCAGTATCCAGTATATGTTAAAAGCGCGAACGATAACGGAAGAATGTGCATCATTCTCTTAAAAGTCTAAAGAAAGGTCTTGAAGATCTTATAGGTAAGGTCTCAATAAAAAAATATTTCTTGCGAGACAATGTTCTGAGGATGCTATTATATTGCAGTTTCCATTTCTTCGTGTCAGTGTTTTCTTGTCATATCGCTTTTTTATTTTCTCTCTCTTATAGATAATTCATACGTAAATAAGTTTTGCTAATCGGCCCACAAAATGTTACATGCAATTCTATAAAGACTATCCGTACGCTATGAAAGGCATGTCAGAGTTATTATATTGTAAGTTCTTCCTTATTCCATTTTATTTAAAAATAAACGTTAGTATTTAATTCGCTACATTCTCTATACATATATCCCTATTATCGTCACGATCGATATACGAGAGTCTTATTGTTAGATCTTAGTGCTAGCGTACGATGCTTTTGAATCTATACTTTAATGAGAATTCTCGAATTTCTAGTTATCCGTTAATGTTGTATTTTTAACAAATTTAAATTTAAATGACAAGAACATATTGAATATCGCAGTGACACGACAATCGCTAATTGAACGTTGAATTGATGGTGATATTGTACATATTATTGCGTGCGACAGAATACAAGACGTCTGGACGGAATAATACAGAAACGGCGACTCGATTATTGTTACAAAGAATAAAGTTGCGTTCAGTTGTGCATTATTATATAATGAATGTTGCATGATAAAATATGTGTATTAGAAATATACCGATATACATTCTCTCTAGTTTTTTTTCATACTAGTAACAGAATTTACTATTTCTTTTTTCTAAAATTCTTGCAGTATTGTTTTTATATTGTGGTTTTCAACGTAGCACAGTCAAGTTAAAAGTCCTTGCTTCTTCAATCCAAAAGGACTTTGATTGTCCGTTATAAAATAAACAGTCCCTTGCCTAAAAAAAAGATATAATTTGTAATTTTGCATTTAAAAAACATTATTCTGGTAAAACAAATTTTTATATTTTCTAATATTTTCAGGATTTTTTTATATTTTAAGTTAGTGACGATTTTTTTTAAATGTTGAACTTCTTTATATTTGGTCAAGTTTCAATATTCATTACCAATACTGAAAATCTATAATATATGTTACATGTACTAGGCATTTTTCAGCACTGATAGTAAATTTCAGGATGTAGCCATTATAAGTTATTATATTTTGAAAATTACAAGATAAGCAATATTTTAAAGAATAGTTATTTTAGAATTCACGTATAAAAAGAATTCTAAAGAAGATGGAGACAGCATATTTCTGTAAAGTGTGTTTAAATTTATAAAAAAAATTTTTTTACTAAGATAAAATTTTATAAAAATAATCATTTTCTTAAATATCATTTATTTCAGAATTTTTTCACCAACGCGCTGCTTGGAGTGGCATATCCCATGATAATTTGCGTGTTATTATTGCATTTGCCGGAGACCAAATGAGATAATGAAGAACATTGTACACCTAGGAAAGCAGATTCATCGATCAGAGACTCGGCATAGAATTTCCAAGAACGCTGATGGCTACAAAAATCTGTCAATGAAACAAAAAGAGATGTAAAAGGTACAATTATTTTAAATGTAAGTATACTATCATAAATAAGAAAAAATATACCATCTTTGCTATAAAACTTAGGATGTTGCTGACAGCCAGGTTGTATGCGTTCACCGCCGTTTGGGAAGAAATCCACTGTGCCCGTAGTCCTAGCAATACCATAAAATCCGTAATCCGTATGTATGATATCCACAAAACGGGCGTCAGAGAACGAAAGATGAGGTTGAAGAAAGTTGTAAAGGGGACCAGCAGGATCTAATCCTATACAAAAATATTGAAAAATATGTAATAATAAAGTTTAACATATATATATGCATAACATATTAAACATATCTTTTTACTTTTAATAGTTTTAATATATTGTAACTTAGTAAAAATGTAGATTTTACTTCATAAAAAAATAAAAATATTTTATTTGTAAGAATGTGAATTAAAAAATAATAAATAATTAATGCAAATTTTAAGTATTTCATCATTCTGAATTTGTGAGAGAGAACTAGAGAAAGAAAATTATCAAAATATTTTAATATGTCTTGTTATTTAAAAATACTTTGGTACTATTAAGTATGAGTAATATTAAAATCAAAACGAAAATCAAGATAAAATCAACTGATAAAAAATTGTAGACTTTTGGGTTTTCACCTGTAATTCTAGGAATCTTAAAGTTAACTTTTCTGCCGATATAACCGGCGATTTGACTGCCCATGGAGTGCCCAACAACATGCAATTTTTCCGTATCAAAGTCCAACTTCGCCATCTTATCGAGAATCATCGTAAGAACATTTGCAATGCGAGGGGCATTTCTTGTCACCGTTACATACGAGTCGTTCGCTAATTTACCATAATCCACTGCGATGATATTATGATCGTTTCTTTTCAAGTAAGCTGAAAAATAAAAGTATGTTACATACTTTTTAAAGTATATATTACGTGTCATTATAATATACCTTGCACTATTGTTTGTACGCTCTTTTTTTCTAAATTTTCCGTGAAACCATGAATATATATTACCGTTGGTTTGCTACTGATTAATTGAGATGTGATTGCGCTGGCGTTTTCCAGCGAATAGTCAACATATTCATGTATAGTACTTCTAAAAGAAATAAATTTTTGTTGACTGATAAAAAAAATTAATCTTTTGGAAAATTACTTTTTCCTTGTATGAAAAAAGATTATCATCACAAAAAATGTAATTTCTTTTTTCGTAAGAATTTAATTTGAAGCAATTAAAATGATAAAATAAATCAAAAGTTTAAAAATAAGCACCCGACATAAATACGTAGAAAAATGCTCTTAAGGTCCTCTTCGAATACTAAACCTCCACCTACAAAAAAAAAATTTTGCTAATTTTTTTCTTATATCAAACATTGTTTGCCTTTAAGCAAAATAAAGAAAAATTAATTTATAATAAAATATTTTTTCAATACAACATTTTTTTTAAAACATTGTACTTTTTTAATTACCATCTTTGATTAAAGAGTATATTTGATTTCTTTGAGGTTTTTATACTCAAAAAAACAATCAAAGGTCTTTCGAAAAATTATGAAATATTTATATCTCAAGTTGGACTTGTCCAATTTTTAACAAATATTATTTAGAAATTACATTTTAACAAAACTATAGTGTTATCTTAGCGCAATTACTGCAAAATTTTTATCAATTTATAATGCCATTATTGTCAATGTTTTTACTTAAGTAGTTAAGTGTGGTCTAAAATTTCCCTTTTCCTCTTCTCTAAAATTTTTTTTTCTTCCTCGTTCTCTATCTTAAAATTTCCTTGTATTTTCTCTTCCATAAACAAATTTTATTGTCTTAGATTTTATTATTTTAAGAGCAGTTTAAACGTTGAAAAGCGCTTTGTTTTAATAAGGAACTTTAGAAGTTTCATATTTAAAACGTTTATTATACTTTTTTATATAATTATAGTTTTATTTATATGGAGTGTGTAAGACAATTGTTTTTTGGATGGTCAAATCAAATGTTAATCATTGAAATTTTAACTTCATTGATTTCTATTGGATTTGATTAGTAGTGATAACACCTCTAAAGATTCTAAGTTCTTTGTATATTACACTGAAGAGGACCCAGATTGAGGTCGAAACGTATGGATTTATATTAATTAATAAAGAAGAATTTTCAACACACAGTCACCTGGTGTCGGCTCATATTGGCAACTTGATGTTATTCCTTAAAATTAATTATTTATGATTAATTTTTTTATCATTATCCTTAAATTTGTCGTGTGCTGTTTTAATGTAGAATAAAAAACAAATTAAATCCCATGTTTAATAATATTTATTATAAGTATATTTTTATTAATATTAAGAATATATAACGAATATCTTTTATAAACTCTGTAATATTTTTTTTTTTTTAGCTAAGGTTGTAAATGAACTTGTAAATGATCTACCTTATGTGTAAAAATAGAATTGAAAATGCTGTGATTAAATTGATGAGATATACATATATCAAAAATGAAAAACTATTATTAATACTTATTTGCTGAGTTTTATGTTTTATTTCAAATTGTCAATTGTAGAAGTAATAACAACCAGTTGTATAAAAAAGATATAATATTTTTGAAATATTAAATAAATATTAAAAAAAGCAAATAATATTCATATATTTTAGAGGCATTGTATGCTTGCATGGAGTAATTTTATTTCTATCGTTTTTATTCACAGATATCTGTTTAATGTTGCACTGTCTACTTTTTTAATGTAGAGTTGTATAGTCAGGAAATACAATAGGTGTAATAAACGTTAAATATAAAGAACTTGATCAATTATATATAATTGAATGTGAAAGAACTATTTGACTATAATTGGCTAATTTTTTAAGACTTAAAGCTTACTATATTTATTAATTGTATTTTATCCATTTTAACCCATTTTTTACTTGATTAAATTTATTATTGGAAACCAACGCTTACCGATCGTAGATGCGTATATTATTACAATGATGAAAACAAATTGTTGAAAAATATGGATCTTCATTACGAGGCCTTCTATCAAACAAGAAGTATTTCTGGACAAACCGAACTTCAATTTTTTTCCTGTGCATGGAATATAAAAAGTCGCGTTGCTAATTTATGCACTGTTAATTTATGAGACATTCTGTTATCTAATATCGCTCTGTTTGTTTTACTGTGTGTATATAAAGGACGCACACGTGTCAAACGAAGATATAATTCTTTTTAACAGTGTGTCTATTAGATAAAATGGCTATTATACAAGAAAAAAGTTACTTGTGTATTACTTGTAAATTTAAAAAATTATTGTTAAACAATTATTGTTGAATATAGAGAATGTGTATTATTCTCACAAAATTAATTAAATATTTTAAGTTTTATATAAACTTTATAATATAAAAACATAAGAAAGCAATTTCAATATTATACCTAACATTATATCGGTCTAATTATATGTATAAAATCACAAATTTTTATAATAAATTATTTAATAATTTTATAATAAATTATTTAATAATTTTATAATAAATTATAAAAATATTTGTGATTTTGTACATAATTATATTACTATTCTTAAGATTGCAAACAATATATAATCATAAAATAATAAGTGATTCTGAAAAAAGTAACTTAAAAATGAATGCATAAATTTAAATGTACAATTGACTTTTTATATATATTTTTAGTTTACATTTTTTAAATATTCGATTATTTTGTGAGTTTGTTATATATGATATGTATACTAAAATGTACAACAGTAAACGCTTTCATATATATAATTTAACGGCAAGGTTGTACAAAGAGCAAAAATATGGTAAAATCGGTAAAATTTGTTTTACCAATTAAACAGAATAATTTTGTATAACAATTATTTTTTTCTCTTTTATAGATTCGAAATTTTTTTTCTAGGATCAAAGTATATACACGTGTATATTACGTGTTTGTGAAATGGAGTTTATATTCAGAACGAAAAAATCTTTAAATGAAGATTTTCCTTTTATTTCTTAGTCCAGTATATGGCATTAGAATTGTCAATATCGTAACAACATTTGCTTGATATAAAAATTGTGTAATCTGTACTTACGAAATTGTGGTACATAAAATAGTAATTTTATAAAATAGTAATAGTAAAAACATTAACAAACAACGTAAAATTCTTAAAATTCGAAATATGCCCGTTTTTATCAATGTAGTTTAATTTTAATCTTCAGTTTATAACTAAATCCTTTTTTAGTTGTAAGAATTAAAAAAAATGTGAAGAGTAAGTTGAAACGAGATAAAAATTAATCTACATTAGTAGAAACAAGTATGAGACGTTTAATTAAAACGTTACTACTGTACAAAAACTTGTTTTCAATGTTTTTAATGTTTTTATGTACGTGCGATATTTATGTAATAGTATATGCATAAAGATATGTCAATGTGTCGTATATTTTATCAGTAAAACAGCGATCTCGTCAGAGTTCGGGCTTCACACACACTTTAAGATCCCTATTCCTTAATAATAAAAAAAGACAATTATTATTTAGTATAAGATAAATAAAGTGTTTGAGGTAATGTACTAAAATTATTCTTTATTTTTTCAGTACAAAAAGAATTATAAAATTTTAAACTAATGGTAAAATAGAAAGACAAATTAAGAGTCAGAAATTTTTAAAATTTTTTCTTTTTAATGAAGTAGTCAAAACGTAAAATAAATATCAAATGGTCAAAAAACGCAAATAACATAGAATTAAAAAATAATAACTTTACAATATCGCAAATCTTCAAATCGCAGATCTTCAAATCATTAACTTGACATGTTTCGACTCCTGGATTGAGTCTTCTTCAGAAGTACAAGTAAAAATGTAGTGCAGTAACCAGAATCATGATATTAACAGATGAATCCTTTTTCAAAGTAAGAAATTTATTAAAACGATTGATAGATCGGTATAAATTGATAAATCTGTGGAAGAATAATTAAACCTATTTTTTATAAACTTAATTAACTATAATAATGTAAAAATTATAAAATTTTAAATTTGAGTTCTGGATTTATAGATAAGATTTTAGGAACTTATATATTTTAAAAATACTTTATTATATTTTAAATATGTCACATTTAGATATCCAAAAGTAATTCTATTAGTTTTTTATTAGAACTAAAAGTAAAATGTTTTGTTAATGTAAATAAAATATAATAAACATGTCTTCTTTTTTTTCTCACCCGCGATTTAATTGTACACGTTAAATTTATAAATAGGATAGAGGCCTTCTCTTTATTTTTTAATTAGGTCGCGGAAACCTTTTTGCATAGTTCTGTTTGACGCGATAAAACAATATATTACAGTTATTATTACTTATTTTAACACTCTTATCATTCAGGGTCAGATAACATATTAGAGACTAACCTCTAGGTCTCTATAAGACTATGGACAGCAAGTTTAGGGGAGAGGAGGGGAGGTATTTTTTGAAAAAAGTATTAAAAAATAGCCATTTTTTGCTAAATGCGAATGATTGAGAAAATTGTCTATTAATTTATCATCACTAGATTCGAGTTGGAGTTTTGCGATCTTCACATCGATTTCGTTCTATCAAAGAGAAATCTAAAAAAGGACATTCCATGCTGCAACTTTTTTCGTGCACTTATCGATATACGTATAGATACTAACTTTGCGCTGGCTATATGCTCCTTTAATTTAACTTTTGTGTTTATTGTTTATGAGCCATTGTTATTCTTTAGTTTATACATATTACGTTATATATTATATATATATGTATATGTGTGTGTGTATGTACGCACGCGCACGCACATATACAGATTTTTAGTATTGGCAGTTGGAATGCAGCTTCAGATATGAAGTACAAAATATTTTGTAATATTCAAATTTCTGTTTCTCATAAAATATTTCTAGCCAATTAAAAATAATTTATTAAAGTTATAAAAATAATAAGGAACTAAAACGATAGCTGAATTCTCTTTCTTTATTATAAAAATATAACGACATTACTATTACCGAAAAAAAGTAACAAAAACGGAGGTGGAGGTAACAACATTATAAGTAACACGTTACTTTCCAATTCTACATAATATCAAAACTGTATCTAGCTCATAAAACAAACACGACATCACATTACATGGTGTCCCATAATTCTGTCAGCTGTTCATTTAATCATGTTAATTTATGCACGAGTAAATTTATGGAAATGTCATGGATTATCAGTGAAACGCAAATAATTATGTATCTTCTTGATGTATAAGTAAGTAAATCAGAGAGGAAACAGTCGAAGTTAGAACCGGAAAAGGCTAAATTTTAATCACCTTTCCATACTACGATAAGTAAATTTGGTCATATCACACACAGATAATATTCGGAATATTCCAATTTATTTTCATAATAATTATAATTAATTTTGATAAATTTTAAGCTTTTTGTAAATGATAAATTAAAAAATAATTAACTTAATTATAAATATATAAGAAATATAGGAAATTATACTTCCATATTTCTCTCTCTCTCGCCCGCTTGCTGTCTCTTCAATTCCTTTCGATTACTTTCAGCATAGCCTTTATTCCTTATTTATTGTCTAACGGTTGTTAAAATAAATCAAATATCTATTTATAACTCAGTGTCTTGTAATGTAGAAAAAGTATTTTGAGGTGTATTCGCTTAAAATTAATTAGGACAAATGTACAAATGGATTCTTAAATGCTGAATGCTCGAGATCCGTGCAATTTCATATTTTTGGATTCTCGGGAATAAATGTTTATATCGTTCGATATTTTTATTAAGATTCCTGAATGATTCTTTAAAATCCTTATAATTTCGAATATCTTTATGATCTTTGCATTTATGATAAGCGCAAACATCGATATACACAATTATCTCGTGTAGCGACTAAATATAGTTGGAAAGCAATTTATAATAATCACAATATAATGTTGATAACTTAATACTAGTAATGCATTTAGCTGGCTGCGTTTAGCATAAAGTTTTGCGTGTAGTCATATTCGATCGTCGGTATGACGGACTGAACAAATTTCAGAAATATTATGAGGTACATGTGTACTCCTAATTCTCCACCGCCTTCCATCACTGTCTCCATAATTTTCTTCATTACTTCTGCGTGCCTGTGCAAATGATCTATTTTTAATTTATTAATTCATCAAAATTTATATCTTTTTTTGTTTTCTTTTTACCTGCATGGATGAACAGAAGCCATAGGAGGACCAGGTATATGAGGGTGAGTCTCCATCGTAACTGTCTTCTTAGCATGATCCTGACTAACATCTTCGTACATTTCTTCTACATTAAGCGGCTTCCGACTCTAATGTGTAAAATAAATAATACAGTAGATCTAGAAAGAGATGCAATAATTCAAGGATTTAAGAAATCAGAAAAAAAAATAAATACACGTTTTACCTCGTTGTAGCCAAATAACCATAATCTAGGTGTTTGATAGTATTTATCATATGTAATGTATAAATCATAGGTACGAGTACGAATAATCTCTCCCTCCGTAAACAAGTCCCGTTTTTCGTGGCTACTCTTTTTAATGCTTTCCGTCGCCACATGCTACAAGAAAATTGTTTTCTATAATTATTAATTCAAGAAATTTCCTTTTTTCAACAGATTTATGCTTGCTACCTTGTCTTGCTCATCTAGCATGCCACTAATTTCGAAAGCATCCATATCAGCGGCGTCTTCATCGTCCTCGTCCTCGTCTGCGTTATCTTGAAATTGAGATGGTTCTCCCAGTGTCTCCTCCAATGCCATTTCTGTTACTCTTTCGTCTAGGCCAGCAATACTAGTGGCGTAATGATGGGTGTCCACCCAACCACCTTCAGGATCATCAGCTTCTATAATACATTCTTGTTCATTGCTGTATTCCATCTACAAATAGAGGGCACACATGTATTATGTCCAAACTGAAGAGAGAAAACTGCATATTATTTCTGACTACAATATTACCTGTTTACATCGACGTGTGCAGGGAACATTACGAGTAAGAAGGAACTGTTTACCCTTTGGTAAGTAAGACTTGGCCCTGTCCTCATCGCCGGTAGCCCATTGCCACGTGGGACAATGATGTACTAAATGGTCGCCAGCTGCTACAAATTCCTCTGGTGTTAAGACACCAGTTTCTCGAAATTTGCTCTCCTTAAAAGAATCATGCAATTTCATATAAATATACAATGTCCAATAAACTATAATGGAGAATAAAATTATTAAAAGAAATCAATGGAAAGCAATTTTACTTTTTAACAGCATAAAAAAAATTTTATTTAATTTGTAATTTAAAATTTTACAAAATATTTGTTTAAAAAGAATTAATATTCTTATTAATAAGTTAAAATTATATTATGACGTAATAAAAAAAATTTTTATTTTAGAGTTTAGACATAATTTTAATTCATTATAACTTATTATTACGTTAGATACAATACAAATTTAGAATGTTGGAAGCTTTTAAGAAATTTTTATAAAAACTACTTTGTGTAATTGAGAGTATACATTTCAAAGCAATTATTATGTGAATATTATTAAACTTGATTAATGAAATTGTGTAACATAGTTAATTCTATATAATATTAATTCTATATAAATACAATATGTCGAATAAATAATAACACAATAAACAAATTGATCGACAAAAAAATATCTACTACAAATTTTGGCAGAATGCTAATAAAAATATCTATTTTAAGTTCTGGTAAAATTCAGTAAAAAATTGCTAACAAAATGGTACAGAGGATTTACTGTAGAAATAGAATAGAATATTATTATATCTCATTATCAATACTCTTTGTCCTTTTCTAGTTCTAAAGATTTAAAAAAATGACGAATAAGTTGAACTGAGATTAAAGTTAATCTGTCCAGAAGTGGAAACAGGCATAAATCGGTAGAACATGAACTTAATGTAAATATATTTATTGATATCAATCTGTTGTACTACTTCTTTCAAATATGTTGACGTACTGTTAACATTGTGCTTACTGAGTATAAACAATGGAAATGGCTTATCTTGGCTGATTTATGTTTGTAAGGAAATTTACATTATCTTATTATGAGTTCTTAAAGATGTAAAGATGACTTGACAAGGCTGAAATATGACATTATTTGAAACTCTCAACATATGTAATATCAATTGGAAGCGGATGAGAGTTTACCTTCAGTACCGGCGTCAAGTATTCGGCGACGCCCAACGCAGTGCCTTTCACGGAATTTATTACACTTTGCATTGTCGACGATTTGGACACGACGATATCGGAGCAAAACAGATAGCCCGTATCCGATGCACGGATGTGCGAAAAAGAACAATGATGTTGTTCAGTTAAGTTTCATTTTTAAGTCCGCGATGAAACGTCTTATTTTCTCGCGTCGCGATATCCGCACGATTGTATTCTCTTTTTTCGACTCGCCGAATCGATTCACGTTCAAACCAAGTAGCACGCAAACCTCAGTTTCAGAATCTCACTCTTGACAGATAACCCGAGGTCTCGAGGTGACAACACTCAGCGCACTCAACACACTCTCACATATCACTTAAGGCTGGAGTCACATGGAGCGGAAATTACAGCGGAACGGAACAGTGAATCCAATCAGAACTCTACAATTATTCCGCTGCTTTCACAGACTTCTATATATAGAAGTATACTTCTATATATTATAGAAGTCTGTGGCTGCTTTACTTTCTGCGATTGTGATTGGTCTCGCTGTTCCGTTCCGCTGTAGATTTCCGCTCAATGTGACTCCAGCCTTAAGCGGGGAGCACAGACTTTTGCATAACGCATAAATCATATACATAAAGAATTTGATTGGTCCATTGACTCATGCATAAGAAAATGGACCAATGAAATTCCTTATGCACATGCTTTATGCGTTATGCAAAAGTCTGTGCTCCCCGCTTTACATTCTTACATATCTGTCCCTATTTACCGGTACTTTAAAACTTTCTAACTTTTGATTGTACCAGAGAGAAGCCTGAGAGCGGTCATGCCCGGGATTAAAGCGGGGAGCACAGACTTTTGCATAACGCACTAAAAATTGACGACTGTGATTGGTCCATTTCTAGCTTATGACTTATGATTTGTGACTCACGGCTTATTGGTAGGAGGCCCATAAAAGTCAGTAGACGGACATGGTCACGTGTGGCCATCCTTATGCATATATGTTCTGTGGCGACCGCCGGCCGCTGGTCATATACTCCTGCCAACTGTCACTAAACTGTCATCTCGCAATTTGCTCTTGCCTGTCGCCGCGATGAATCGGATTTCCTAAAAATTGGGAAATTAGATGATTTTTTCGGAAATGAAAATCTTGATGCTCCACTTGGGAATTCAAAGATGGCACGGGAGCTTCACGCGTGCCTCGTTCGCTACTTTTTACGTCTAGAAAGGCTGGATGACAAATGGAGGGAATTATCGAAGAAAGCCGAGAGACCTCTTGAAGGTCTAGTTAATCGAACGGAGCAATTACATCATGTCACGAAGTAAGTGGACAACAATTAGCTTCTCTGTATTGCATGATGATCAGCTGTTTCGATGATCACGCGGGATTTTGACGGGAGTATACCAGGTGGCGCGATTGCGCGTGGCAAAACGAAGGCAGACGATGTTGAAAAAAATGACGTTCAAATAATTGATTTTAGAAAAATAACGATTTTTTATAATTGCGATAACATCGATAACGATTAAAATCAACGATTTTAATTATCGAATTCAAAATGATGTGGTATATCAGAAATTGTGTATTCCGATATAATTGGTATCTGATAGGTTGAAATCTCAATATTTTTATTCCTATTCTTAATATTTATACTCCATTGTGCGCAGGGCCTAATCCTATGCGAGTACAGGCACAAAACGCTTATATCGACCCAGTCACGAAAATTCAAATAGTTCGAATAACAGCTTTTGAATTTGAAAGTAAATTAATCTAATTCATATAATTAATATATATAAGAAAACAAATCAGACTTCTTAGCATCGATTAAATTTTCTTTGTTTTACAGTGAAGAAATGGAAGAATCAGAAGATAGTGTGGATCAAGAAACACGGGAAAGACTGATATTTAAAATCCTTATGGGTCTCGAGGAAGAAATTGCACTTCTCTCGGATATCTTGATGCAATTTAATGATGCCAATCAGGTATTATCTTCATTCTACAAGTTGACATAGAGAACATGACATTTGAATTTGCGATTTCAGGATTTGAAGAATTATTTGGTTAATTTAGAAAACGCTAGAAGCAAGATATCTTTAAAGGACGAAATAATGCAGGAATTAATTAAAGGAACACCTTATCGACCAACGCTTGAACTGCTCCTGCAGTGGGCCGTAGAGGGTTACCAGTTCTTTCATGACATGTCTTTATCTTTTTAAGAACAGCTGTGATAAATAAAATTTTAATATAATATTTAATTTATCGTGTTTTGTATGCATCAGGTATCTTCGTATCAGCAATTGCATGAAATCAATTGATTACAAGACAGAGGAGAGTGTCTACAATCTGATTTCTTCTTTCAAGGAAGAGGATCGTGGAAGGAAGAATATAAACAGTATGTGTAATTTATGTCTTCATTTGCATCCAACAAAAATAATAAAAACTATTTAAAACGTATATATATACATACATATGTGAGCTCAGTAAACAAGAATGAATTGAAATTGAATTCTCCAGAAAAATGCATTTGCGAATGTTATTGAATACTTTTCTCAATCCGAATACATTTTTATTTTTTCTTACAATTGCATACAGTTTCCTAGCAAATTTTTAAAATATCGTAAATTAAAGGACATAATTTTAATTGTTTAACCCTATTTATTTTTATTTCTATTCCTAATGTTTAATATTCCTCAATTTAAAATTCTGAATAGGAAATTCTGTTTTCAATACTTTAATTGTTTGGATTCCTCATTTGCAGAAATTCACATGATTCGTTCAGGCGTAAATGCGCTCAATTTCTGATTGGTCGAAATCTTAGATTACCGTGACTTCCGCCATTATGCGCAATGTGTGGGTCACATTTATAATTTCACCTTATTCACACATACCGTCCCCTCCATTCTAGACCATATTGACTCGTACATGTAAATAATATTAAAGATAATTATAATGAATTATAAATTCACTCTAAGCGCAAAATATTCTTAGAATGTTATATAAATATTATTTAATATGGAAATATTCTGTAGATATTATATGTCCACTTTACATAATACCTTTACATAATATCTAGTATTATGCCTTTAATATCTGTGGAATATTATTAAAATATTTATTATTATTAATAATTTTTATATAAGTGCAATTTGAATTCACAATAAGTAAAGAAAAGATCTTGTCGGTTTATGTTGCATATTAGTATTTAAATAATGTTTCGCGCGCGCGCGGTGTGATTTTATATACATACATCAGTTTTATAACTACACGCCAATAACATTTTCAATTTTTAAACATAATCTTAAACTGAACTGGGATAAAAGTTTTGTAAATTGAAGTTATTACAATTCTTTAATTAATTAAACAATTTAAATTCAGTTATTTAAATATTATCTGTAGGAAGATTTAACAAAAATTGTTTTTGTTTTAGAAATCCTCGCTTTTACACAGTTTTTAGGTAAGGAAAGTCTTCATTAGAAAGGAAAAAATCCAATGAAGTAAGGAAGTACAAACGAATTGAACTTCCTTTTCAAAATTATGCAAAAATGAAGATATTATATTGTTTACTTTATATATATATATATATATATAAATTAAAATTCGCAAGTTCTGATTATTATCTTACCTATATCAGTAATCAGTTACATTATACTTATATGTGTGTGTTGTAATAGAAAATATAATAGAAAATAAAGAATAGTGTAATTACAATTATCGATGCAAAATAAAATTACAGAGTTTTAATTTTTTTAAACAATTATTCTCCCTCTTTAAACAAGATTTACTTTTAATTTATAAGTATTTTCTATAATATATAAATTTAAGTAATAAAATAATTGATTATCGATACAACTCAAATCATAATTAAAAATAATCCTTGCGTGTCTTAATTTCTTATATTAAACTGTGAAGCGTTATCCTAATTTTCTTCATCGTGTTCATACGGAGAGTAATTTTTAATTTTTAATTTTTTTATACATATATTTCCTACGGTTGCGTAATAATATAAATAACGGATCGTAAAACATTACCGGATATTAGATAACATTCTTTTTAGATATCCGGTAGAGCAATTATCCGATCGGATACTTGATATTTCGAATTATATCTGGGGGGAAAGTGAGTTAGGCAGAATGAAATTTTGTATCAATGAAGACAAGCTTTCAATATAAAATTTCAGCCGGATATCTTATTGGATATGATTCGGCTATCCAACCAGATAGTAAAAAAGTATCGAGAACAATATATCGGATATTTCCCGAATATCTGATGTATCCCTAATATTTTATACTTTATGTGTATACTGTCATGATTTACATATGTTAACTTCCAGGATGACGATAAGTTATAACCCTTCACTCTATCTCCCTACTCCTAATGTCTTCCTCTCGGAGAAGGGCTTGCACGCGGTTTCTTGTTCCGCGAGAGTCGCGGGCGAAAGAGAAAAGCGTCGCAGGCGCCGACGCCAGCTATTGATTCTCTTGGATATATCCGTGGTTTCAAAAGTTACTATCACTAGCGCACACACCAGTGGGGGTGTCACCAGTGGCGAACCGCTCCTCGACCGCGGACAAGGTCCTCGCGCGTTTCACCCTTTGGTCCCCGGCAGGTGGGTAAAAGGATTTTGCTTCCTTGGTCTCTGTCTCGCGACGGAAAGACGAGTGAACGATTCCGCAGGACGTGTGCCTCTCTTGTGACGGACGTACGTCCAAATAAAGCCGTCTCGGCGTTTACACGCGAGGAAGCAACTTAGATTTTCTATGTCAATCATTAATATATATACGTACAGTGAGATGCAAGACTCGCGTGCGACGTTGATATTTTACACATGCATCGGAAAGCCCCATATGGCATATATATTTAATTTTACTAAAAGTAAATCTTTCTCTCATATGGAGATATGCGTAAAAATTTTAATAAAACTTGTGTCTGTGCACGCGTGCTAGAACATGCACCTACGTCAAAGCAAAAATCAATTTTCAGTTTAAAGTTTGCAATCAATTTTTTTATACATAAGAGATGTGTATGTTAGTCTACGTAAGAAGGGCACATGTGTACTTGGAAAGTATATATGCGTTTGATTGCGATCGACACCTATGTGAGAGTAATATGTATATATATAATATATATATGGCGTGTGTGTGTGTGTGTATATATATATATATATGTATCACCCACATATCAATATAGTTGGACCCATAAATGTGTACATATGGACAATTTCTATATGAGAGAATTAAAGTTGGCCACAATTAAATAACAAACTGATTCGCGCGAATATGTATTGTAGTCACCACAAATAACGTATTATCGATAAATCGTATTGTTAAATTTTAATGTAATTTCTCCTTTTATAATTATTATTGTATAACATATGTTTATATATTATATTGCTATTATATTAATTGATTTTGTATTAATTCATCACAAACATCTATTTTTCCTTTTTAAAGAAAATTTATAACTTTTTTTATACATGATTCCTGTTGACTACTTTGTTTAAGCTTTGTCCACCTTTATCTTTTTAATAACCATTTTAATTATTTTCTTACAGGATGAAGCGCCTAGATCTTTTTGTTTAATCAAGATTAAACTTGAAAAAGATTAAAACGAAAAGGGAAAAGGGATGGCGAACACGGCTCATCTCGTTCGCCGGCAAAGTTCCCGCGATCTAAAGCCGCAAAAAAGCATCGATAAGCTCGAGATGAAAGAGATGCGTGGTAGATTAGTGGTGGATAATCGGAAGAACGTCGCCACTGCCAATTACGGGGCCACTAATGCGGCCTTCGAAGACACCAGCCCTAACAAGGTACATGGCTATTTATGGCTCCCTAAGAGGGTGATCAAATAAATTTCGAATGAAATAAAATGAATTTGATCCACAGAGCAAAATAGGAAACGGCCCCGGCAACAATGATGGCAAGGCGACTTTTCGACCGGAAGCGGGCGAAGATGAGCGTGAAAATTGGGATAGTAAGCTTACATTTCTCCTGGCGACCGTAGGATATGCAGTGGGCCTTGGAAACGTATGGCGGTTCCCCTATCTAGCTCAGAAGAACGGCGGAGGTGCGTTTGCTTCGTACAGATATCGCTCAAGCTCTTTTACATTCAAATTCTAAACACGAATTCTAATATTTGTAGGCGCTTTTCTAATTCCTTATTTCGTAATGCTGGCCATCGAGGGTATTCCTATATTTTATCTAGAATTGGCAATTGGCCAGAGACTGAGAAAAGGCGCTATTGGAGTATGGAATCAGGTAAATAGAAAAAAATTCAACTAAATAAACTGAAGCAAATATTTAAAAATAAGTTTTCTACTGTATTTTAAAAGGTATCCCCGTATATGGGTGGCATCGGAATTAGCAGTGCCGTAGTCTCTTTCAATGTGGCTCTTTACTATAATACAATTATCGCTTGGTGCTTATTTTATTTCGTTCAGGTAAACGATTAGAATTTGCTTAATTTCGTTATTATGGACATGTCGTGCGGAATCACTTATAGAAATCTGAATCTGTTCAAAGAGTTTCCAATCGCAGCTACCTTGGGCAGAATGTCCCAATAGGTATTTCCAAAATGGATCTTACGCACCTGAACCCGAGTGTTTGGTAATGCCAAAATTTAATACGATACAATATAAATCATTTCACCTGTGTACATTCTAGTATAGGTATTATAAGCTCGGCTTTGTTTTTAACGTGAGACTTGGGTCAACAGGTCAGCAGCCCTACGCAATACTTTTGGTATCGAACCACTCTGATGATATCTAAGGATATCAATACACCGGAAGTGTTTAATTGGAAAATTGCTTTAGCGCTAATTATCGCCTGGATTCTCGTCTACATGTGCATGATTAAGGGTATCGCGTCTTCAGGCAAGGTACGGGAACTTTTACAGTTAAAATTAGTTATTATAACTTCAAGTGATCAGGTTGATTTCGTTTAGGTCGTATACGTAACCGCTACGTTTCCGTATATTGTCCTGATTATTTTCTTCTTCCGAGGCGTGACGTTGACGGGTATGTCGGACGGTTTGCGGCATCTCTTCACGCCAAAAGTGCGTTCTTACAATTTTCTTCTATATCTTTATTTTTTTTTATTGATAAACAAAGTTTAAATAATTACCGATTCACTTTTGCATTTTAGTGGTGGACGTTGACTGATCCTGTAGTTTGGCTGGAGGCTGGAACGCAAATCTTTTTCTCCTTAGGGCTAGCTTTCGGCGGACTGATAGCATTCTCTTCGTACAACCCAGTAAATAATAATTGTTACCGTGACGCCATCATGGTCAGCCTGACGAATTGCTTCACGTCTATGTTCGCGGGAATCGTCGTCTTTTCGATCATAGGTACGTATAATTTTATTCCGAAGCCTGTACTAATTAAAACTTCTTAGACTACGTTTACACGGCACACTTAATCAGGTTTAATAATACCTGTAATTATGAAACTGGACAATCATAGTTATATATTTTTCTGAAGAATGACATAACTGTAACTGGCCAGTTTTTAACTTTTTTGAATGTTCTTAAATCCCATTAAGAGTGTTTGTGTAGACATAGTCTTAGACGCTTAAATAATTTACATGTAAATTATAATATTTAAGCATCTAAGATTCAGCTTCGACTAATACGGGCTTTAGATTCTTATTCGTTGTGTATTAACATATACGGTCTTAATAAATCGTTTATTATTAATTTTTCCTCCTGGAAAATTTCTGACTTCTACTTTTTCTACTAAAACTCTTAGAGTTTATATTTAAGTTAAATGTCACTCTAAAGATTTAAAATTGAGTCATTCTTTTTCAAAACTGGCTCAATTTTCACTCTTTAAAGGAGATTGCATTTTAAAGAATTTAAAAAGTATATACTTTCAATCCTGTTTGAACAGGGTTTAAGGCTACCATGGTTTATGAACAATGTTTATCGGAAAAGAATAACACGTTGATGAGTATATTTGGTCACGCCGATAAAATACCTAAAGACATCCCGATTGCCGGCACGCTGTTAAATGTTACAAATGGAAATGGATCATTAGATAATTTGATAATGCCAGAACTGCCCGAATGCGATTTGGAAAAGGAGTTAGATAACGTAAGTATAAAAGTGACTTTTAACGTTAATTATGAGTGACGATTACAATGATTACAGTCAGCGTCAGGCACAGGCTTGGCGTTTATCATCTTCACTGAAGCGATCAATCAGTTTCCTGGTGCTCAATTCTGGTCGGTATTGTTTTTCCTGATGTTATTCACCTTAGGAATTGATTCCCAATTTGGTACTTTGGAAGGTGTTGTTACTAGCATTGTCGACATGAAACTCTTCCCGAATTTAAGAAAGGAGATTTTAACAGGTACTTTTTGCAATAAAGCTCCAAAAAAAAAATAGCGGAGGAAGTGATGGATATTCTTTAAATTCTTTGGAGTGGAATCTGACTCTAAAGAGTGAAAACTCAATCAGTCTTGAAAAAAAGTAGTTTAATTTTCAATTTTTAAGAGTGAGATTTACTTGAAAAATTTTAGAGATTAGAATAAATTCGATTTTTGGCAGGTGTTATTTGTTTGGTGTGCTGCGCAATCTCTATGGCCTTTGCTCATGGAGCTGGCAGTTACGTCTTCGTGCTGTTCGATAATTTCAGCGGGAATTTTCCATTGCTCATAATTGCATTTTTCGAATGTATAGGAGTGTCCTATGTTTACGGCTTAAAGAGGTAAGTGCAGAAGATTCAGATCAGAGATGTGTGTATCGGTACATGTATTTTATATTTGTGATGATTCCAGATTTGCTGATGATATCGAACTGATGACCGGCAATCGGCCTGGCCTCTACTGGCTAATATGTTGGAAGTATCTTAGTCCATTAGCGATGTTGAGTATTTTGATTGCGTCTTTTGTCGAAATATTTTTCGAAGGAAGCGGTTATCCAGCCTGGGTGGCGAGTAAAGGCATCACGGAGAGGCAGGAATGGCCCGTTTGGGCTTTAGTGCTCATCGTCATTCTTATTCTTACTTCCGTTTTATGGATACCCGCAGTTGCTATTTGCAGGTTGATATTAATATTCTTAATATTAACACAATTAATACTCTTTTAATATTTATGTTATATTATACCATATATAAATTTTAATAATACTATTAATCTATAACATTAATTATAATATTAACATCATAATATTTACATTGATTAATACTATATTTTACATGCATTTTACCAATCTTCAATGATTCTTTCAGATATTTTGGAATTCTCATCATTGACGACAACGAAAAAGCCTGGTTCCCCGCGGCGGACTTGAAAGAATTCCATGGAATTATGCCGCATGAAGTGACAGTAGCTGAGACATTGCTGTTTTGTATCAGGAGTGATGGTTCCGAAGGATTGTGCTGTCCCACGGGCGGTCCCAGTGACGACGAAGATGAGGATCTCACCTAGGATCAATCTCGATCGCGACGCGCGTTTCCGTGGATGGTTTTGTCTAAAGAAACGCTCTATCTCATTCTGTGACGATCATTTTCGACTGCTGCTGTTGCCATTTCGTCGAAAATGGCTGCAATCCATTTTGGTGAATCTGGTCGATTTGTAGTCAGCGCATCAGCGTGGTAGAATCTTGTCTATTGTGTCAATTAACGTAAGCTTCGGCGGTAGAAGCCGTTTCTTCGTAATTCAAAGACGGAGATACATTCATAAAAGATTAATTTTATTTCTTCTTTTTTTAATCATCTTTAATAACTGTTAACTATTAAATTCAAATTTTTATTCAAAGAATCTCTGATTAAAGAATAGTATTCAGGATTTAACTATCTCTCTCTCTAGTACCGATGAGGTATTCTCGATAAATATGTATACGTGTTTGTTCGAGAACGTTTTTAAATGTATCTTCGCCTGAGAGATATAATTGGTTTGCAATTTTGAATTTCTTAACTATGCGAAATGGCTTTCTCGAAGCTTCGCAGATACTGAAGCGTATTAGTCAACAATCTGCATACAGTTTTCCAACAAACACAATCGCGCGTCGCGTGGACGGTAATGAAAAGTAATCTTTTTCGCGGAGAAAATTGCCTATTATACAAGTTAACGATGAAACATTTACTCTTTAGCAATTGCGATTAACGTCAGATTCAATAAGATTAGTGGTAGGAGCCGTCCAGTGGACTTGGGTAAATTTACCCAAAATATTGTTTTAGATAGGTAGCCTTGGATCAGAATATTTGGATCCTTAGATCTATGGATATTTGAAGATTGAAGAGTTTGAACATCAATGGATCTAAAGATCTAAATCTAGAAGTAGTAAAAAATCCAAAAAGCAAATAAATATAAATAAATGAATATTATAAAAAGATGGGGATATTCAGGTATTTAAAAGCGTAAGACAAGCTCGGATAAGGTTCTCAAAACATTCAAATAAATTAAGATATAAATATCCAAAAGAATACGAGATTCTGCCAAAGATCTAAGGATCCAGGAATCCATGATTCATTACATGGATTGATAATGTGACAATAATGAATATAAAAAGGATAAAATTGATGACAATAATAATTGGACTAAATCATGCTTGACAATAATATTAACAGTGCGTAGCATATGATGTGCACTTGAGGATGCCTGAAAAGCCGGAAGGCAATTAATTTAACCGATAGAACTGGTTTCTTCGGACTAAAAAATATTATCATCGTCCCGGCCATAGGTTAATCAACTAATTAGTTTTACGTAGGTCAATTAAGATTCTAATTTCATCCTGTTATGTACGTTCAAATTCGACCTAATGTGGAATATAAAAAAATATATATACATAATATATGCATTGTTGTATTTGATTTAAAGAAAGAGTTAAAATCTAGGTCGAAATTGAACATTTTAAAGGTATTTTCGAATATTCCACATAATTTTCCAGTTCTTTGTAACAATATTCAAATGGCCTGATATCTTCCAGTGATATTTTAAACTTAGTTCTTTGCACTAAATACCTTTTTATGATAAAAAAAATAGTTGTATTATTTTATATAAGATGTTTTATTATTTTTAATTATATGATTATATGCATAGATTAGATTTTTTGCAATATATAAAAATTTAAATGAATTTCTTTCTCTCTCTCACATACATACATGCGCGCGCGCGCACGCACGCACACACAAACACATTATTGAATGCACATAAGACGACATACGTGATTGACAAGATTTTATAAAATTCACATTAAAATAAAATATTTTAGTGCAAAGAATTAAAAGTTAATGACTACTCGGTTGTGGAGTATTCGCCTAAAACGTACAAATGTTAACGCGGACAATAAATAGAATTTCGTTTCTTCGAATATATTAGCAAAAGTAAGCAGAGAGATAACTGCATTAGCAATTGTTAAGTGACTAATTAAATAATAACAATAATTAAATAATAACAATAGGAGTCTTCAATTAAGCAATGACGAAAATTGTCATTGTTTAATTAATGACGAAAGATAAATCATATCTTAACATCATATCATTTGTTACAATGCACATAGTTATTTATCTTATACTCACTCGATCTTCCTCAAAAGAAAAAAAGACTTTGTTAGAAAAGTGCGTTTTATAACGTATTCTTAGAAATGTTGATATTATTTATATGAATTGAAAATTTCTTTATCTTTTATGATCGCTGCTATATTTCTTGACTGGTTATCTTCCATTATTTTTCATCTGACATCTCTAAATTATAATGTTTTAATTTTTTAAATACAATCGACAATCTCAAATTTAATTTCAATAATGTCCATTTTACCAATGTAGATTAATCTTTTAACCTTTTGATTTAAATTACTCTTTATCTTCCAGTTGTAAGAATTAAAAGAAGATAAAGAGTAAATTATTGTAAATCAAGATCAAAGTTAATCTATATTTGTAGAAGTAGACGTAAAAAGTAAATCTAAAAAAATATTAAGAGAAAATGTTGCAGCAGTTTATTGTCGCCATGGCTGCTATAATTGGAGCTACAAAACGAGTGATCTATCCTATTGCACTTTTGTTAACCATATATTGTCGATGTAGCTTGCGCAATAACAATACACCGACAGCGGACGGTAGTAATTATTATTACATATAATTGCGACTATTGCGATACATATATACAATAATATTGCGTATACGTAAAACTGTACATATATATATATATATATACATGAATATATTGTTGTCAGTTGAATGTTAAAATAAATACCTTGAGTGGATTCAGATCTCTCTTCACTAGATATTTGAGAAATTATCATAAAGAAGTAATTGGAATTACTTTCCTCTAGCATGCAATATTATAGTAAAAACGTGAGATTTTGGTGATAAAATAAATAATTTATTATTTATGGTAAAACAGAAAATTACAGATTCTACATAGCGCTTACTATTCTATATTTTCCTTTGAGTTATTATGTATTGGAACTTTCAGTCAACTTTTGAGCTTTCATTTAACTGTTTAAAATTTCAATTTCACGTTTTTATTGTATGCAACCATTAATACAAAAATTTTGTCTTTGTAAATCAAAGATTACTGATCAAAAGATAAATTAATAAATTCTATGTAATTAATAATATTAAATTGTATATATGTAGCACTTATAGAATTATATATATATAACCTGTATGAGTTTACATGATTCTTATCGTTGTTAACTATATTTACTAGTATACTTACGTTCGATAACAATAGCTTCCACGTCTCATATGGCGTGTAAAAATATTTCACGGTAACAAGATACTTAGTCCTTTACGTATACAGTCTATTATTTTACACTTCCTCTTGAGATTTTTCTTTTAGATGTATCCACCTCTAAATCTCTTCAATCAAAACACACATTTTCTTCCTCTGTTGCTAAAAATCGCCATCACCTTAACTTAAATCTATGGCAGTAAGCTACATATCGGCATTAGTAATGCAAGGCCCATTCATTATCCTGCAGAAAGGTATCGACTACTTCTTTCATCGCCAAGTTCGGGATTAGCTGATCCTGCGTCAAACGTACTCGCGTGACCGGATCGAAATGGCCAACTCGTTGGAGATGTTCCTCGATGTCCTTCCGTTCATATGTGATTCCACTAGGCGTGATTACAGGTTCCTGCAGAATTTCGAAGCTAATCTTGCCGCACAAATAGTCGGGTACCTCTCTTTTCTGCAAAAAATTTCTTTGTATTAATACAAGATTTATTAAAAACAGAAAAAAGTTTTCCCTGATTTTTTTTTACTAAAGCCTAAAAGGAGCACTAAATAAAAATAAAGAAAAAATACAATATAATTTCTTATTAATTATAAACAAAAAGTACAATAAAAAATTGATAGAAAATGACAAAATAAAATAAAACCTTTGTTATATTTTTAAAACATTCTTTTTAATGAAAATTTTTTAAATCTAATTTTCAATTTTAAAAGGAGTATTAATTTTTTTATCTGATTCTGCATTTCTTCTTGAATTCTCGTCAAATATAATTTTAAGTTTTGTGATTTTTAATTTATTTATTTCATTGAATCTGTTTTGCACATTAATTGCTTTCATTAAGAATAAATTTTCTCATTAAAATAATATGTTCTTATTATTATCTTAATTAGAAATTTTTTATCTTGATAGTACATAATTTTGAAGTATCTTTCGTAGTAAATCCTTTTTTGTTTAAAAAATGCATGATTATTAAAACATTGTAAATATTTTGTATTTTTTTAACAATTGCTGTGAATAATAACGTATTATTCGAATTTCTAAATCTTTAATGTATAACATCTTAAATTTGGCTCTCGTCACATTGTACTAACAACGGACAATTTTATAATTCGTTGATACAATTTTATAAGAAACAATTATTACACGCTTTTATAAACTACATTTAAAACTAGACGAATTACATTTTTTTTTTATTCTTACTGGTTTGCCGAAATGTATTGTTAACAACTTGCGATCTTTGTAACATTGATAATGACCTAATAGAGATCGAAACGTCTGTTTTTCTAATCAAATTACGTAATTTTAACCAAATGACAATTTTTATTTACAAACAATTGTATATTTTAACGAATTTTTTTACTTGTAGCTCTTTCTCTTTTTCATTATTTTCAACAAAATTAATATTTTTGCTATAAAAATAAATTTAATTACAATTTTATTTTAATCTAAATCAAATTTTTATTCTTATAATAAAACTTATTAATATTTATTTATAATAAAACTATAATTTTTTGTTATTAGATGTAGAATGTTTGTATTTTCATTGAATTTATGGATGTGTTCTACAATTCAATAACCAAGATTATTAAGGCTAATAAAACCGTAGAATATGAAAGCAAAAGATTGTTCTAAATGAAAAAAATAAAATAAAATAAAAAAACAGAGATACAAACCCGCCTTCTTTCGTCAATTTTGGCGAAGAGATCATTAAGTCTCGATATACAGGTATCTCTCTTTTCTTCGATCTCTTCTTTTCTCCTAGCGAATTCTGCTGAGTTTGTTTCAACGTTAGAATCCTTTGCCGTTTCCTGTTCTTGCAGAGTTGCCAAGTTATGCTTTGCGTCATCTATGATCAGCTGATTCAGATAAGTTTGCAGCTCAATGTCTTGGGAAATTCTTTGTTCCTCCCTTACTTGGAATCGACGTTTCTTGGCTTGGCGCAATACACTGGTGATGTCGTCGCCATAGTTCAATTTCTGCTCTTTTGCCAAGTCTACAGCTATGTTGTTTAAAATGAGAGAGAAAGAGCGAGCGAGCGAGCGAGCGAGAGAGAGAGAGAGCGAGAGAGAGAGAGAGAGAGAGAGAGAGAGAGAGAGAGA
>NW_017276368.1:1943615-1967285 GCF_001594065.2 Cyphomyrmex costatus | reverse complement strand
AGAGAGAGAGAGAGAGAGAGAGAGAGAGAGAGAGAGAGAGAGAGAGAGAGAGAGAGAATATAATCCTATATTATAAATCTACTTTATAATTGAAAAAAATATATGAGTTTTTCTTACTGTATTTACCTCTTTGCAGATATTTGACAGCTTCGTCAAAGAGCTCCAATTCCAATAGAGCAAGTCCTAAGAAGAAATGACCCTTCATCAAACAAGGATCTATATCTAATGCCCATCTGCAATCCTTGCACACTGATTCCCATCGTTTCAGTTTCAAGTGACATAGCGCTCGATTTGTGTAATATAACGCCTGGCCTGGATTCTTCATCTCAAATAAAGTAAAAAAAGAAAAATATTAATACAAATAAATAGGTAGAAGATAAGCCACATTTGGTGGTCAAAGCAAATTAACTCTTGGCGTCTAATAACATTTTTGTATAATTTTTGCAATTTCTAGGTATAATTTCTTAAAAAATATTAGTAATAAATAAAAAGAGGATTACTCCTACAGAAGCAACATCACTCTTTTTCATTTGTATGTACAACGTTGTTGTTCTGTCCATAGTTAAGAAAGTTACTTTATAAGTTATTTTTTAGATTACTTTACATATGTTTTTTATAAAACTTCTGTACAAAATTAGAGCAAATGATAAAATGTATAATGTAAACAATAAAATATTCGAACTTATTATATTCATATTTTTTTTATTATATTTAATTACTATGATAAACAATAACTAATAAGTGCGTAATTAGTGCTAATAAGTGCGAAAAGTAATCTTTGTATCCCTGATATACTCAAATTAGAGATAAAAATTACTCTCTAAAAATTAGAAACTTTAATTAAAAAATTTTGTTTAATTAAATTTTTTACTTGGATACATAATGTGTGTCTTTTTTTTAGATATTTAACATTTATATTGTTGTAGAATTCAAATTTTTGTATTCGTTGAAAAAATTTATGTATAAAAATAATTGTAAACAGCGTAAATAATCAAAATATAATACATCTACGTTCGATTTAATGTTTTTAGCATTTCTATTTCTTTGTTTTTACATCTAATGAACAATTAATAGCAACAGAATGACAATAAGTCTGTTTTTTTTCTTAGATAAAACAAACGTATGATACATTTCTTTTTTCTATTTTTCTCTGTAGAGGAAAAAGGAAGGAGCATGAACCATGTGTGATAAAAAAGTAAAAAGAACAACCATCATAAGATAACTATTTAAAACGCTTGAGCGATCAAACTGAACACAGTGTAATGTTCATTTCCACCAATGTGGATTAACTTTAATCTCGGTTCAACTTAGTCTTCATTTTCTAGTTCTAAATATTAGATAAAGATAAAGGGTAAGTTGAACCAAGATTAAAGTTAATCTACATTTGGTGGAAATAGGCAAAAATGAAGGCAGTTTTGCAACTGTTGTAAAATTCTTCAACACAATTGGTTTATATATTTAGATTTATGAACTAAAGGCAAGCTGAATAACATTAAAGAATTTTACAACAGTTGCAAAACTACTTTCTCTACTAAGCGCAATCATTATCAACTCATTTATAGGTAACATCGCAAAGCTTGCGCATCTCGATATTTAAAGTTATAAAAATAAAAAACGTTAAATAATATTAAATTAATGTATATATTATGCATTTTAAACAAAAAATATCAAGAAAAATGGATTCTATCTGTTTTTTTTATAGCTTCTTATTGCAAAAAGACCGATTTTTTTACTTAGACTTTGTTGCTTCAAAATAAAGTTTTTTTTTTTCATCTTTAGTTTAAATTTCGGGTCTGTTTTTTGTTCCTGCACTGTCTGAACTAGTGCACACGGTGCAATAAGTTAAAATGAAACAACGAACGTATATTAGTTTCACTTCAACTTATTGCATCGTGTGTATTAGTTTAGACAGTGCAGGAAGAAAAATCAGACCCTTTAATTGAATTTAAATCACCCTCGCTTTCGCCTAATTCTAGTTCGAACGCCTTGCGCTAGAGGCACCGTCGTGGCTCGTTATCGCTGGCACTGTGGCACACTGCGTGATTCGTGATTCAAAACAAAAAATATTTTGCTGCAATACAATCATCCCGAGAGCGAGTAGGCGCACGAAGTTGAGCGAATCCAAAATCACGTGCAATATTGAGCGTGCGCCAGAAATGTCATTATACTTACAATCGCCTTGGTGTAGCAGTTGGCTGCATCTTCGTATTTGTGTAGATCAAAAAGACGGTTTCCCTGTTCCTTTAATTCCTTGTCGGACAGGTTCGCCGTCGAATACATTTTACTCATGATGGCAGCTCGTGGTCACGTTGCATTCACGAAAATCAATTAATCTTTTTTATTTTTCTTTTTCCTCGTTTGAAAACGCACGAGTGCGAAAACGACTGCGATACCCTTTGTCTAACCTCAAACGGACGCTCGATATTTCATCTTTGTTCCGTCCACACACAGCCTTCGTTTGACTCGACGCGATCCTACACAGTAAGTAGTGTCTATACACTTCGATACCGCTACCATCTTGAGAAATATTTGAAAACACAAAAAGGAGAGAAACCTGTCTTACTAACAGTAGGCAAGGATTCATTTTTGCGAAATTCGCTTTTATCTACAACGTTGATAATACAGATTTTGGGAAATCTATATATAATAATAAAATTCAACCCTCAACGATCGATCGAGTGCCTTTGCTTAAAAAAGATCGATTATTTTTCGAATAGTAAAAGGAATAAGGGAGGAATCAGGAATGGGAAATTTCAAATTATTACTATGTATTCCGATATATCTGATTTTTAATTAAGGGTGAAAATTTTTATTTCTTATTCCTTACTCCTTCTATTATAGCTGCACCATTATATATCCACAAATTGTGAATAAAGATAACATTAATTTATAAAAAAATGTTTTTAGACAAAAAAAGACTGAATTATAGCGTTTTCTATTGCAAAATCTAGTGCGCACTTGTCAGTGTATATACATTAAAGCCGTTGTATATACATTAATGTAAAGATGTATATTTAATAAAAATATAGAAACGAGTTAAACCACGAGTTAAATCCTGAATATTTATTTTACTATTTGATAAAGTAAGTATACGTTAGAAATGTGCAAATGTTATATGTATAATACGCAAAACGCAATGCGCAAATTGGGTGCGTTTTATTTAATACCGCGTGTATTCTATAGTCTCTCGAGAACTTCTCGACATAATTTGTCAGCTATTCTGTTTGATAACAATACGGATCCGATAGTTATACAGGACAGCAGGGATCGTGAGACTCGAAACTTCGCGGCATGGCTGACTAGGGTGTTGTGACCCAGTTCATCCGTTCGTTCGTTCGTTCGTTCGTTCGTCTGTCCTTTTGTTTGTTCGAGACTTCAATTCTGTATTCTTTTCCCTGCAAAGATAGAAGTTGCCGTCGTTTCCGCCACGACTTCTTGGTGACAAATTGGAATTGGAAGTAATCGTGTTAGTCAAGAAACGTTCGGCGTTTGTTATTTGTTAACAAAACTCACGGCTTAATCGAATTTATCTGGCTGATTCACTAACTGATCTGTCTCTCTTTTCAGGAAGCGAAGTAAGCGCGATAGGATAGCTGCCGTGCGTCGTAAAGAAGGAGAAAGTATAGAATTTATTAGAATATTTGAGAATTAGTTCACGCTGTATATTAATCCGGGATTATACGATCGGTTTAGGCCTGGTTTGCTCGTCGTCTCATTGAGACTTAGCCGTTGACCGTGATTACACCCTTCCAGGTTGGGGCTTGTCCGGAAGCTATTAAGCGTGTCGATTTGAATTACGACGGATTACAAGGCGAATAGGATTCGCTACCGTATTCGAACAGTCGATCTTTAGATCTTTAGTAATTTATTGTTATTAATTTATTCGTAACACTAATCAGGAAAACAAATCGAAATCAATGTGACTAAAGAGTATATTACTGATGGGATCACGCCGAAGGCGTTTTACGTCAAAAGAACTCGAATACACTTTTTACAACCGTCACTCTATAGCCTCTACGATCGAGTGAGACAATATGCTTGAGATGCTTCTGATGACGCATGATCGAAGATCATGTCGCGTCGCACTAAGAATCGCTTTCTTTTCTTTAGTCGTAAAAAAATTAAATAATGGAATCTTGATTATTTGTTCTTATATTTGATGAAATTATTATCTCTTAATATTCATTTGCATTATCCCCATTTGCGCGCTTTCTGCAGATTTATATTATACATATATTCAGGGTCTTGGCATGTTTGCAGCTGTGTGTAAGTTCGCACGACTATACATACGAACGGCTTGTTCGCTTTGAGACCTCTGTGCGATTTGTCGACATACATTGTTATTAAAGGATACGGTAGCAAGAAATTGCAGTCGTTTCGCGTCGCATGCATGCATTTGACACACGCGTTGAAGGAGTTGATCAGCTGAAAGGGTTCGATCGTACGCGATTACGTTAAAATTACTCAATTCGATGGTAATCTGGAATTACACCTCGAAGTAACGTTCTGCCGAAGGCGCTTGTGCGAGTATATGTGTTCAATGATTCCGAAGCTGAGACGATAGTCTGCGCTCACGCTACGGCGCACATAAATATCCCCCTTCGGCGAGTTACAAGAAGCATCCGCACATAGCAGGGGTGCATAAGGGTTGCATAGGCATGCAGCTAGCGAGTATTATCATTTCTTACGATTTCCAGACACGTCAAGCCAAACCAAGCCAAGCCAAACAAAGTCAAGGCAAGCAAAATCAAGCCAAGCCAAATAAAACCAAGCTAAACAAAACTAAGTTTAGTTAGTCAAACTTTGTAAGTTAATCAAGTCAAGTCAAGTTAATTTAAGAAAGAGTTGTGATTATTGAATACTTTGGCAGTTTCCTAATATCAAATTTTCGTACAAAAGGATGCATTGAGATGATCACGGTTATTATCCATACTTTGGCAGAGTGGATAGTTTTTTTTTACTTTTGGTTGTTGTTAGATATCATTTCGTTAGTGCAATCGCTGTTGCAGCAGAAAAATTCATCAGTATAATAGTAATCAACAACCTCAAACTAATTTTTATTCTACTCTGATAATTGTCGTTTTATCAATTTATTGATTTTGAAATCTATCGATTATCTGGAATTTAACTTGTCTTCTTATATCTCTAATAGGAAAACAAAGTAATTTCTTAAACGTTCCACAATGGAATGGGTTACTCCAAATAATCCTGTAATCGATCGATTGATAAATTAAAAAGAATTCAATACGACGCATTATAATACGACCCTCAAGTGTATGTGGATGCGTGAATATAGATTTTCCTTTTACGAGAGACCTTTTACGAGAAAGGAATTGATATTCGAGGCAGGTGGGTGCATCTTCACGGAATGCGCCTTATGCGAGTATATACCTGTACATGTTGAGTGTACATACACGTATACATGTTGAGAATATTCTAATTTAATATCACAAGCCTGTTCGCCTACGAAGTGCCAATCGAGATTTCCTTACGATTCACGCCAACATTTCATATTCTATTAACTTTTCGTCGATTTCCTCTTTGCCATGCCGTCTCTTACTCACCTATCCCTCTTTACTTTTTCTTTATTAATATTCCATAGTATGTAAATATCGTATATTTGCATCGATATTTTTTAGCGCGCTATTATGGATGTTTCGCCATATTTATCATAAGAGTTGCGTAACGAACACGATTTTGTCATTAAGCGAGGTTGGGCGATGCTCAAATTTCTCATTCAACAGCATAATACCTGATAAATAATTTAATTTACACCAGTTGAATACCCAGCAATTTCAAAGCCGATATATTAATCAGATTAGTGAAAATTGACGAAGCAACGCGGACAGATTGATTTCAACCGGTAATTGCTTCCACAGCGCCATGTAATTAATATACGTACAAGTCTGTAGTGTAAACTTGATGAATAGACGCAGCGAACAAATCGGCAGAAAAGTTCGACAATTTTTAACAGTATTTTTTTTTCTAAATACAAAATTACGCTTTTCTCGACAAATATGAATAGATTATCCGTTATTATTAGTTAGTATTAGTTATTGATTGATTTTATGTGTCCGATTGTGAGTTACATATTTGTGAAAATTGATAACATATGTATTATGAGACTTTATTGCACGCGTTTATTGTGGGAAAAAATTTTAATAGATACATATTTGTGACTTTAATTTCATTAAAATAACTATGGCTAAGAGCTTCAATATTATTATCATTGTTGTTATAATGTTAATAATAATAATAATTTGGTGTGAAAAGAATATATGATTGTCTTCGAAAACAATTATAAAATTATTCTCGTTTTCTCGAGGACAACTATACGAAAAGAATTTTTTTTAGAGTTTATCCTGAAGATATGGTAATCGTAGGACATTTTGAAAAATTTCATGTAATGTTCTCTAATTTACCAATAACAATAAAGTATAAAATAAATTTGATTTTTGAAAATATAAAATAAATTTTTACTGAAGTGCATGTCTTTAAAATATGTGTTGTATCACAATATTACCTTATTTTTAAGATAAGTTTTAGTTGTAAGAGAAAATTTTTTTCGTATTTATATTTTTTTTTTAATACACATAGAACTACAAATATAATAATTATTATTAACATTATAGAGTAATAATTGAGAGGATAGGCGGAATAAAGGCCTAATTATAAAATCGTGATTTTGATAAAATTTATTATAAATTAACTTGCTACTTTTTTTTATTATACAATAAATGGGAATAGTATATTAAATAATGTACATTTATATTTATATTTATGTATGTTATAATATTTCTCTATTATGATTAATGTTTAAAAAGTTATTTACAATTAAAAAAATCCACTGAGTCCCTTTTTCCGAATATTAATCACAGTATTGTAGGAATCGATAGAAAGAAAAGACTATGAACCATAGAAATATTTTTTATTTTCACATTTTTCTAGAAAAAATACATAATGAATATGGAATACACTTCAGTCTTAAATTTGTATAAAAATAAATTGAAATAATGTATTCAATCATCCGATGAGCTTTCGTGAGAAGATTTTTCAACATAAACATGTTATTGTTGTATCATTTTCGTTTAGTCTCTGGTAAAAATTTCATTAAAATGATATAATCTATGGAAAAGATTGTATCATTTTCACCACCACAAGACAATAAAAACATGTCCATATTTAATTAAGAAAAAAAACATCAATTTTTTGTTTATTTGCGCTAATCTCCGAAAAAGAGCTTAAGAGTGTCTTTATTTTGCCTATTCTCTCAATTACAAAAATGAAACCCTTAATCATAATTTATTATGTAAATAACTATAATCATAGATATTAAAAACACTTCTTTCAGTATGTCCGGGTTTGTTGTGCAACAATTTCCCCTCTTTTGCAGAGAGACATACATATCTGCAGATTCGACCCGGATTTATAAAATCGCATGGAGGTACACGGTTATTCTGCTGTTGATTTGATATTTCAGTTTAATACCCGAATGCATCGGTTTTGCCAGATCGGCGGAGGATATCACAAGTGGGCCGGAATATCAACAATTGTTTCCATCGACGAATAGAAATATCTATCGTGCCCATATAGCGGTATGGATTTATTCAATAGACAAGGGATATTTAATAGAACGATCAAAGCCATTCCGTTGCAAAGCCCGTTCTGGCTCTTTGATTGTTGTCCGAAACGTATATCGATGTAGATATACGTTATAGATATATGGATTTTTCGCCGTGCAAAATAGAAAAATCGACCATTCGATCGGAAATTGCACGCCTGATTCTGTTTTAAGTAATCGATTATTATGGATTTAGGGAATTTCCACCAAAAGGGAAAATATGAGCTCTTTTCGAAACAGAGTCAGTTTAGATAATAATACCGAAATATATAAATATATGCGCGAGTGTAACATTTCAATGAAATAAAAATAATATTATAATGCAGCGTTTCTCTGACAAAATATTTATTAAAAGTTTAAAGAAATTTGTTGAAATATTGAGTGGATGTTTCATTGAGCTTTAAAATAATTATTGAATTGTTTGTAAGATATTTGGAAATTGAAACATAGAATTGTTTATGAGATTTTGACTATAAAGTGTTTAAATGGTAATTTTAAAAACAATTATTTTTTTCAACGTACGTAAAGATCGAATAATGATAAATATATATGTTTGTAAAATATTATTAGTAAAAAATTTATTAAGTGTTTGCAACGTATTTCTAATAGCATCAAATCTTATTGGACCGTGAAAATTTAAACTAATAAATACTTCTAATAGTGTAATCATTAATAAAATTCCAAGATTGGGAAAGTTATATAGTCCAGGCGTACTTAATTAGCGACTGGAGAAGACGAATCGATATGTTCGAAGTAGGATAAGAAGATCCCTTCGAAGGATTTCATTACGACAGTGCACCACGATGGCAGATAACGAATTCCGAAGCTCGTCACGCTTGTCACGGCGTCGGGCTACTTACTCGACTTGGATAATTATTCGATACTCGAACCACCGTCGACATTGTCGACGGAGGAAACTTAGCGATTCCACGGGGAACGCGCGTGTTGCAATGCTCCGGGTAAAATTTCTTGACGGTTCGAAGAGACGAGGTCCGCTACTGAATATCAATGTACGGGAGCTTGTCTCACCGGTCGCCGTTCGGAAGACCGACCAATCGATTCCCCGTGCAAGGTTGTTTCGGGGACGATCTGTATAGTAGTATCCTGCTAAAGTGATAGGATTCGGAGGCGTCTCATCCTTCACGCGACGTTTATCCCTCTTGGGTTCTTCTCAAATGTAACACTATTTCTAGATACATTCTTGCGGAAAGTCATGAAGCGTAAGGACAATCGATATTGAAAATTCGCTCTCAGAGCGAAAAGATCCGTGATCCAGTTTCAATAAAAATGAATAAAAATTTAACAGTATTTTTAAGTGATTATATAACATTGTAACTTTTTTTCAAGTTAGGTATATAGTGCTTGCTTGTGACTTCTTATATATAGGGTGTTTTTCATTTATGGTGATACAAGTTCGATATAAGTATCGTTCTGTTTTTGTTACTTATAAAATGCCAGGAAAGAATGATCCTTGCATGTCGACAATGTCAACTTATAAAAAAATGAATTAGTTATCTGAACTATAAGAAAATGTAAGGTATTTATAGTCTGATTTTATACTATATTCAAAATTATATTTGGTCACGTGGCCAATCGAGTTTTGGAAAGCACTCCAGGAATAAGACAGCGAGTCATGTGACCTGGGACTTACACTACATCAAATGCTGACGCTCAAGTTAACGTCACATATACTCTTGTATGCTCCTTTGATAAGCGTATTGGAGTAAGAGCTATGATAGGAGCATGTTGAAGTATGTGATGCGAACAAGCCTTTAGTGTCCTTACCATATGTAGTTATACTGTGGTATCGATATAAAATTTTCAGGAAAAAAGAACGGATTCCTATATCTTATGGAGTAAAATCTCATTCAAAGAAACTGAAAATTGAGCCAATCTTGAAAAATGAGTGTGAAAATATTATACTTTCGGAATAAGAGATTCACTCCGAAGGAGTGAAATGTCAATCCTTTTTTTGGAGTGAAGTCTATTCTGATATTATACTCCAGAAGATTTTACACTCCTTTGGAGTGAATTTTATTCCAAAAGAAGTAAATCTCTTATCCACCACTCTTAAACAAGAGCGGTAGTATTTTCACTCATTTTTTCAAGACTATCTCAATTTTCAATATCCTTGAGTGAGATTTCACTTCATGAGATTTAGAGAATAGTATTCCGAGGATAATTTATTAAGGTATATGAAATTAATTACTAACCGATAATTGCTGTAATGCAATTGCCGATTCGATGCATAGACGAGCGATAGATTAAATCAACGTCTACGAAGCAGCTGTGTATATCGTTATTGAGTTTCATGCTATGATTGTTAAACTACTTACGTAATTTTTCGTGCTTATCAACAAAGAAGAGAAGCATTCTCGGAAGAAGAAAAAGATACAGCTAACGCATTGTTACAAACTGCGCGCATCAGTTTTATAGGTATACAATTCGTGCAAAAATATTTGTTCTACTAACAGCGCGTCCCCGTTAAAAACAAAGGCCAGACCGCACAAACAATGATAGCACGGTATACGTGCTAGATCGATGTTTTTTTCTCTAACGAAAACGTTGAATCAGTGCGAGTAGTGCATTTGCGGGAAAGTATGTAAAATTGCTTGCCAGAAGTAATCTCTCGCCAATAATCCGACGCGATGCGACGCGACGAGCTAGTAGCGACTGGTTATGCAATAAAAATGCGAATGGAATTACAAAATCCCCGTCGTTTTCAATCAATTTTTTTAGTCTTCGAATGTTCTGGTATGTAAAAATGTAGCCCTACATTTCCGGGCTATTTCCAATTTTCAATTTGGAGAGGTATTTTTAAGCTTCTATTTTGTGTGTGTGTGTTAAAATAATAAAAAAGTAACGCGATTTTTTTACGAAGGTGGGTTTGATCTTTTTGAAGGTCAAGGTTAACATGAAAGTTATTCGGAAATGATTTGACTTGTGTAAAGATAATTCAACTTAGGTGGTATATAACTTTATTCAAACATTTAAGCTTTCTTATCGGTAAATATAAAAATTAGATCGTTTTTGGAAGGTTAACCAAATTTTTTCATTGAAACCTTGAGTATGAGAAAGTAAAATAATTCTATCAACTGAAATAACTAGATTGTAAATGATTTCTATTTTATTACATAATAGATGTTCTGAATTGTAGGAGAGAAAATGTTTTTCTCTCTATGGAACCAATATATGTACATAAACCTTGTTACTGACTTTCAACAAAAAATCTAGGAAACAACGATTTAATGGTGAAATTTAGTCGGTTATGGTATTCTTTGAATATTTTTTAAATTCTTATCGATACAATCTGTTTCGCATTGTCAATAATGTGTTTGTATGATTATGATCAAAATTTGTTTTTCATTTTATGCGGAAGTTTATTTTTTACAATTTTTAAATTAGATATATTAATCTGATGACTATTGAAATTTGAGAAGATTCTGTGCAGCCGAAATGTACGTTTTGAATATTATTGAACATTACAGTTATACATGTATTATAATTTTTTGTTCATTTCTTGGTCATCAACATTTTTGAAATGTGATAATTAACATATAAAGATTAATTTTACTAACGAAATATGTTTCCAAATTGTGTTGAAGCGTTATATTTTTGTGTTAATTATTTCTTAATAATATTTATTCGAATTTACATCATTAATCATGTGTCTAATGACTGTGTCACATTATACATTGGAGGATTGCGAATTGAAGATTAGAATTTGACCAATGAGATAATTTTAATTTTGACCCATTTGATTCTGATTGTTCTTATATCTTCAATTCGCAATCCTCAATCTTCAATGCGTAACATGACACAAGCATAAGACACAATTGGCGACACTATGGAACATTTGTATATACATTATTGTACATTATATAATAACAATGATTCCTTCAAAGGCAGTCAGCATTGAATCTGAGATCAAAGTTGATGTTGTAAGAGTGCATGAGGTATTAATTTCCACCTCTAATGGCATTTTTTTTTTCTTTGAGAACGGTTACAATATTTGCCAAAACTGCGAGAAAAGGGACAAAAAAATCTAAAAATAGAATGGATAGAAAATTACAGATTCTCAAGTAAGAGATTGGGCACTGTTTAAACAGTTTTCGATTGGCCCGCCATATTTTTTAAAATGCTTAAAATAGAATAAAAAACGTGTAGAGATCTATTCTATCTTGTACATAATCTATTTTATCCTATTTTAAATAGATTCTAAAAAATATGACGACTCAAATGTATCTTTTAACTCGAAGATCTTTAAAAACAATATTTATGTTATTTTCTAACATATTTATTTTGTGTTAAATTAACACTAATTAATTTTAAATGGACCGTTTGGGATGTAAAATGTCTTAAATTTAACACAAATTTTCTAATTATGTAATAAAATCGGTTCTAACTTGAGAGATCCGAAGGGAATATAGGAACGAGGAATAACCTATTGGGATTCGCGGGATTCTACCCTTCTTTTCCTCTCTCAATGTCAGAGAGCTCTTGAATTAGAACCTTAATATATTATTTCCAATATGTTTTTCATGTATTTGTACTGCCATAAATCAACATCTCGTAAATCACACTTATACTTATCACAGCAATTATTATGTTATCTTGTTGAAGTATATGTATAGTTATGTACATAGAATCTCTTGTCTATTCTATCACGTTCTCTACTCCAGTATTGCGAGACCGCAGAATCGCGCGAGGTGTTCAGTTTTGCGTGAGAATTTGAGTGTAATTCCGCCGAGATGGGCGCTAGCGTCGAGAACGGAAAATACGTGACACCGGAAGGCTCGAAGATGTGGGAGTATCTGACTGCATTTAATTGTAAGAGTAATTTCCGTTTTAATTTTTACGAGAAATGATTATTTATACTATTTCGGCAATAATTCCTTATTGTTTTTGCTAATTATTACTATTGTCAGCGATCTCTCATTCAATCAACCGATCATTCGAATATCATGATTACTTAATGCAATTATGCGAAATCTAGGTTCAATCATGAGCTTATGCATCGGAGCAATCATAGGATGGGATTCGCCGAGCATCGTGAAGCTGATGGCGCCGGAATCGTCGATCTCTGTTACCGTCTCCAACGTTTCCACCCTAGTAGCCATGGTCGCCATTGGTCACATACTGGGACCGATAATCAACCAACTCATAGTCGACAGAATAGGTCGAAAAAAAACTATTCTATTTAGTGGAATGTCGTCGACAGTTTGTTGGGGTTTGATCACGATCGCTACGAATATCTGGGTAAGCAATAGTATCTTTGTGAAATGTCATATTCCTTGACAGGATGTTTAAATTTTATACAAATTTTATATACGAGTATATATATGATAAAGTCATACGTGATCTTTATATGAAATTTATGATACAGTCTTTGCATAAAATTTGTAATCTGTAATTAAACGGATGTATATTTATAAAAATAAATGCAGAAACTCTGATTTTTTTTTATAAAATATTGATAACTGTTTGCGCAAATATTTTCGACATACTATTTCACTAAAATGATAATAATATTGCGAATTATTTTAACAGAGTATATTTGTCAAATTACATTAGAAAATTGTAATAATTGAGAAAAATATTTTAGCTATATTTTATAATAGACAGAGTTGGATAAATTATCTTTTTTTTACTAAGTTAAGTTAACAGCCTTGAAAATTTAATTTAGTTAAGATACAAGTTAATAATCTCGTAGAACCGTATGTGTGAGTACACAATTTTTAGGAGGTAAATGCTTTTTAATGTTCTAGCTAGCTGGATCTTAAATTCAAATACTTCAAATATATGTATAATAATTGTATTTTTTATCTGAACATTACTTGGAAAAACTAAAATATTTTTACTTATCAAAATGTTTATTGTCCAAACAATCACTGCCAAGTGGATCCAATAGAATAGACCGTCTGTTTCGGAGGGATATAATTGAATGAGTCCAATAGAAGATCTACGTCCGAAGAGTTAACATTAATATAATATATTCAATCTCTTTTGCAGTTTGTTTATTTAGCATCATAATATTCTCTTTGTCAACTTACGGAAATTTTAAAAAGTAATAGACTTATAGTGGTATAAGATTTTACTATAGGTTCTCTATGTGGCCAAGCTGATGGGCGGTCTGTGCCTTGGCCAATACATGTGCGTATTCACGATGTACATCGGAGAAATTGCGTCGCCGAGCACACGAGGGGCCGGAGGAGCCGCGAACACGATTACATTCAATCTCGGCATTCTCGGGATGTTCATCGTCGCGCCATACCTGTCGATATCAACGGCGGCAGCTATTTGGCTGACGGTGTCCATTGGCTTCACGATCGCCTTCTGCTTCATGATGGAGTCACCGTACTATTTGGCCATGAAGGGGAAAATGGATGAGGCGGAGGAAGCGTTGGAGAAACTGCGCGGTAAGATGGATGTCTCGGAAGAATTGCAGGTGATAGTCGAATCATTGTGCGACGAAAAGCAGCGGCGAACTGGTGGAATAAGACTGCTCTTAACCGAGCGCGCCAGTTGTCGCGCCTTTATTATCATCAATCTTATTACGATCACCCATCATATCGGCGGCTTCTTCATGATCATCGCGTACGGCCAACTCCTTTTCAAATCCGCTCAGCTCGAGATAGTTTCCGATCACACGGCCAACGTCGTGATTGGCGTGGTGCAGGTGGTCTCCGCGACAATTACCATCTTCCTGGTTGATAAGTTAGGTCGTAAGCCGCTAATACTCTTCTCCGGCTTGATCGCTGCCGCGTCGAATTTCGTGATCGGCGTCTTCTTCTATGCAAAGGACTACCTGAACGCAGACATGTCCGCATACTCGGCGGTGCTATTAATCGCGGCGATGCTACTTGTGTTCGCCTTCAATTGCGGTTTGCTCCCCATGCAGATGATTATGATGTCCGAGATGTTTGCCACCGAAATTAAAGCTCTTGCCACGTGTCTTTTGGCTGTCACTAGCGGTTGCTTCTCCGTCATAGCGGCGAAAGCTTACATTTTAGTAGCCGTCACATGGAACTACGGCCACTCGGTGCCTTACTTAGCATTCTTTGTGATCGTGACGGTATGCACCGCCTTAATTCTTCGCCTCTCGCCTGAGACGAAAGGCAAAACCTTTGTGCAGATACAAAAGGAGCTATGCGATTGAAGTAACTGAAGGACGAAGAATCGAAGCGCCTTCGGTTCGATCCGATATCACAGAAGGAAGATCCTCTATTGGATACCGAGAAAGCATATTGCCTCTCGTAAATTGTGCGTTTTAAAGAAAAATAATTTGGTATACTATAAGAGATCTCGCCAAAAATCTCTATCGGGGTTCTTCGACGTTCGCTCTCAACGGGGGATCGATAAAAAGGAGGAAATTGAAAATTGCGAGCGGAAAGTCGAAGGAGATGACCTTTCAAGATGCATGAGCAAACGAATTTTTGGGCAATCGCGTTGAAATTGCTCGCGACGTTGATGTACTTTGTACGTGATAAAAGTGGATAGTTTATGCGATATCTCAAAACGCGCTGGAAGCAGACATATCGATTCGTCGCTGCCACATGCAGTGCTTACCCGTTTATGTGTATATTACTGAAGAAATAATATACTTACAGATGTATAATATAATCGACATTGGGCAGTAGCCCGAGAAAGAAATAACAACAGATCAAGATTCGCACATGTCGCGCATGAGGTGTTCTCTAAATTAGTTCATAAAATTATTAAAATTATATATTTTATATCTCATGTACATATATCCAAACAGAATGCTTATTGTGTCATGTCATATTTTTTATAAATTCAAGTCAAACATTATTGTGCACCGAAAATCGTAAGAAAGCATACCTATACGTGATAAAATAGCAAAAATATTAAAAATGTAGTCGCAAAATGTTGGAAAAGATTAGATTAGCAATAAAATCAAATATTTGTGTAAACTTATCTATATATATACATATCACTATATACACTTGTGTGAATAATGATTAAATTATACACATGCGAATGATATAAGTAGAAATGACCGATAAAGACGTGTAAATATGTTTATCATTTTATAAATTAGTCTCGTTAATAATGTAATAAATCAAATTGTTTAGTCTCTCTCGTATAATAATTTTTTATTATTAATTATCAATTCTTAAATTATTAATTAAATAATTTTTATCGCATGGAAAGAGAGAATAAATACTTTTAATGAATAATAATCGAGTGATATCTGTAACGATTAATAAAGATGAACTTTTATAAACGGTAGAGAGATTTCCATTTTGGTTTAAATTGAATTATTCTTGGCAGCGTTCGTTCAAGATAAAAAGTTTCGTCATTAGTTAGAAAATCAATCATTGCAGTCCTTTTCGCTATCAATGTGACGAAAAAAAGAGTTCATTAGGTGTTTAATGCCTCTACCTAGGGTGGTTAGAGGTAGATGGAAGAACACTGAAACAGGGCACGAGGAGAAAGCGGACGGAAATTGCACGGCAGCATCTCTTGCGGAAAGAGTCGAAGGAGAGTTTCTCGCTCTCTCTTAATATCTGAGAATCACTATTCAGTCTTATAGAAATTGCTATTGGCAGAACCATTAGAGACTGAAATTAGTTTTGCGATCCCGGATATATCTGGCGGCCGTGGCGCGTAACGACCGCCACGGCTCACTTATCTTACTTCCATACCTCGCATTAATACTTTCCACCAACTCCATTTGCTTCTTTATTTCGGAAAGTCTGTTCTTAAAATAGCCATCTTGAAGCAGTATATCAGATATCAGATATCAACGTATTTGTGATAATATTATTTGTAACACTGTTTAAAGAACAAGAATGTGTGCAAAGAGAAAAAATAGAAAATACTAGAAATTGTATCACTCCAATAAAAATGTATTATAATAATTATTTTGTATTAAAGTGAAAAATAATGAAGAAGACAATATTGCATAATAAGTAATAGATGCTTATTTAATAATTTTCTAATATTCTATATTAGCAAATATAAATGTTATTCTACAAGAGATTCTTCTTATATATAAATGTTCTAACTAATAATTTAAATAACCTATTTTTCACTTTTCTTAAAATTGTTTAAAATATTAATTCAATTGGAAATATATAACTTTAAAAAGATCTATTATGAGATTGAGGTAAAGAATTAAGATAATTTTTATTAAGTCAATTTTTATAGAAAAACGTGAAATTGACATTTAAAGACTTTTGGATCTTTATTTACTTTTATCTTTAATTAATTGTTAGAATTTTTTCAAAATGTAGTTTTAAAACTCTCTTACGAAGAAAAATATAAAACATTTTTATCGGCAAATATCCTGTTTAGGAGAGCCATATGCTATCAAGATCATGATTCTAAGTGATCTTTAGAAGGTCTTAGCTCGTGCTTGTTATTGCCCCTAGACAGAGAGGGAGAGAGATGAGGTGGATCTTGCTTCGTGCGAAAAGTCGTACGTGTCACAAATCCCCATATCATCTAATTTGTACAATAACTTTTTTATTATTAAAACTTTTTAACAAACAACGAGCGCACCAACTAAAATCTTTTGAAGATCATTCAAGATCATGATAATATATATCAAAGTTAAGGTCATCGGAGGTGACTTCTCTAAGCAAGATATTTACTATTTTATCTAGATTATTTTTATAAAAACGACAAATATATATCTAAAAAGCAAAAACGAAGAGCTATCATTCAGAGATATCAGTTATTAGTTTAAATGAACGCTGTAGAGAGAGAGAGAGAGAGAGAGAGAGAGAGATTCTAGAATAAAATTATCAAGGTGAATATTATATTCTTCGAATATTACGTTTTAGGTGCATTATCAGATTCATCTTAGTAATTCTATTGTAAATCAGTAGCGGCCGTGAATGCGACGAATATTCTGCATGTACAAACATAGATATCTAGCAGCCTATGCACATCGCCAAACGACCAGCTAAGCACGGGTGCCTAGGTCGGGACGAACAGAGCCTCCTGCGCTGTACACACAATTGTATCATCAAGGCAAACACACCAACGATAGCCGCGGCACACGCACATATGTCCGTGCACAAACGCTGTTTCGCAAACAAAGTCGTGGCATCATGAAAGCGGTGATGCTCCATATAATACGTAATATCATCCCCGGTGTTTTATCAATGTGCTCTTCGAGAGACGGATCTCCCACCTTTGCTGCGAGTTTTGCGTTGTAAAATCATTAAGATGACAGAAAGTAAAGAGGATGTCGTTCGGATGAAGATCGAAGCGAAAGAGGGACGAGTGATCATCTCGTATATTCGTGGAGTTGTCTTCTGCCTTGTCAACAACGTTATTTCCGAGAATAATTTCAACAGTCTCGTTAATCGTGTCGTTCGTCTCAAGCATCCGTTCGCTATTCATGTCCTTATACGGAAAGATCAGTTTTATTGAAGTATCAAAAAAGGAGAATTAAGTTAAAGCTATTTTTTAATTATAAAATATATATAAAAAAGTTCCAAGATGTACAAAGTATATATCGCATTAAAGGATTAAGTGCAGTCAAGTACTTTATCTTGCGGGAGAAGTCATGATAAAGTCAATAAATCAATATATTATATATTGTAGGATATATATACATATATATATTCTAAAATTTTAATTCTTTTATTCATTTATTCGAATATTAGGTGTATTCATCGGGCATACTACCTTTTATAATAACATTTCTTTAATAATTGTGTGTAGATTGTATATCTAAATAATAAATAAAAACGGCATTATATACAAAAAAAAAATACAAACGATTTTGCTGTCTAAAAATTTAGTTAGATCTATAAATATATCTATAGATCTAAAAATAATTATATTAAATTTATTATAGTAATTACATAGACATAACAAGCTGGTCGCTAGAATAAAAAGTTTTTGCAGCATCAATGCTTAATATTTTCAGATTTGTATTTATATATAAATTTTCAAATACTCTCTTTAGCGAAACCGTTTTTTCATGTATAAAAATAAAGGAAGTTAAAAGCGTTCTTTTCAGTCCGCGGTGTGGAATCACCTCTGTAAAAGGATTTTATCCTTCGCCGATGTTTAACGACGCGTCTGTAGCTTGTGAAATCAAAGTCATACCGACTTTTGCGTATAACTGGGATGGAAATAGTTTGAAGCTCCATTGCGTCGAGTTCATAAAACCTTTTTATAAACTCGACGCAATGGAGATTTAAACTATTCAGAGGTAATCACTGAAATGCAGGAGCCGCGATTAACTTTCGACACGTTTCTTTCATACACAGTCCTCGGAAAGTTTAATTATTCACAGGGAGCCTTACCTTCTTTGGCGCAACATTAAATGATCGCCATTTAGCGCACCCGTTGTTGGCATTTGGAGAATACTCGCGTAAAAGTAAACTCCCAGTTTCCCGAATCGAGCATTTTTCGACCACCTGATGTCAATCAAAAACGTGTAAAACAAAATAGATAAAAATTCCATTCTAATGAGAATAATGCACACAATATTCGCAGATAGTGCAATATAAATTAAATATAAATATCCTTATCTGAACGGCGTTTTACTTTTAATCGTAAAATAGTAAGCGTTATAGCAACAGCTTTTGTCGTTTCCCGCAAATTATGCGCATTAAAATAATTATGTGACTATCTACCGGGAAATGTCGACAGAGATGTCACATGTTGTTCGCTCTCAGGCATTGCCGCAATCCTCTTGCCATCTAATTACCGATTTTCCCTCGTTACTATACAATCGACATTAGCGCGTGTGTGCGTCAGGTGAGCATCATTGAGTTTCACTTTTGTCTGCGATGCTAATTGGCAATTCTCTGTGCGTTGCGTTCTTGCGTCCTTCATGCGCATTAAATTTCCTCCTATTTATAGAGGGCGAGAGATCAGGGACGTGTAGCCCTCCCTAATGCAAGGCTCGCCGCCACTTCTGCGTCAGAGCTTGTTAAAACGTTACTGCGGTTGTAAGTAAAGCGTGAAAGCAATTAGTTCCCATTTGCAATTTGCGGCGTTGTTTGATTTAGCTTGCAGCACTGTGACACGACATGGCGCAACGCGGTGCGCTGCGGTGTGTGAACCTTAAGCGCGCGTGCTTAAAGTACATAGGTGACACCTGAATTAAATACTAGATCAGGGCATGCTGCAAGCATGTTTAGAGAATTAAGAAATGTCTGTGAAATGGAACATTTAGAAGGTGATATGTAGTTGCTACAGATTTGATGAGGAATCGGGGTTGCCATTCATCATCTTTTTTCTGGATATCGTTATTATCTGGATTCTCTTTTTCAGCCATTTAGAGCGTTCTGGGACATTTAGAAGGTGACCGGATTGATTATGAGCATCTGGGATTTTAAGAAATCTTCTAATCCAAATATTTTCTTTTGACTTCTCTTTTCACGCTACTTTGTATTAATTCTGATCTACAATAAGTGCAGTAAGCCTTAAGCCGTAAGAAATTAACCAATCACAGTCCAGATAGCATTGAATATTCCATGGATGTCCTTTTTAAATCCAATTCACGTATCCAAACACGCGTCCGTAACTGATCGTTTTTTCCATGTATTATTCAAACTTTTTTTTACTTTGCTCATTTGTTATCTTGGATGGAATTGCGGAAATTACACGGTTACTGTACAACGAAATCGAGGGGTAACAGTTCCGGAATGGATTGTACATAGAATTTTTATAGCCGTTAAAATGTATAGTTAAAAATGCAGTTAGGTTTTCAGATTCCTGTGGAATGGTTTTGTGAAATATTTCGATTTATTTTCATTTAACTGAATTTTATTACAGTCAAATAATCGCGATCATTAACGATAATGTTCGGAAAAGTAGTAATCTCGAAGCAAATAGATATGAGGATTCGCGCGTGCGTCATCTTTAGGTCGATCATTTTTCATTATCTTTTGGCTATTAATCACTGAGGGCTTTGATTGATTATGAGGCAGTGATGGTTTGGCATAGAGCGCTCTCATAAGTCGGTGATCAAACGCCAATTATGAACCTTAGATCCTTGCTTGTCCCCTCCTCCTAACCATTCATCTACCCATCAGTCGCGATTAGGAACGCCTTCTCGAGGGCTTTAAAAAACGGCTTTTGAGTTATAAAGCATCGTTTATAAGCTGGGCGATTTTTATCCTCGATATGCTACGTATTACTGTGATTAAAGGATCGATAATAGGGACAAATTATTTTGCGATTTACAGTGAATACGAATTTATACGGTGAGATGTAGATGTATATTATTTGAATACAGTGTGATAGCCTTTGATTAAAATTAAGTAATTACTTATATTTTTAATATTTTAGTTTTTTTTCGCCGTGAGGAATATGTATTATTAATTTGTAACAATTAAGAATTTAATAAAATTAGTCATAAATTCTATTGACAATCCGCGAAGCAATTCTACAGGATATTAAACCTGTTGTCATTTTGTCTCTGTAATAATCGCGAGTGTGGCGTAAAATACTGTGAAATGTAGATAAAAGTATCAAGAGGATTGTCATATCTGGATTATACGAGATATTTCCGATTTGAGCGCGAACATGATGCGTGACTCGGCAATGTAAATAAATAAACAATAAATCGTTCTAATTCAGATTACTTTCAAACTATATGTCATAAATCGATGTAAGCTATACGTAATAAATCTTTTAAATAATTTTATTTTTAATAAAATTACATTTTGATCCGTTTAATTTCTGGCCGAGGTAATATTTTTCGCAATAAATAAATTTATTTACAAATTTCCAGCATTTTAGGATTTCTCTAATTTCTAATAGATGCACAGTTTAATTGTGATATTATTTTAGTAGTTCAGCTACGTTTTTAAATCCCCCGGCAGATTTTATCAAAAATAAAAATGAAAATAAAAATCAACGCGCAGTTTAAATGACTACAAATATGATATAAACATGTACGTATATAATAATATATTAATTTATATTAAATTATTATTTAAGCATTAAAAAAGAGATCCAGCTTTTGTGGTCATTATTTCCTACTTTTTATTACTAACAAATTTGTCCTTAAAAATTATGTTTTTAATCGTACCTAGTTTATATGTGCACTTGATACAGGTACTAATTAGTAATTTTTTATTAAATTAAAATAATTTCGGCGATACATGTAAACATATATGCATTAGGGTGCTTCTTAAAGTTCAATTTTTGAAATTTTAATGAGACACTCTGATTTTCTTTGTTGAAAAACACTTTCTTTTAGGGAAAGAGAGTAGTTGAGTGGATTATTGGACTTTTTTATTTTATATTATTTTTAATTAATTACTAGAAGTAAATAATACATATATTTAATAATACATATATTTAATTTAGTAATTTACTTAATTTTTCTCACAAAATATTAAACTGTTGAAACTAAAATAATTTAATAGAAAGTTACTAGTTAATACGCGTATATCAAGTCGGTATAAAAGGGGTCAATAAGAGATCTATCTCTAAATAAAAACACAGCTGTGTCTAACGTTTTGGTGTAATGGTGGAGACAGCTAGACGAGCGCTCTTAAAAAAAATTAGAGTAAAAGTAACTAGTCCGGCAGGTGTGCACCTACCCGTTACATCCACGATAATGACGAGTTTGCTGAACGAGGGGCATTAATGGAACACTTGGACTCTATAGTATTCGCCGAAATGAAATATTTCATGTCCTTGTTTTTCTTTTTTTTTTTTACAAGCCATTCACGTTGTTGCATAGACCTCCCCTCAACGGTAAAGATATACACGGACATTTACGGAACGAGAGCATAAAAAGTATAGTTTAGCACCGGTGGATTTAATATACTCCGACAGCGTTCGTAGCGTGCACGAATGCAGATCAAAATGTCACAGTAATTTTAATGATTTCTCTAATTTTGCATTTTTTTTTTTGAGTTGATTACGATTACGTTTATGGAATAAAATGACTAATATAAGATCATTACAGATTATCTTGATATTCTTAAAAAATTCTTTTTTGTGTGACAGATGATGCTAATTGTCATATAAAAAATAAGAAAGAAAGATAGATATTGAATGAACGGCGAAATATGTTAATAGTTCATGCAGCGCGGCGTTACAGAAACCTACTTAATTAATTTCACACGTGAGTTTTAGGCAGTAGTTTCGATCATATCTTGCAGTGCCTTTTTTGCGACCCTTTGAGGTCGACGTGCGCAATTTAATTCGACTCGACCGACCTCGCGATCTATTTCCAAGAATAGATCACACAGCAGCGGAAGATTTATCTCTTACTATATCCGGTGCCGGTTTCTATGGGACGATTCTCTCGTCACGTTGCAGACTCGTATAAGGACTATCGCAGACGGCAAAAAGGAATTTTATTGGCAGGAGTATATTACGTTTCGAGGCAATTCGCGATTATTGGAACGTGTCTCATATAATGCGAAATGCCAAAGGCCCATGATTTACTGTTTCTAGCGATAAATTTTTAGATTAGCCATTCGTATATAGGTATGATATACCGGACGCATTTTCGGGATATCGATCGCATGTCGATGTCAAAAATAATTAAGATTTGTACCGCCATCATTGATTTATGATGCATTGGGGAAAAGTTCAGAAATTTATACCTCGTTTTATGATTATATTATGCGCAGATTGGCAAAAGTTCAAACATATATACATAGATTATTATTTAATTTAGCTACTAAATAATTCGATATTCCGTTACATTTCTAATTAATTTATTCGATGGTGTAGAAATGCTACTTTAGCGCAATTGACAGTGTTAAGAAATTCCGACTATTTTGATAACCATCTAGATTAAATCTGTAATTTTATCCTCGAGAGCTGTGCCGAATTTTACAAGTTAGGTCAGACGTGAACATCAAAGAAATTAAGTTACCTGAGTGTAAGTTACACGAGAACAAGTTAAATTACATTTAATCGAAAAGTGATAATAAACGTTTTTGATTGCTTTTCATTGCTCGGTGATGCACAGGAATAAAATTGTGGTTCAATCTTTCATGTAACTTAAATTTTTTTTTTCTTCATTTGCATTTTAATATGAATTCTCAAAGTTAACAAGTAATTATATATATATATATATATAT
>NW_017276368.1:1926032-1943584 GCF_001594065.2 Cyphomyrmex costatus | reverse complement strand
TATATATATATATATATATATGGATATTATAATATTTATTTCGTAATTTTTATATAAATAAAAACTTAATATCTGCAGTTTAGTTAAATTTTTGCGCAACCAAAAACTTTTCATTTTATAGAAAAACATAAACTATTCAATGTGATATATTTCATGTATTTTCTTTCCTATAAAAAATACTTGTTCGCAATTTGCTGGCTCGTGTATATATAGATATATGTATAGTTCGTTTTCAGGAGACAATTTAATCAGTGAGTGATTGACTTGACATCTAACCAGCATGTCTCTTATCTTAGTTTTTTTCTTACAATACATGTTACGTCGACATAATTTATGCTGGATTCATATACAGACTATTCACTTATTTGAAGAAAACGAGAAATCTATTAATATATCTGAAATACTTTATTGTATCAATGATTCATAATTATCAATCACTCAATTTTCAACTATATATACATTCAATGTACAATATTAATACTTACAATTTGAGTATATACTCAAATTTGAGAGTAAACTCCCAAAAATTGGATATAAATATTCGAATTTCAGTAATGTAAAGTGTAAAACTTAAATTTTTTGTGTTTTTTCCATAAGAGAAAATAAATACATTTATTTTTGTTTTTCTCGATTGTAAAATCGTTATTTCTCCATTTAATTCGAACTATCACTAAAATCGTGATAATCTGAAAAATTCACAAAAATTGTACAGATAAAAGATCTTCAAAAATTGTATTTTAAATGTATCCTCATATATCTTGCTGCGGCTGCAAAAGAATAAAGTTTTATCATAGGGAGCGAAGAAGCGAAACAGAATCATTGTAATTAATTAGTCTCTATACCCTCTATCCTTTCCATTATTGTTTTGTTCGAGATAAACTGTAAGAATATGTATAATGAAAAATGGGGGGTTTATTTAAAAAGTTCGAAGTGACCTTACTCTAACCTCGACGACGCCACTCACGGTCAAACGCATGGTATCATCTTGTATCTCTCCCTTTTCGAGGGATAAATGTCCATATTCCATTTAAAAAAACAGATTTGACCTATCCTTTACGCCTCCACCTACAAAGCAATTATTGACATATTATGTGCCTCTCAAAACCAAGTAACTTTTGTTTGATACTTTTCCTTCTATTGTTAAAAACAAGCAAGTTATTTCAGGTGACCTGTTTTAAATGCCTCACCCTGTATAGTATATAACTTTTGGAAACACTTTTTAAGTAACAATATTAGAGAAGTTTGTGTGGTGTATCAATTGTTTTGGAAAATGTTTACACGATATTCTCAAGCTTATTTCCGTATATCAAGGATAAATGAAACGGACAAACCGATTTTTACCTTTCCCCCTTCCTCATTAATAAACTCAAACGTGACTGACATTTGACACAAATAAGAGCAAACAGTTCCTACCATACGAGGACAAAATCGTCACACATCTCTATGCAATATCTCCGTGTTGTTAAACGATGCGCGTTCGTGTATTTAATTTTAAGTTAGATAAAGCAATTGCGCGAACCGTGCGAGGTCGCGCTACTACGTTATCCAAAACGCCATTAGGTACTTTACATTGGTGAGTATGTTTCCGGAGGACGGTCACGTATCGGCCAAGCATTTGAATACTCTCTCGATTACCAACATGTCGTTCGGAACTCCGGGCAACCGTGACATCCGCCATTTCCGGCCAATCCTCCCTCAATACCGCCCTTTCTCCTCCCGCTGTCCGAGCGAATTTTACGCTTGACAATTCTGCTCGTTTCGCGGGATTGTCAGTCGCGAAATCCAGTCAGCAAAGTTTTTGAGGCTTTCCTATACCCGTCTGTCAGAAACAAATGGACTCGGCCGCTGGTTCATCTTGCATCTAGAAAAATATTCAACGTGCGCGCAAACGAGAAAAGAGAGCACAAATATGAAACCTGTTTCGAGATCGATAATAAATTATCTTAAGATTTTTATAATTACATGTAATTGGAAACACGTTTCTTTTTCTACTCGGATATTCAATAGACATTATAATTGGCTCATTAGAACAATTCTGCACAGAGAGGAAAAAATTTACGTTCGATAAAAATGCGCAGCGATTTAAATATTCAAGATCCTTTATAAGGGCAATACTCTTACTAATGTTTTGCCTGTCAACGTGCAACGTAACTATGGAGACAAGTAGAATAATATTGGATTTTCCTGATCGTTCCACTTATAAACCGATATTCTGATCCCAACGAAAACAATCTCCGTTCGAGATAATTAACTCAAGAAAAATAACTGTGTGTTGAAAAAGTTAGCGAGTTAAATATGTTAGCGAGAACGTATCTTTCGATACGGGATAATTGCCTCGGGCAAAACAACACAGTTGATCAAGCAGCAGTGATCGGAGATGAATGAACGAAGGTAGCGAGTTTACTTTTAGTAAAAGATCTCTTTTTCCCTCATCAGAGGAAAGAGGGAATCGTAAAAAAAATAATGTAACGTGTTTATTAACTATGTAAAATTAAGCAATTTTATTATTTCTGTATACATACGAAAGTAAATGATTTTTATTGGAGCGTTATCGGATTAATTTTGTTTTTCATATATTAATTTAGACATTTATGTCAATAAATGCATAAGTGTGTAATTTTTTGATGCAAAATTACGTAAATCGTAAAGCTCGCTGTAAGGAAAAAAGGAAAGAAGAGAATGGCGTTAAGTATCAAATATTTTAATAGGGTTGGAAACAGTCGGTAGAGTTGTGAAATACAGAAGTCTTCAAGGACAGTGAGTTTCAACATCTCTTTGTGTCGTGAAAAAATCAATGAGTCTAATTTGAAACAATACATATCGTTTGTAGTTAAACCGACTCTAAGTGTAAATACGAGTAGCAGCGCAGCTCGTGTTGCTATTTACGGTCTCTTCGCGTCCTCTCGACAGTGTGCGTCGTATACGCTTCGCGTAATGCATACACATTATATTCGCGGAATTCGAGAAAACAATCATTTCGAATGAGCACCGGCGGCGCGTTAGCGACGGTAATTTCTACGATGAGTTCCTTATGAAGACTGGCAGTTATTCCCTTTAGAGATTCCACCTAGCAATTACGAAACTCCGGATTCCTCCGAATTACACTATTCAAAGTTGAATATAACGAATTAGTTACGAAACTGAAGTGGGAAAACGTTCGTTCCACCGTTGGGTCCTCATCCTTGTCGTTATTCAAACTCGCCCTCGGACTTGTGAATCTGTTAACTTTGAATCTAGCCGCGGGAGTCATTATGCCTATTGGACGCGACGAGCGATAAACGACCAGCGATATTCAATGAGGGCTCTACTTTACATCGTCACTTGCAAAAAAGCAAAGCATTCATTGGATATTACTTGACGCTGTTCACTCATCGCGTCCAGTGTACAAGAGCCATTAAAGCTGTAGATCTCACGTGTCATACGTGGCATGGCCTCGCGTGGTTCGATGTGCAGGTATACACAGAGAACAGTTTTGATGAAATATCTAAAAATGTAGTCAGATATAATAGATAGATTAGGAACAGATACAGATCTGAAAATAAGTTTTGTTGGACTATCACAATAAGGATGTAGGAATTACTCAAATTACTCTTATATAAAGTGACCAGATCTAACATAGATCTAACTAGGATATTTCCGATTGAAAAGTAGGTAGTACAAAAGTAGAACACTAATGCCAACTGCACACTGAACGCGATGAGTGATGAGCGACAAGCGATATCCAGTAAAAGCTCTGTTTTTTCTCATGTGACGATGCAAAATAGAACTCTCATTGGACATTACTCGTCGCTCATCGTTTATCGTGTCCAATGTGTAATACGTATAGTATTCAAAAGTATAAGATAAAAAGTATATTTGAACTCAAAAGTAGAAAAAAAAAGTACACTTCAAAATTCTAAAAACATAACGACACGTTTTTGGTATTAGCAAAAGAACAATTTTAATATAATATAATAATGTAATAAAAAATAATAACATTAGGAGAAGGCTCGACAATAATAAATAAATATTAAAATAATTTAACGGGCAACGAGCCGAAATAAAAAATATTTAATAATTTTCAAAATTTTTAATTACAGATACATAGATTCAGTGATTAACTATATATTTATTTCATATGATGACCTTAATAATTTCCAGTCCTTTTGTTTTCTCTTTCTCTCTCTCTCTCTCTCTCTCTCTCTAGCTCTTTTTCTCATATTGAGTACCAAAGAATATTCCCCGGGCGCTTTAAAAAAGAGTACGTATATGTCCGGAAAAAATCAGTCGTCTGGTCACTCTACTAACTCTTACAAAAATAAATATTGACTAATAGGATGATGCCAGATTCGATACGGGAGTCAGGCGAGAATCAAGTAGAAGTGATATTTGCAGCAGACTCCAACGGCAAGCGTGCCAGATCATGGATTTACCTTATGATTAACTGTCTCTCTCAATATCCCTTCTATTCGGCTCTCACATGACTTCTGTATTGAATCCGACATTACTGACCAATACTGACCAATACTGAAAGATAGTAATTAATTACTTATACTTTAAGTACTGAAAGTTTTATTGTTTAGACTTTTAGTTTAGTACTTTTACTCCAAATAAGTAATTAATTACTGTCTTTCAGAAATAAATTGGCCAGTATTAAATTGACCAATATTAGATTTCCGTAAAGGTGATTGTTAGAATGTCAACATTTTTTGCAGAACTGCCTTTTATGTTAGAGTTTCTCCACATAATTATTTTGTCAATCCAAATTATTTCAAGATCTATAGGTATCTACTTAAATTTAGATATTTTTATATAAACAAAATCGTTTTTTCTGTGTGTTCGCGAGATCGCACGAGTGGTAGTTTACCAATTTTTAATTGCATGATCAGTAAGATACTTTTGCAAACTGTCTCGAATTGGCGTTCGATTGCTGTTTAAGTTGCATCTTCCGAAAATATCGGCCGACCAATTATTTTCCTCTCTGTTATTGAGAAACACGCGCGTCTAACCGGTGTGTTGGGGAGAATTATCCTCAAGGGGGGGAACGTTCTTATACGGGCCGCCTTAGGAACGACTGCGATTCTGCAGTACGGTGAGCTAGCTCCGCTGTCGGGTACAAGCATTAGAACGTGGATTGGATTGACATTACGTACGGCTTCGAGTTCTGTTATATCCCTCGAGAAATCAGCACAATGCTGCCAGTAGCACTGTCCGAGGACCTTCAGACATACGTGTGCGAATGGGACGCTATTACTATAAGTCCGAAGCGTATCTATGTATATATGCATCGTCGGACAGACATTGCGCAACCATTCGTCCGAGTTCGTCGTCTTAGATAATATTTTTTACAACAATTTTTTACAGGTTTAAGATATGCTAACAGCATCAAATTGACAATCAGTTTAACTTATGAAATTATTACTTTTTTAGTTGATAGTGTTGCAAGTTCGAAAGCAATTGACGTGTACTCGTATACCTAAAACACACACAACACACACACATTCAAATGTATTATATTTAATATATACACATATATAGAAATATTATTCCAATATTTAATTTTGATCGTAGTTGTCTCTTAAGCACTTCTCTCTCTCTCTCTCTCTCTCTCTCTCTCTCTCTCTCTCTCTCTCTCTTTCTCTTTCTCTCTTATTTAATTGATTTATTAGTAAATTCTACAACAATAGTTAACCATACTTCTTCAGTGACAATGTTAAATTTGTAATTTTAAATTATCAATTTAAGTTATTATTAATTATGTATTTTTAGGTCATCACTACTCAATTTGTCGTTAATTTAACTAAAACTGTAAAATTAAATAATTTAATTCAAGCAAATGTATTAAATTTGATTCAAAACAATGTATTCAAAACAATGTATCAACCCGAACAGAAATTCAATTAGGGTGCGACTAAGGTTCTTAGCAGACTCAAGTTTATTATTTAGTATTTAATAAATATACATATACGTTATAATGGACACTTTATATACTAGCCATAAAAATGGATTGACTAATACTTAAAAAAGTTAAAACAAACATATATATATATATATATATATATAATATATTTGAAAGAGTTAAAAATAATAAAATGTAATTTTTTTTACTCAAGAAATTGAGTTACCGTTGCTCCTTTGATAACTAACAGCAAGATTGCCCCAAGCAAATGTGTATAACTTGTACACCGCACAAGGACACTTCAACAAAGGGTGAGGAAGGGAGCGCCAAAGAGGATGCCAAATTAAGTTTTCAAAATTAATTCACCAGTACTAACCTACTAACACTAATTGCCTTGACAAATATAAAAATTGGAGCATAAGTCAAATGTAAAAAGAAAGTAGCAAAGGTAAAAATTAAAATTCTAGGAAGTCCGAAATGTAAAGGTACAGCAGAATGTAAAAAAAGTGTTTTAAGAGACAGGCGTTTCTTTTACGTTTCATTGTTCCAATTTATGTCTTGTAGACATTTTGATTATATGTATACCTATAGTTTTTTATTCTTTTCTTATATTCAATTCATGCTTAAATCTTTATTTTTACTAAGGCTTACTTTTATCCGATTTAATTTATTATTTTAAATATACATGTATATAAATATATATTTTCCATATTAGTTGAACCAGTCTTCCAAATGTAGGAATGTTCTTTAAAAAAAAGTCTAACAGGAAGCACTAAAATGACTTTCACATAAAAGCGCTTTTGTAAGTTAGGTTAACAATTTGATACATAGCAAAAAATATTTTATATTTATGATAAAATTGGTACTCGTTTAAATTTTTGTGTTAAATTTTTAACACATTTAAGTGTTAATTTAGTTTAGAATGATTGAACATTTAGTGTTAAATAATATTCAATATTTTTTTAATATTAATAATTAATGTTAACATAATTTATGAATAAGTAAACACCTAACATAAAGGTAATATACTATTTTTAAATATAAATTCAAAGATAAAAGAATAAAATATATATGTAATAATTTAATATATTATAAATATGTTAATTTTATAATTTATTAAATCTTATAATAACATGTCAGTTTTATTGTAGGAAGATGCTTCCACAGTTTGCTTTTAAATTATATCAGTGTCGTATTTTTGTGTTTACTTGATACATAATATTTATGTTATTTTTATCTTGTGTTAAATTAACAAAAATTTAGATGGATCAAATAAAATGTGAAATGTGTTAAATTTAACACAAGTTTTCAAACTGTATATAAGGATTCAGTTTATTCAGTAGAATAAACTGTATACCTATATATTCATCTCTGAAACGAATGAGAGTTTTCGTCTTTATATAAAGATTGATTCTTAAAGTGGAAGTTCTCGTATTTTCTTCTCGTAATGTTGCAGCACTTTTTCCAGTGCAGGACGTCGCTTTCAATGTCGGGTGCGTTTCTATTCCTTTCTGTCCTGTGAAAGTTTTTAATGATAAGAGCAGAATAGCAGTATTTACGGCTTTTTGATTGCGTAATTCATCCATAATGATTCAGTGTTGCTGAATTGTTAAATTGCCGTATTTATTTGTCCCTTCTAACAGCACGAACGATGAAACGGAGTGATTCGCGTTCGTTGACTGGTCTGGTTAATTTTTGCAGATGCAATCAACATACGTCAAAAGTCAATTTGTCCAAATACCATACCGCACGACATACCTTTCGCGCAATATCCATTTCACGATCGAACGTTATTATTTAATAAATTTAATTTGTTTACGAATTTACTCTACTGCAAACGCACCGCAATCAATAAAATAAAATGCATAAAGTTTATATCGTATCTATGCATAGAGAGTTGAATACAAAACGCTCCATTACACTGACACGGTAGTTTATTCATTCAGAAATCATTCATTATAATCACCGATTATCATCTCCAAACAAGGATAATGGTAAAAAAGATGTTTTGTTATCATGTATAGTTTTTTAATTATTACCTCCCAAAAAAAATAAGTCTGATTTTAAGATCTCCAAGGTGGGACTAACCCCTTAAATACTTGATGGCTCAATGAGAAACAAAACGTTCTTTATCACTTTTCATTTTACAAAGGTAATTGCGAATCCAGCGAATATAGACACGTACGATAATCACTCCGTAATTTCACGCGATATCAACGACAAATTATTTCATATTTTTCTCATAATATTAATCTTTATAAAATATTAACAATTGGTAATTGAATTTTACGTTAATGAAATCTGTGTGCAATAATTTTTGCCATTACTGCCCGTTATTAACAAAGACCTTTCATAAAAAAGATACATTCTCGCGGGAAATATATGTATACGTACATCGTTGCAAATACGCTTGATATCGGCGGTTAATGGGCAATTTGATAAAAAGGCTTTTACATAAAAGCTTTCACTTAATACTATGGACGCGTTTTAATGACAACACGTCGAAACTTCTGCTTTACGCGAATCGGCTTGCTGCATAACCAGCAAGACTCGCCCCGCAGTGGTTTACAGCAAAAATGGAAAATACAATGCGCCAATATCATTCGTGTATCTCTTTGACTCGTATCGGCTAAAAGCGGCCGTTTGTCGTTTAATTCGCGCTTTTAATCGAAACGTAAATTATGCTGTTACATCGACACTGTACTTTAGAGCAATTTAAAAACCCCTCCCGAAAACGTAATAACGACTGCAGTCATTGACCATTATCGGCCCCCATGGCGAAATTCCATTAGAGACTTATCGGCAACTGGATTAACATCTCCAAAATCAATTATCCTCGCTCGTGATCTCGTGACATCGGACTAGGAGATTTGTCTTTATCCGTTCATCTGGGGAAGCGTTTTCATTAGGGATGGGACTGCATCACACAGGGGGATATTCCTGACGACGGGGTGAAACATTGAAGCGACGTCAAAGGGTTAATCAAAGTCGGACTGTCCCTCCTTTAAAGCCTCCCAATCGACCGCCGTCGCGCCGCCAGGTTTTTTTTAATTCCTTTTTATCTTGTCTTTTATTTGTGTCACTGCTCTTTGGTTGCTCTCTCTTTCTCACTCATTCACTCGCTCTCTCTTTCTTTTAGCCATCGTTGGGGTCACTAGTGTATCACCGATCTCCTTTTCACACACGTATACATATCGACAAGTCTCTCCGTCGCCGGCACATCGTTGATCGTATAGTCACGTTCTCGTCGTGCGGTGGTGGATGCAGCCACCATCACCATCACCCAACGAATCTGTGTGTCGGCGACACGGATAAATGAGATCTGATGGTTTCTCAGCGTGTCCGGCCATTTTGCGCTGTTTACACGGCCGCAGGCCAAGATTCAGTTTCTTTCTTGCTGTTTGTATAAGCAGAGTTGTAGGGTAAGAAATAGGTAGTCGAGAAATCAGTGAGAAATCGCCGCAAAAGAGAAGCGGAAAGCGAAACAAAGAAAATTACAGAAAATAGGTGCAGAAACTTAGGATACATGCGGAAAACACCAACTAGTTATAGTAATACTTAGATATCGGAGAAATGGAAGAAGAAATGGTTTTAGTCATCGATAATACAGGAGTTTTATTCTATTATCGCGATGACTAAAACCATTTCTTCTCCCATTTCTCTGGTATCGTTGTAATTCACGTTCTCGTTTTCATTCTATCATATTCATTGCTTTCCTATTTTTTGCTTTGTTCTCTTTTTTTTTGCTTTTTATAGAATACGTTTGACCTTTAAAACATTTAAAACGATAATATTTGTTAAGAGAGACAAATTGAAACAGTTTCTCCTTTCTATCAAGATTATACATTTACAGCATCATTTTGATATTAATATGTTATATGAATTAGGTATCTCGTACATTTTCGTAGTATTAAAAAGTTATTTTTTTATATACCAATACATTGAAAAAAATTTGATTACGTGAATTGGAAATGTAGTATAGATAGATATCAATATATCTGTTCCTTCTAAATATATTTATGCCATTATGCCTATCGTATCGCTATAGTATTTGTATACAGCACTGAGAACAAAAACATCTTAATTTCAAAGAAATATTTGCTCGTATTAAAAAAAACATTTCTTTCAATCAATAAAAATTTTTTTGAAATTAAGATATTTTTTTCATTTTGATTGTTTATGTTTTTTTTGTAGAGTAAAAAGACACTTTCTAATAGACTCTGTCTTAGAAGCTTTATATATCCAATAAAAAATATTAACAAAATTCTTACAGTTAAGTCTAACGTTAATTCTAGTTCTAGCTATAAAACATCAAGTCCAATTATGATATTAAAAACCTCTTTTCAGTCTCAAATTGCATTCTGCTATCTTGTTACTATAATCAGACGTTTTTCTCAATGTAAGAGTTTTATTATTTATTTTTATTACATACAAAATTTACCAAAACCTCTTAAAAGGATTAGACATAAAACCTTTACGTTTAAACCAAAACATTTATCTTTTAAACATAGAAATTGAAACATTATTTGTGTGCGACATTTTTTTAGATAACGATTATTTCAATTTGAACAGCGCTGAGTACTGTAAACGCGCAGAATATCCTGTATCTCGCGTTCCCCTTTTCTCGTCGTTTCGTGCCTCTCAACCCACTATCGCGAGAGACGTAATGATTTTTCATGCCAGCTGAGCGAGGAGAACGCGGCCATCGACCTAGTTGCTCGTTATCACGAATCGCACGGCACTGAGTATTAGCAGCTGCAGATCGCATCTGTTAATGGGACGGTATTGTTCGTACGGATCGAAAGAAGAACGTCTTCCAACGACAGCTAGCCGCCATCAGCCAGAGTTGCTGAAGTTGCAAATTGTTTCGCTATTCAGAGGCGAGAACCGAGACGACTGCGTAATTTCAACGTTGCCGTGATCCGGGTGGAGACCTCGCGACGACAAAGAGATTTAAATCCTTAAAGTCTCGTTAAAGAAGTTGGACGTAAATTTTAAAATACTGTTCTTTCACACTACGTAGCCTCTGAGATCTTTAACGTACTTCGAAATTGTTGTTGCATATTACACGTATTTTTTAACAAAGTAAAAAGATTAACAATTTTTAATTGCGTATATCATATTTGAGAGTGATATAAAAAGTAATGATTTAGAGCTTACATATATATTAAAAATTTTTTTAGTAAATATATAGTAACCTATTTTTAAAAAAAAAATAATTAAGATAAAATGAGATCATTTAAATTATATAATCAATAGGCTTTAACTTTTACTTGTTAAATTATAAAATTGTATGGTTAAACATAAATATTGACCTTATTAAATTGTTTTATTACGTACACACAACATTTATTTTTATACAAAAAGTACAAATTTTCAATTCCAAATTTTTTCCTATACACTTGATACATTTTTAATTATGACGTGTTGAAAAAACTTCTATTTGTATTATAAAACATTTCCCGTGTGATTAATTACAATCGCGTGTAAAAATCTATTGGAGATTGTAATTAAATTATGAGCTTTTATTTATAAGAAATACTTAATACGCTCCTGCGTCTTGTTTCAAACAGACGTCATTTCTGATTAATGTTTATGGAAGATCATTTACTAATCCTGTTATGACTTTCTACGTTATAAAATTATTTTATGTAGTAAAATTCAAAAGCTTCTGACCTAAAGTAGAAGTACATTAAAAGAAAAAAATGGTGATTATTATTTTCAATATAATTTCCTTTAAATTCAATACACTTAGAATACGTGAAGGAATATGGGTTTCAAGAGATCTTTTACCCATCCTACAGGTTTAGCACTAAGTGACTACTATTTGTTTGCTAAATTGAAATCAGACTTGCGAGAGAAGAAATTTCACACGGATAAAGAGATTTAAAACATTGAGGCCTATTTGGAAACTAAGAATAAAAATGATTTTTTAAGTGCATGAAAATGTTTCCAAAGAGCTGTACGTCAAGTGTATTGAACTTAAGGTAGATTATATATTAAAGAACAATAACCGCCGTTTTTCCTTTCAACGTTTCTTCTACTTTGCACCTTTTACTATATAACTGTATTAAAGGCAATATTGCTTTTTAACGTAAAAATTTAACAAACAGGATTCTTTTATTGTAGCAGTATCGTATTTACTTTGTTTACTATTTTTCGGTAATCTCAAAGGAAATCTTACAGGATTGCGTAATAACGTTACGAATATAGATCATGTTAATGAATTATACAATGCGTCGTTTGAAGAGCCCAGAGCTCTTTCGGAGTATAGGAAGCACATTTATCTTGTCGAGATTGACAAATTAATGAGACGCTCCGTCGGAAGCTTGTAAAGATTTGAAACTCCAGCTACTTTAAGACATAGAGAAAATAGAGGAAAGGCGAAGAGGAGGGAAGAAACCGCGAAATCGCTAATTAGCGAGGTTCAACGTTGCAGAAGATGGGTGACTTGGAACTAGCTTTTAAGTACTGTCGGTCTAAGCAAAAATCAGTTCTATCCGCAGTTTCAAAGCACATTGGCAGAAATTTAAATTACGCATCTCTCTCTGACTTAGGAAAGTGGAACGATCCGGCTTGATTTGTGGAAAATCTCATCTCCGATGTCTCTAGATGTCATTTCCGTGTCGTGATTGGGTATCTTGTATGAATTGCGGTTCGATAAAAGATCTCGAATATCCGTGAATATTTCAACTATAATATAATTGTCATATTTCGTTTCATTCATATATATTACTTTGAAATATATTTTATAAAAATATAATTCTAACATATTTCGATATTCCAAAGTCGTTCGTTTTATTTAATAAGACTTACACAATATAGAAAAGATAACAATCTCGTATTCTGTAAAGCAGTAAACAAATCAAAGAACAATGGTCAGAAAAAGCAAAGATTAAGGCAAAGATTAAGGATTCAATAAACAAATCAGTTTATTTAATAAAAAATCATAAACATAATTGAGAAAACGTTTCGTACTTATAGTCTTCTTTAGTTATACATAATTATACTCATTGTCAATATCAGTTAAAAAATCAAAAGCAAACTATAATAATATCATAATAAATTAAAAAATAACTAGAGATTAATATTCCAGCAAATATAACTTTGCATATATAACGTACCTGTTAGTTAATTTCCTATTCAACAATATAAATAACTATATCTAATATAAAACATGTGTGTTGAATGGGAAATTACAATTAACAGTTACGTTACATGTAATTTTGTATTTACTAGGACATTTACAGGACACACACGATTTACATGTCATCGACAACTCACTATAAACTACTACATCAATATATACATAATTCAACGCAAAAGACTAGTATTAGTGCATATATTTTAATTTTCAAAAAGGATTTTCAAATCTCTAAAAGTATGATGTATGTACGCAATATCATTCTACGAAAATTATTACTAATCAATAAAACAGATGATTTTAGAATCCTTTTAACATTTATAATTCTGGATTACGTTTGAAGAAGAAAATATCAAAATTTTTAACGAGAAAATTATCTAGTTTAGTGATTATCGAATAAATTTAATGACACACAGACATGAAAGTTTTTAAATTTATTTTGACAATTAAAGGAAAACATAATGTTATATCCGCGCATTTTAACGTTCGCCAACGATGTTTATTTTGTACGTATTTACCGCGGTATCGTGACCAAGTATAGTAGTGCATTGAGATTTTTCATCCTCCGACGATCCATTTCGACGACACTGGAGATCTTATCCGACTCGATTCCAATCCTACGAACGGCCATAGGAAGAGGTAATCAAATGAGATTGTAACTCGAGCTGGGCGACTCGAATCACGCGTCGTATCTTGTTGACGCGCGCGTATATCCACCGAAGACCTTCCATGATGACAATTCCCAACTGCAAGTTGAATGAACGCTTTTGATCTATCTTATAAGATTACGTAACAGATATCGTGTCAAGCATCCGTCGAATGCGGTCTGCATATTTTTTTTCCAGTAACCAGAATTCTTGCGACCTCATGCAAACTTCAGTCTGACAACCCATGTCCCTGTAATGATCTCTTCTTCAACTATTCTCTACAAGTAGTCCTGCTTCGTCTCCGTGCATCGCCCGGAGCTGCTGACCCATCTCAGTATTCCCCTTTTTATCCATATTTCCACGTATATACATACAACCTCGAGGGCCTCGGGAGCCCTCCATTATACTGACCGCGTCATTCTCTTTCATCGTCATCGACGTCTTTATTTAGTCGCCGTCGCCCGCCGTCTTGACAATCGCTCACACGGAAGAGGATGAATCGCGAATTTCCGTCTGAGTACAGAATTTTTCCCTCTCACTGCCACGGGGAAAACTCTCGTGGGCAAACGAGAAGAAAAATTCTCACCAGAAATAGGAGTGAATTTATAAAGCTGCGGCTATAACTGATGCGTACGAACGGCTGCATGGAAATATATTCGTTATGTTAGTGAATTTATACGAGTATACGATTCTATTTTTGCTTTTACATTTTAATTGCAGAATCATACATGTTTTAATACAACAGTAAATTTAAATGAATGCAATACAATTTTAATTTAACATTGTTTTGATATCATATTTATATAAAACATTTAACAGTATTTTAATATTAATTTATTATACTATTGTAGATTTTATTTAAAAAAATTATGTATATATGTGAAACTTCCGTAGAATAAAAACTATAAACATTTCGCAAAACAATTGAGCAAAAATTGTGCGTCAAACGAAGCATCTTTTCTTTCTATAATTTTTATTTCTCAACTATTATTCTCTTCATAAGTAGATATTACAAGCACACAAAAGAAACAAGTCGATTTCGGATAAAACGTAAATGTGGCAATGCCAAAGCGAAGCTTTTTTTTATATCTTTAGGTAACATTTTATTGTTCTAGCAAATACTCATAACACTCGAAAGCACTTTTCTGGCAACCGGTAAATGACAGTCCATTGAAATACTTAAATGTTTTCGCGATTCTTCTATTTTTATCATCATATAAGTTTCCGACATTCTCCTTAAGTTTTCTTGTAAGAACTCTACACCAGACATTCATGATTGTACAGAGACTGTACAATCATGAATGCCTGGTGTAGAGTATAACATCCTGCCATTAAGGATAACCTCGAAACGGCTGATCTGAAATGGTTCAAATTTAGTACTTTCAAAAGCTCTTAATAATAGCTAGAAGAAAATGAAAGAAAGTGGAGGATCTCGCCTTAAAACATCCGAGTTAACTTTGCCCTGCCTTGACGACGCCATCCGAAGTCAAACTGATGAGTGGTTAGGCTTTTTTAAACTCTATCACTTTTATCTAAAACATTTTTTAAATAAAATTTCCAGTTTTCGAAATATTTTGCCGTCTCAAAACTTTTTTCATTCCTCTCACACGAACGCGCGCGCGGGTGCGTGTAAATTCCTACAGACATTTTATATTTCTTCATTTATAGCTATCTATTTGTCGTAGTTTAGTCTCGTAATCTACCATTTAGAACGACACCATCAAGGTGCGCAATCTGCTTTGGCCTTTGAGTCTGCCACCTCTTCATCTACCCGCCTCGACGGTTATGGGATTGCAAGGATTCTGATTGCAGACCGTGGTTCATGAGTAATGGACGGCTGATGGCTCGACAGCCTCTCGATAAGATCCTTTACGCTGTCAAACCTGTTGCCTTAAAGGTTCCTTCAGTTCGCCTGGGAATAGCCTTACGTTTCTCCCGACAATTATTATAAACGCCATAAATAATTATTTCCTATTTAAAACTAATGATTTAAAAAATACGAAGCTAAATAAGGTAATCGATATCCATTGAATCTTAAATAATATTCCATGTTAAACAAAGATTCATGTTTTAAATTAAGCATCATTTATTTATGCTATTGGTTAACACTTTTATAATTTGATAATAATTACATCATTGCACTAATAATAAACCCGAAAACGTCTATGACTTACATGTATAATACATGAATCTATGATATACGTACAATTAATATAAAGTCTTTAAATAAGTTAATTTTTTTTGTAAACTGAACTGAACAAGGGTTATCTTGAGAAGGAAAAACTGATACATAATATTAATCGTACGATATGATCGGCACGACTAATTTTAAGATTTGCAAGCTATATATATAATTAATGATAATTAGATGTTATAACTAATTGTAAGTAAACGCATTTTAGTGAAATATACTTTTAAAATGCAACTTTAACGTGTACTATATTGGTTCCTTTCAGAGAACTGTTGACTATCTTATGCCACTGACTGTAGTTCGATCTGCGTTAAATATCGACGCAATGATATTCAATGCGAATAATTACCAGCCATAACGAGAATGTATTTCAGAGCGAAATAGAGGTGGGAGAGAGAAGCTCCTTTTGCGATCCGATTGTTGCATTGCATAGCCGATGTAATTCCTTCCTTCAAACGGACTTTACCTCGCGGTACCGTCTGCACCGGATGCGCGCTCTCCACCGCCGCCGCCCCAGGCTTTGGCGTGGCCAGTAATCGTTAGATCGGTAGCACCTCGGGGGGGCAAATCACGGCTCGGCACGAAACGTTCCATAGTTACTCGATCCTCGAATATACCCTCGATACCCCCCTTGCTCTTGTTCTCGTTCTCTCTTTGCAATCGTGTGGTGCGTTGGCGTGTTAACATCTATCGATTACGGCATTACGGCATAACTCGCGGAACGCGCCACCTAATGGCTTATTATTATCAGCCGCGCGAAGGGATCGGGGATGAAGTTGTAGTGGATCGGTATCGCCGTATCATTAGTAGTCGACTCCGAGCAGAATTGACGGGTCAACCCTTTCTCCCTTCTGCCTTTTCGCCCCCCTCCCCATCCGCATCGTCAAGTTATACCGAGATATGCTTTATTCAAATCATAATTGCCCACTTACGGCTTTCGTGAAATAACCGTCAGTTCTGCCGATGTTTGCAATCACGCTCGCGCCACGGCCTGCGATAATGTCGTGGAAAACGCCGCAAGTCTTTCGCGCGCCTCGGAAAAATGAAAGAGGAAAAAAGAGAGACGTTTGGATTGTAATAGAGAATTTCTAATTATGGTGTGACATTTTTAATCAAATTCGCTTCAAATAGCATACACATATTATTTGAACATATTTTTCTTTGTCTCGCATCACTGCAGAACAAAATAAAACTTATCTTTTTCACTTTCGTGCACAACTGCGCGAGATAAAATATTATACAATATATCTTTTCCCACTCACACAATCCGAAAGAAAAATATCGGATCCTTTATTACGGCTAAACTCCGATTAGAGAGTCTGTAGCATTTTACATTTAAATATTCCCACCTTTTATCGAGTACATACACGAGAGAACTGGATATATGGTACATAATTTAACTTTTTCTCTAGAACACATTCGTAAAAAGTGAAATTTTTTATGTATATATGTATAATATACATGTACACAAACAAAAATTTTAATTCTCACGTTTCCGTTCGAAATAAAAAAACAGTTACGTGATCGATTTCCAGATATAAAAGAACAGGAGACACTTAATGTAAGATTTAAGACGGCATTATAAATTTTACAATTAAAATATAAGTGATTTACTAACAACATGTCTATTTTATCGCTCTAATTATATCACTGATGTATAATATTTTTAACGATATATATATATATATATAT
>NW_017276368.1:1901283-1925920 GCF_001594065.2 Cyphomyrmex costatus | reverse complement strand
ATATATATATATATATATATAACATAGATGAAATCTCCACAAAGTCACATTTTAATTTGCCACAAAATGTTAAACAAAGTTTATCTCGTGAAATTAGCCTTGCTACGGACCAATCGATAGATCAAGAGCAAAAGTTTCTCACCGGATCGAATACGAAGTGAATGTTTATCGCGAAAAGCATTTACCGCGCGTATTTATCGACGATATTTGTAAGCGTTAATCGCGCGTGAACTGCGACTGCGGGATACTAGCCGGCGATATTAAGAGCCACTTCTCGTTATTGCGGCGGTGAATAACTCGGGCAGGAATAATGCGCTGCAGAATTCCCAATCTCTTCTGACTGGACGATGCGCTTTTCTTTCCCCCAAGAACACATTACACGATTGTTCAGAACAAAGAGATCGCGCCGGTTCTTTATTAAATTCCTGGGAGATGCTTCCTACGTCATACCTCGGAGCGTTTAGACCCGGTCGAGCTCGCACTGTCCAATCGCGCAACTGGTTTAACAATGAACGAGGACAGAGATCACGGTAAGATGAAGGAACAAGGGAGAAAGAAGGAGAGAGTGGAAGAGGGACGTGGAAGGGCGCGTTCTTAGGTTTTCAATATTCACTGGTCGACAGTCTGCGGTTGTGGTTCATACTAGGACGAGGGACAGAGGGGGGGAGTGGGGGGGAGAAAGAGAGAGAGAGAGAGCACTTTATTTAGCATAAAATTGAAAGCAGCTTCCAATAATTTTAATGTGTTCCCAGATACTGCACCGATATTACAAGACAAAATAATTCAAACGAATTTTCCTATTGAAATACGACGCAGCCGATGGTGATACTTTAACATTTTTACGAAACTTGATAGAGTGAAACAGTCCGAAAAATTCGTTATAAAATTGTAAAATATCGTAACGAAATACTGTCGATTGAATGTGGAAAAAATAACGTCTATAAAAACTACAAAATCTTTTTGCTAAAAGTATATAAAAAAGTGTGTAAAAATGGCGATTCGACAGACGAGAATATAAAAAAATGAAACAACTTTTAATACATTCGTCTGTCAAAAAAAGTTATCAATCACGTATCGAAAGAGAAGGTTTAACATTTTATTCTTATACTCTCGCTTTTATAATTATTATCGACAAGATAATAAAATTGATGGAACGCTACACTTCAAATTTAGCCGCTAAGGGCAATTCAAATACATACACGTCGCATATACGGACTTAGTTTATCGATCCCGTTTTGGGATGTAAGCGACGCGGCGACGGAAAGAGGTTTTGTGATATATCTATACCCTTCCACCGCCTGGCTGTGCTTTAGAACAAAATTAGGATCTCACAGGATCTTCTGAACACGCCACATATCTCTCGTTTTCCTCATCGATAAATGTCCCTCATGTCCGTGTGTCGTTCGCGACTTAACTCCACGCAACGTCCGCGATTTAATTACCGCAGATTAATTTTCCTTCAAATACGTTGCATGCTCGCGCCGCGCCGGTACGTGTTGACCAAACTATCGTTACTTCCGGTTAAACTGGTATCCATTTAGATGCACCTTTGCTCGTTGAGTCGAGAAAGGAGTTCCCCGGGATGGTAATTCGCGAAATTACGCAAACAGACGTCGCTGCCGCGTGGAAGTTAACGCAATTCCGTTGCAGTGCATTTATCGCATTCATCGAACTACTGAACTAAGCTGTAAGATATTCCATTCAATCAATGTAGTTTAATCTAAGATAGAGGGATTCTTCGCTGCCTAAAAAAATTTTTTCGATAAACTTGATCTTATCCTTAATTTTTCGGACACATTTAAATAGTAATATCCTAACAAAAAGATTGATATATGGAGTTTGTTTATAGAGAGTTTTGTGGATTAGACTGTTTACGAAAAATTTTATTGATGATTATTATGACGCTGTTTGGAAGCAAACATCCTGCTGAATTCTCTGCTAACAATAACAAAACAAAAATTTTACAAACATAAGACTATAATAGAAATATCTGAGGTTATTAAATGACCACTTAAATATTTCATATAGTGATCCACATTTTAAAAACGATTTCACACGAAAAAAACGATTTTGCTAAAATATTTAAAAATTTTAGATATAGATCTGAAAAATTTAACTAATCCATCAATTATTATGTAGGAAATTTAAACAGCGACCGTATGTATATCGTATAATACGATATATATTCGATGTATTATACGAATAAATTGTTCAACTACACTTTTTTCGACATGTAATTGATAACTTTTTTAATTTAAATGTGCTAAAAACTGTATTTCCTTTTTTTTATTCTTGTCTCTCGAATTCCCGTTTTGAAATATATGTTTTTATATTCTTTTAATAAAAAGAATTTGTAGCTTTTATAGACGTTGTTCCAACAGCATAATAAACACTGCTGCAAAATATTTTAATATTCTATTATAGCAATAAAATTATTTTCAAATCTATTTAGCGAAATTTTCGGATATTTCAACAACTTTTCTTTCCATACATGCTTAAATTTTCATTCATAAACAATTCAATAAATGTTCAAATTTCAATAGAATATCTATTCACACACAATGTTTAAGTAAACTTTTTTATAAAATTTTCAATAAACCATTTTTGTCAAAATGTATGATGGCAATGATTAATCATTAACACTCAAGGTTTCTGATATTCTAACGTGATACAAAGATTTCAGCAGACACGTGATGAATACGTTAATCAGATCAAACCACCTGTCAGTGTTTTAATAAGTTTGAAAAAGTGTATCCGTTACGTCAGGCAGCGGCTGATTGATAATGCACGAGGCGTATGCATTTTCCGACTTCTCTGAACTATAGTTTCACGACTCATCATCTCATTTATCATCATCTCTCGTGGAAGCTTATGTTTTACAGTGTTGTATTTTCTCTAACTTCGCGAACCTTGTTCTCATTAGCTTTCATTAAATACTAGATTTTGTATTCTCACATTTAAAGTCTCCCTCTAGAAAGAAAGGAATATTTAATGCTGTAGGAATAATTTACAGCATAATAGTATCAATCAAGGAATTTACTCAACGAATCGATAATTAAATTACAATTTAACCGTTAATTGTATTAATAATTGAGAATGTCTCTCTCGTGCGCTACCTTTTAAATTATTACAGATTTGATTTCAACCTTTACAAACTGCACGGACGTAACTTATTTGTAATCAGTTACAAATAAGTATTTCACGGCGGGGAGAAGATATTAACTTCAATCCAAACTAAAAAAATAATCTGACCTATGAACGATCACATCGCATCCACGGTTGTTATCTCCCTGCCCGAGATTTCACTATCTTGCCGTAAATCGATTGCCTATATTATCAAAAGTGTAAAAAATGAAAATCTTAATAACTTTTTTTTTTATGCGCGTCACAGCTCCTATAGTGTTATTTTAAATATATTTTGACTTGCTAAATACGATAAAGTTATTATTATAAAAAGTTTGTAACAAGGGATACACCTCAAAATTAAGCAAGAATATTAAAATTTGGACAAATACACCTAAGTTTAATTATCAATAAAGTGTTTTTCAAATGCTACAAATTGTTTAATAATGTTATCGTATCGCGAGGAGGTCAAAATCTACAAAAAACATTTTTCTTTTACTTCTTTTTCGACAGAAATTAGCGCCATTTTATCCTTCTTTGATAGGCAATCGATTTTCGGTAAAATAGTTGGATCTCCGGCAGGAAGATGGCAACCGTGGTCACGCCTTTGAAAAAAAATTATTTTAAATTAAAAAGTACGACCTGGAAGAGAAATCTCATTTTTCTGATTTCCCAGAGTATCCTTCAATAAAATCATAAAGTAGGAGCCTTCATGGATAAAACTATTTTCTCTCACCTCATCTCATAAGAAAATTAACAGTTCTTGTAACACACTTCGGTGTGAAAATCTCAGATTATATCGAAGGGCGAGAACGCAGAAGTGTCCTTGCTTTGAGAATCCTTGAGGCAGTCGTATCCTAATGGCTGAGAAGGACACAGAGAATTCGAAAGGAGGAAGTGTGTGGTAATGTTACATCCGCTTACATCTTCAACTAAAATGTGTGCAAGTGTACGTATGCGCTGATATAAGCGTTGAACCAAGTCGACGGAAGCATTCAATTTCTCTTTCCTGAGAGGCTCGCCTCTCTCTTCTCTGCCTCCTTATCCGCGATATTTTAATACAGAAAGAGAAGAGACTCGACAGAGGATGAGAGATCGGCGTGAGGAAGAACACGTTCTCAAGTTTCACTAGGGATGGCTTCATCGTAGGGGTGAGAGGCGAGACGGCGGCCGAACTCGAACTTCGGTCGACGATTAATATTTGCAGACAATGGGCAAGCGCATATTTCCGCGGGGTCCTTTCCGGCCCTCTGCAGCCTGGTACTCCTATCTCCCGCCTTACATCGGGGTCGTCCTAGCGAGAACGGAGCGCGCAGTGTGTGTGTGTATAAGAGAGCGCGTCCATGTATCTCGAGGTCCGTGTACATGATCTCCGGGCCACTACCAGCCACCACTGCTCCTCTCTTCTCTGTGTCGACGATGTCCGCCGCCCTCCGTCGCTGCAATGTGCGGGCATGTGTGTGTCACGGCACGTCTGCTGCCTAACGTACGATGCAAGTTTCCATTGTCCCGTCTAACTCGGAGCGCGCCCACTTTCCGCCGTATTCGAGCCCGGAGAGGGACCGAGAGAAAGAGCGGAAGCGAGAAAGAAGGAAAGGGCGAGAAAGACAGGAAGAACGCTCATAGACAATCACTGACGACTCGAACCTTAAATATCTCCGACGACATTGCCGACCACTTTTCGAACGGCTTTAAATCAGAAAGTTTCTCCAGCCCGCGACCAACGTCGCCGTTGCGCACAAGATCGAATCGATTAATAAGATCGCAGGAGAGAGAAAGAGGTAGAGAGAAATACTTGGATGGCTTTTGTTTTGTCGTGGATAATATGTCGTGATATCCAATATCGAGCTTTTATTAATCTTTAACTCACAGCGTTAACTATCACCGGCTTCTTTCATTGTGATTTATTATCCTCTGTGTTCTTTGCATAAAGAACGATGTAGAATATATGGAAAAATCCGCAACGTTTAATTGAGAAATATAATAATATGAAACAAAATGTACTGAAAAAGTTAGGCAATAACAATCAAGCTCCCCTAGATAGTATTATAATTACTAAACTTGGTGTAATAATTTCAATCAAATATTCAATTTCATCTATCTATATTAGCCTGATTTCATCCATTATCGGCCTCTTCCGATCTTTTCTGTTCACTATAATCTTTGAAATGATCCTCCTGATGATCTAAAGATGAAGATAGAATGATACAAATAGCGCTAATAGCATCTCCCCGAATCCAGCCACTATCCCGCGAACAGTTATGATATGTAACTGACTTTCAAAGAATCTGTTTACCTTTCGATCGTTCGTCAAGATGTTAATTTATTTTAAATCAACGCGACTTTTGATTTTTTTTGTCTGTGTATGTATGTATGTATGTATGTAGCTTGCCACGACTACATTAATACATACATTATGCGCGCGCGATATTGCCTCTAACTGTATTGATTCGGTTAAATAAAGAGGCCTTTGTTGGAAGCGAATATGTGCGTGAATATAATAATTTTCTCGTGGATTCTCACAGAACGTGATATTTCTCTTTCCGAATACTTTTCAATATTACAGTTGAGGTAGTAGCGATATATTTACCACGATATTATAGTATAAATATATTATAAGCACGCCAAGATATTGTTCGCTATTGTAAATTTTCGTATTACTTTAAAATGAAAACGGAATAGATCCATCCTATCCTATGTAGTATATAGAATATAATATGTTATAGTATATAATAAATCTATAATATAATAGTATTAAATATATCTATACATGTGTAGATTGTGAAAAATTGTGAGAAAAAAACTAACGAAACAAGTTTAGAACGGATGGAAATGGATGAATGCGATGCATGTTCGACCGAGTGAGCTTTATGACACTTGACATACTGGAGCAAATCATCGATTAGTGGGGATGTCTCAATTCCTAAACAAGGACACTTTAATACAGAATTGGTACTGTTTTCTTTATCAGGGATTCGCTGATTGGCTAATACTGTTTTACTATCATAAGTAGAAGAGTAGCAGAAAAACCAATATTGTTTGCCTTTTTTTTCTTCTGTTTTTGTCTCAGTTTCTTACGTATAATTCAGTAGGTATAAGGAAGGCTGGCTTCAATATATTGTATTATAGAGCTCACTGTATTCGATTGCTTCGTCTGCGATTAGTGCTTCGTGCATTTTTGTAGCGTGAAAATGCCATCGCGATGCATAGCGACCATCGTCGCGAGGAAAGCGGAGAGAGATGCGGAACGTTTAGTAAACGTAACTCAAATATTTACTACAATTTCCCTGTGCTTGCCTACGTGTTTCCTGCGGAGACTTAAGAATGGCACGAGCGCAGGGAACGCAGTATTTCTCGGCGCATTATATCGGCGCAGTTTCGTCGCTTCGTGTATATTATTCGTGTCCGCTATGGCAGTCGACCGTATAAAAGCAGCTGTCTCTTCTTGTGCATTCCTTGCAATGGCAATATCTTTCTTGGAACATGCAGAAATAACGGTAAAGTTCGTGGCGTTACATTGTAAATATTGCGAACTAAGAAAGAGGATGCATGATGTTGCACGAGCGACGTTATTAATGCTGTTTTTAAGCTACAGTCACGCAAAAAACATCGTTACTACATATTAATGCGTTAAACTTGTTTTATTAACGGATAAAGAAAATTTTCTAAGTAGAATAAATTGTATGATGCAATAGCTGTGATATTTATGGAAGTGATGGATATTGCTGTTAATTTTCGCTTGTCCTATAAATTATATATATATATATATATATATGTGTATATACCGCAATATCAATTTACAAAACCATTTCAAATACAATTATATATTTAGATATGTTTTAACTCTTAATTGCGTTGCGGTTAAATTTTGATAATGTGATCCTAACGGATTTGTAATAATTTATCTGTATTAATCAATTATCGAAAACTATCTCTACACTCTATTTATTTGTGTTAACTTCACTCTATTTTTATTATTGATGCACATTTATTATTTAAATTCAAGATAGTAAAAAAAAACTAATTGTGTGTGTGTGTACATCCATGTTATCCTCTCAAAATAAGCAAATTTCAAGAGAGTATAACTTCGTTAAAAATTATCATAATGAAATTTTTTGAAAAGCATTTTAAAGCATGAAATTTATACTTTCGCGAATGATAATTGATATTTCAAGATTTGACTGACATTTTACGGAGCTGTATGGATACAAAAGAAAATCTGTCAAATCTAAAAATTTTATATACGGACTTTATAAAATTTCACAGTCTGAATTAAAAAGTAAAAATCGCAAACAAATTTTATTTACAGCTATCAAAAGAGTGAGTCTTTATCTTTAATTTGTTTTTTTGTTGAGAGATGTACGATTTTTTTTCATCGAGTTATTTAGTATTAAAGTAAAAGGGGTAGTTTTTGTTTCAATAAATAACTTGGAGAAGAAAAATCGTACAATGTTCATTAAGTAAATTAAAAGTAAAGATTTTCTTTTGAAAGACTTAAATCAAATTAAAAAAAATTTTTTTTTAAATTACCAAATTTTTAAAGAATCATCAAATTTTTGCTAAAAAAAATTGTCCTCGTGCATTTGAACGCAGTCGAGTCGTGCAGCTATGCATCTAGTTTTTTAAGGGATGAGAATGTAGAGACAATCGTTTCGCAATCAACTGCACGTGGCATTCAACTCGACTGTCATGAGGACACGGCTGTGTTGTAGGTTCAAGAATCAATATTAAAAAGTCATAAAGGAGCTTAATCCTGGCAGCTACGTGAGGATTTCAAGCGATGGGGATGCGTGACATACGAGAGAAAAAGAGAAAGAGAGTGAGAGGCTACCGACTCTCCAGAACGAATGGCCGTGTTTACATAAATTTCGCACGCTATACTATGCATAACGTGGCACGACATCCCGGGGGCTTTATTAAACCTTACATCACCATCGCCATCATGGCGTAGGAAGGTAAACCGAAGCGAAAGACAGTGGCTTGCGTGTAGCGAGGGTTGGAACGGAAAAAAAAGAAAGGACAGGCCCTGAAGGCTTTGCTCGAGTCTCAGAGTCTTAGATATAATTGCTGAAGGTGATTCCGCGTAAAGCGGCTCAAATAGTTTCGCTTTGAAGTCGTGAGAAATACTATCGACATTCCGACCTCTTTTTGCTCCTTTCTTTTTGAAACGCATATCTCGCATGCTCGTGCGTATATGAGCATTTGCATGAATTCATATGCGTGCTTCTGCAGCTTTTGAAGTAAACAAGCATTTACATCATGAGCATTAATAATATTTTACCAAAACTTTAGTTGAATGCCGTGACTTGCGCCATGGAATTTTTCATAAACAGGGAAATAATTTCATAAAAAAAGATATTATATATACGGGATATAATGCGCACACATTATGATAAATAATAATTTAACCCTAGAATGCTATCGTACGTAAATTTTATGTACAAGAGGCCATTGAGCGCTAAGGTATGCCTTGAGTAGTCATCAGAAGATCTAATCCGTTATGCTAAAAGCTATATGATAAGCGGGGACAAGCTTCTATATGTTCTGTACGTGTTATGTAGATCATGCTGGACTTTATTTTCAAGCCAAGAGATGTTTTGACTATAAAGAGAAACATAAAACATAATCATGAAATATCAAATTTGGTATCATGCAAAAATATATACTTTTTATAACATATGGTGCAATATTAATGGGGTCACTGACACTGCGTTGTGATAAATTTTCTATTTGCAATATTTGCAATGTTGGGGGTGTCTTAATTTTTAAACAATGACATGTCTGATGCAAAGATTATACTGTTTTCTTCGTCAGAGACTTGTTGATTAGCTAATGCTGTTGCTATATTCATAAGAGTGCATTATTTTTATCTAGAGCTTAGCATACCGGCAATTGTTTTTCTATATATTACCTGCTTTTCTTCCGCGTTTTCCTAATAGCTTATTTCGATCTCCATTTTTTATTTCTAATTCGTTTATTGTTCAATAAACACCGTTTAGTAATTCTTTAATATAGCTATTAGATCCAATATGGCAGTCATTTGCGCTGCTTGTGTATAAATCATAGACATAGTATAGATAGACCGAGCATGCGGCGGGAGACATGGCAGTCACGTGCAAGAAGGAGGGAACACAATTAAATTTTTCGTTCTCTCTCTAACAGAAGAAAGTGGAAGTACAAAATGCAGCCCCCACTTTCTTCTGTTAGAGAGAGAACAAAAAGTCTAATTGTGTTTCCTCCTTCTCGCACGCGCCAGCCATCGATATCCTTGTCTGGCATATGGCAATGCTCAGTCTATCTATACTATGTCTATGGTATAAATATTATATATAGAGCTCTACAAATATTTGCCTTCCGTTTCTCCATCGGAGGCCATAGTTTTCTATAGTTTAGTACACAGAAGGCGCACTCTCCGGTACATTATAGACTTCACTGATTTAAGTTGTCAAGTGGTCAATTACAATTGATATAAAATATACAATTTAACAATTTAAATCAATAACAATAGGATTTTAATTTATCCACTGTCGGCATTAAGCCTGATCTACAATTGCGTAAACGTAGCTATAAAATATAAATAGTCGTAGTTATAAAAATTCATCAATTACAGTTGGATATTCTTTTCTTATTCAACACTGTGATTCGTCAATTCTTACAACTACAACCACTTACAATTACGTTTACGCAATTGTAAATTGGGCTTTATAAGGGTAAGGTTACAGGGAAATTAAGGGTTTATTGTCCGACAAAGCCTGTTGATATAGGATAGAGAGATCCGAGAATCTATCTATCCTGCAGCCTTTGTCGTACGACCAAAACGGATAAATAAAATAATAATAATAATAAAATTTTGTTCAGGACGTCGATATTTCTAAAGCTCCGCTGAATAATAAACAATATTATGTAAAAATATACGATCAATCAAGTATCGCTGACAGAATTTTCACTGATAAATCGTGTCACGAAACGAACAATTGCATTTCTCACGCGAAATGTCTCACGCGCATTGACGTGCTGTCTAATGGGAGCAAGGGTAAAACGGCGGAGATATGCGAGCGAGCATCTCCGTGGAGGAGAGAAAAGCTTAAATTAATAGCGAGGGAACGAGCAAGATGGTTCTCATCTACGTCAGCTGTTGTCGACGAGATGTCTTTACCAAAGAGCGATGAAAGAAACACGAGAGAAGCTTCTTGGCGGACCGAGGATGTAGATGTGAGAGAGGGAAAAGAAGAGAGAAAAATAAAAGGAATTTGAAGATCAAGAAAGGAGGAGAAAGAAAGTGAGAGAAACTTATGAAGATCAAGATAAAGTAAAAAGCGAATGTTGGAAAAAAAGGGATTGTTCGGGTAAATCAATTGAGAAGAAGTCATGAATAAAGGATATGAACTCGCGAGAGTGCGAGAAGGACGAAGAGAAGAGTCGATTCGCTCGCGCGAGAGAACGTGAATGTTCTGTGAAAGTGGGCGATTGTATGCATGGGCCGGGCTCGTACAATGCAAACAACAATACGCAATCAAGTAGTTGACGGCTGACGTTCGCATTACTGTGCCATTGTTGGACGTGCCTCCGACGGCATTCCGAAATTACTGAGGCGCTCCGTGTGCCATAGAGCACGCGTGCACGTTAACGCTCATCGGATGATCTTTTTGATCCTCCAAAATCAAGCGAACAGGGAAAGGATGCGTCCTGGCCGGGGTTGCAGTTCGCGCGGCCGATAGTAGGTAAATCCACACATTTATAGAATATTGTAGTAGTAGAAGTCGGTAAATGGCGAACCGAATCCGTCAATCTCTCTTTCTTTCTCTTTCTCTCTTTTTCTCGAAGAGAAGACACATTAAAGATCGCTCTGTAAAAAGAATTTTTAAGGAGATGCTGGAATGACCAAATTGTGGAGATTCGATATTACAGATCGATAAAAATCTTCGAATTTACTGAAAAGTTCAGAATAAATATTCCTTTTACACACACAGGAACGTAAAATTAGGAGATGCTGCAGTTGACTTTATACTAAAATAAAAAAATTTTATATAAACTTACATTTTTTTCAACTCGAACAACTGTCACGTGACGTAGATGTTTTCTTAATATAAAAGTTTTATAATTATCGTATATTGTAATAACATTATTTAGTAAAACCATTTATAAATATTTGAGAAATAAATTAAAAATATATCTCATAATATTAAAGGTTGTCATAATATATTTATTAAACGTTATTAAATAGCAATTGTCATATTTCAAAAAAGTCTAAATGTATTATAATATTCTTTTCTTTTCATTATATAATTTTGGTTATTAATAATTTTAAAGAAATGCAGAACATTCTTCCGTTTTGGAAATTGGAACATAATTATGATTTCTGAAATATTAACATATATTGTAATTGCGAATCTGAAATTTACTAGATATTTTCTATTATATTATTTAGTAATATCTGCCTGGCAAGCGAAAAAGCGTATCTCGACGAAAATTGCTAACAAAGGAAAATAAACTTTGTTTATCTAAACGATATTTATTGGAGCGTGCCACGGCTGTGTTTTGAGGTAACGTCCAGTGTATTATCGATAACTGCGTGTTACGCTACAAATTATGCTAATACAATTTATTGCGCCGCATAAATGGTTAAAATAACGTTAAAAATTATTGAATTTCAATGGAGATATAATTACGGATTTATAAACTAAACATGAATGAGCTAGTAATTAAACTTCGTTTGCATTAATTACGAATTTCCTGCCTAATGTCGGATCGAATATCCGAAGAACGGATATTAGAAGATCAGAAATAGTAAATCGAAATTGCGGAATTCGCCGAGTTGCGAAAGTGATTCGCGCCGGTTGTCAGCGAGCTGAGTACAGCTTAATTCGCTCGATCTTCGTATTTTGTCTCGTAATCAAGTGTAATTGGCAGTGAACTCCCGAGCAACACAAAGTCTAAAATTGTAACATAAGACGTCTTTAAGTTTTTAGTCGTAAAAGACGTCTTATGACCCGAATTTAGACATCTTTTGTTGTTCGAGCATGTACATACATGTATTGTGTACAGTTTAAGCACAGTCGGGAGAAATCATTGTTTCTCGAGCGCGAATCAAATTCTTGTCGTCTTCAAATTTCTTCTTGGTATCTTTGACTATGACTATAAGTTGCTCCCGTCGAAAATATGTACGTAACATCGTTTTGTAGGGAATCATAAGTGAAGATAATAATCGAAACCTTAGAAGACAGACGCCGGTGCCGCAGCAACTTGATATCTGAGAAATACATTATTGTTGGATTCGGGAAAAAAATATTATCGACTTATTCCACCAAATATAAAATACACTGCAGTCGCTAAGCCAAACGTTTGTGAGGAATATAAAAGTAACACGTTTGTGAGAGTGACGCGCGAGTTTGTAGCGTAAGGGCTGCGCAGAATAAAAGGAACAGGGAACAGAGAATAAGAATTTCAACCTATCAGAAATCATGTACTATGGAATACACACTGTTTATTCCACAGTATATGATTTCTGATAGGTTGAAATTCTTATTCTCTCTGTTCTCTGTTCCCTATTCCTTTTATTCTGCGTAGCCCCTAAGACGTTATGGGTAGATTTTGCTCGCTTAAATTCAAGAAAATATCTCGCAGTCTTTTAAAGAAAAAACTAACTGACGTATAGCTCTTTTCTTTCTATCGATTTATCGTAGCCAAATGTAATCCTTTAATTATTTAAGGGATATTATTAATCGAAAATCGAACTTGATACATAATTATCTCGCGAGTCAATGTTAGTTGGGGAGGGAAAGGGGGGTAGAAATACGCGTTTTATGCGACATTGGGCAGCGAATCAAATCGCGAACTTTTAATTTCCGCCCGTCGTCGACACGGCGGACCCTCGACAGTAATAGCACGGAAACAATGCGACGTGGGAGACGAAGATATCTCATTCGTGGAACTGTGAACTCTCGGCCTCCTTAAAGCTGACGCGGAAATGCGAACTCCCAGCTTCCCTAAAGAGTTGACGCTCGCGAATAATCGAAAAGTGGTATGACTATACAGTTACAATATAAAAGGGTATTTTATATTTCAGAATTAGAAATAATAAAAATCTGGTAATAAAGCCTGGACGATAGTAGTTAAAGCTTTGGTGGGTAGTCACTTAGTATCACAAAGAAACAAGCCTTTCAATTACCTTAATCTTAACATATATTGTCAACGTCATGACCTTAGTGATTTTCAGAAGATTCCAGCCATCTCTTGTTATTTACTAAAAATATTTGATTGTTAACAATCATATAAAATAATTTTACTTTCTAAATACGTAAAGTATTATCAAACGTTAATTATATTTGGTAATAATACTTAAGCTCATTATACACAAAATGACATAAGCTGTGAAAGCACAGCATAAGGCTGCTGGATTAAAAAGCATCCGGCATAAAAACGTGATATTGATTTACATAAGATGCTCATTTGTCTAGCGGTCTGTTGCAATGCTTATGCAGCTTATGTCATTTTGTGTGTAATGAGCTTTATTAAATATTTAAATAAATAAAACTACATTATAGTCTATAAAAAATTTCTTTTTTTAAACTACTTTGAATCAGACAAAGTGTTTCTGATAAATTTTTTAATGCTAAACGTGCGCATGATTTTGAAGTTACTCTTATACAATTTTTTAAATCGTTTTTTTAGCCTGTTTTTAACTCGTCCGAACGGTTAGTTTGAGCGGTGAAAACATGCATTTCATTTAATGAGTATGACTTCATTTTTAGACCGCAACCAGAAACTTTTCCGTACATACGAATGATTAAAACAGATATATCGCACATAAGTATATCCGAATGTTTAAAGTGTAAATAGGAAATTTACTATACAAGACATATTTTTAGTTGCTGGAAAAAAAATTTCGAATTCTTTTAATCTAACATCTCTGTTAATTGTAATTTTATAAACTCCTCAATATTTTATCCCTCGAGAGCATATATATGTATCACAGTTCATTGTGAAAATAATTGAAATTATAATAATGAGAAAAACGGTATGCTTTATCTGGACGATTATACACATACATACGCGACGCAGATGCATATATAGGTCATCTTCGATGTTTACAAGGCTCGAATATTCAACCGGAGCGGTTCGTAACCTGGCGAAACGTCTGTCGCTCTGCGGATCACGTGAGTAGAATAGTTTGAGCTTAGAGCATTCTCTCATATCGCCCGCCTCTCGCTTTGTCTATACATCTAGCTAAATCTGCGTATGAATGTATGTGTGCATGTATATTTGATATAATATACAGCTGTAATATATACATCTACGTTGACCAACGGCGTACAAACGGAATGGACAATAGGCGCGGTTAACCGCAACGACGGTGGTCTGGTGAGCGGTAGACCAACCGCTATTGATTATCGAAATTTATAGGCGCCATAATGCAACAAATGTTTGCAATCTTGCTGGTCCAGGTGCCGCGAAACTGCAATCTACTGCTTGTTACATACGGCTTATACAAGGGAGCGAGTGCAGCGTGTCTAAGATGACCACCACTGTCGCGAGAGACGATGATGCTCGCGACGGATGCACCGTGTTGACCGTCACGCAAACACGTTCCGTGTGTACGGGACTCAACTTTCAACATGTATGTGTGTGACCATCGCATCGTGCTGACGCGCACGTGTATCGTATTCGTATAACTCAGGAAAAGCCCATATTTCCCCGAGATCATCCGACCTCCTGAGGAAATTGAACCGTTCCGCGGTATATATTTAACAAGGCTGCTTTTCGCAAACAGCCGACTTCAAATCGATGTACGTACGGTATATGTCCCGTGCAGTCAGTTTCTTCTATCTATTCTCAGGTCCTCTATCTCTATCTCTCTCTTACTCTCTCTTTCCCACTTTCACTCTCGTTCTCGATCTCGGGGATCGTCCACCAAACTTCCGTTCGGTTACGCGCGAAGAAACGTCCAACACCATCGTTTGAGAGTATGACAAGCCCGATGCAAGTTTCGCTGAACTCTCGTGCAGGAGAACGAGGGTACTCGCGGAGAAGTTCACTGACCACGGCTGGATGGTCTCTACGGAGTCGACGGATACTCGCCCTACGATCGTTCTCTCAACGTACAGCGATACGAATATTTCATGAGAGTATTTCGGATCGGAACGAGGATCCATGTGTCACGTCAGAAACTGCAATTGCTCGTCGTTACTAAGATGAGATCATGAATTCGTCTATCTTTGAAAATGCTTGTTTGCAAAGAACGTGTTTTTGGTATATGAAGGTACCTTTCCCTTAAATATAAGACAGGAGAGACAATCGAGAGAATTCTTTCTCCATATGTATATTTTCTTTTGCGTTTTTTAAGAGTTTTTCTATAAATGTAAATAATTTTAGAAAGTGAAATATAGAGTGGCCTGCGCAAAAATTAACTAACGAACATTCGATTTTTTAAAAATTCAAAACAGGCCATTAAAAAAAATTTAGGTTTTGGCAATAAATCGTTTTCTATCAGTAACGTTATACAACAAAAATAATTTTGTTTTGATAAGAATTAATCGGAAAACAGAAAATTACAACAATTTAATATAAGCAAAGGATGTTTTCGCGCGTCAAAAATATTTTGTAAAATTTTGTTAATAAAAAGTAAAAAAATTATTGCTTTATACTTGTGTGTATCAAACTCATTTTTGCGTGAAAACTTATTAATTATGGAGAATTCTAACTTTATTTCTAATAGTTTTATAGTCCTAAATAGATTAAACTAATTTACTAATTAATTCTAGCTATAGGGTTGGGTATAGTGCTATAAGTTAAAAAGTTAAAAGTTAATTTAAAAAGTTAAAAAGGTAATTTTAACTTAATTTAGTTACATATTTTAAACTATTAACTTTTTAACTTATATTTTATCGATAACTATTAACTTTTATTTTAATTTTTTTAAAATTAAAATACAAGTATGATAAAGGCAATATCGATAGCGATAGAAATAACAGATTTCAACCTATCAAAAATTGTATATTCCGATATATTCAATTTCTAATAGGTTGAAATCTATTATTTCTTATTTCTGTCGCTATTCCTTCGCATTTTGTCTGAGATTTCAGTCATGCCATAAGTAAAGGCGTCGTGCGTCGCAAGACATCACGCGCCTCTCTGCTTTTCGTGGTATGCGGTATCGTACACGGAAAAAAGCAGAGCTTTCATTTGTTATCGGTCGTCGATCATCTCAGTGTCATATTAGCAGCGAAGCGTAACGTATGCAATGTATATGGACTGTTTTTCAAAATTTATTGCTACTCCTGAAAGTCTATAGTGTACGTAACGTAAACTATAGATTTTCAATACTAGCAGTAAATTTTAGAACACAGCTACAGTCAGCAGATTTAAGAGGGATTCACTTTTGAAAAAAAAATTATAAAAGATTATAAAAAGTATTTATAATATTATAAAATTATATTTATAAAATTATTTGAAAAATAAACAAATAGTATAATATACGATCAGAATTTTCTAAAAGACATTAGAAGTCATTCAAAATTATAGGAAAATTATCATGGAACTTACAAAACTGTCAGTTAGTGATTAGGATTTTATTTTTGATAACATTTCTATTAATTCAATTACTTGGGGAAAAAATTATATTTGAAAATAAAAATAATTCTGTTTCTCATCAAAACTTTCTAGAACTCATTCAGAACTATGTATCTTTTAAAATTCTATAAGAACTGTGACGGAAACTTTCGTAGAACAAATAAGACATTGCGTGAACCTGGCGTCTTACAATTAGTATGCATTATGACCTTCTTCTTTGTTTTAATAGCTAGAACTATTTGTTTAACCTATATCTAGAGCTACATACTGTAATTATTAAAAATAAAGTCAGAACTCTAAATAATTAATGAGTTTTCACGAAAACGATATGATAGCTTGACACACTCACTTTATACTTTAAATAATATTTCATTCTTTACTTTTATTATTATGTTGTTGAAAAAGGCGAATGAAAAATATTATATGTGATAATTAAGTAGTATAAAATTTTTGCAAAAATCAAATAAGTTTAAAACTTTTTTAACAAATTCTCAAAACATTAGTCAAAATCTTTAACTTTGTTCTTATACTTATTTATTAATACATCCAAAGAAAAATTACCTTATCTATAATGAATAATAATATAATTGAAGATAAGATATAAATTTATTTATTTGTGAAAAATTTCATTTTTATGACCTAGCTCTCACGCAATTAAAATATATATTGTATATAAATAATAGTTTTACAAAAGCATCCTTGTAAATGTTAAATTCTTATATTTTTCGTTTTCTATTTGAAAAAATTAGTGTCACGATGTGATACTATTTACTGATAGAGAACGATTTAACGGTATAATCTACATTAAAAAAAGATTTTAGGAAACTTTTCAAATGTTCGTTGAGGTCGTTTCTTTTGTATTACTATAAAATATTAATATATGTTATATAACGTACTGCAATACAATAAATAATTTTTATTTCGTAAAAAAAATGCGCAATGAAGAGCGAATTTAAGAATGGGCTAGTCGGGCTTTCGCCCGGTTCGTTGTTTGAGGCTTCGCTTTGTACATTCTCTACGCGCAAATAATACTTTCCACGCGTGAAACGGAATTCATTAGTCACAGAGTAAACGAGTTTTGCACAAACGAGATTCTTTAATTCCGTTTTGTTAACTGAGTGACGCGCTCCTCTCGTGTCGCAGTTAAAGCGCTCGGTCGCGCATAAAGATATTATTGCACTCGTAAAAAGTGCGGTTAGCGTCGGTTTTTACGCTCATTCGCTCTCGAGTTTATATATTTACCCGGCAAAAATATAAGACGCGACGGGGACGCGGTCGCGGGATGAAAACTTTTAACGACGACGCAAAATGGAGAAAGGCGAGAGTGGGATCGAAAAACGCGATGCGGCGGAATGGAAGCGGAAGACGGTAATTAGTTTGCGGGAACGTGTTTTCTTCGCGACAGAGAAGACGCGTTGCAACATTATGTGAAACTGAAGGGAAGTTCTTTCCTCGTGCAATAAACGCATGAAATTTAATTATTTGTTCCGCCCGTGATATAGTTACGATTTTTGTGTTCTTTTCTCCGCGAAAATGCACATTCTTGCTTGCGTTCTATATTACTTGTAATTTAACCTATCTCTTCATTTCACCGTAGCGAAAGTTTTACGGCATCGATTGGACTTGTTTATTTTTCTTAGTCTCGTTTATGCAGTTTGCCTCACCGCGTGATCCACGATATTTTATTACTCTCTTTCGCGGAAGTTCTTTACGAAATATCTACACTTATGCATAAAAAGAAACAAAGAGGCAAAGTGAGATTAAAACTTGACCGTTTCGAGAACTTTCCTAACGTTTGAAATACAAGTGTATCTTTTTCCACTCTGTATTTACTTCATTAACGTATCTCTCACCGTGCACCGCTACGCTCTACACTTGTAATGCCGTAAGTACCGAGATTTAACCTTTTGTCCCGTGATGACTTCATTCCTTTTTTACTTTCTCTAACCATTCCGATTCATCGTAACGGCCATTGTGTCTTGGAGAAAAAAAGTAGTCGGAATGGAAAGGGTTAATCGACGAAGAAAGTTCTTGAGCTTATTGAAGCGAGTGAAGTAATAAATCAGTTTGGTGCGCAAGCAGTAAAAAGCGAAGAGAACTAAGAGATTGTCGAGTAATCCTTCTCGTGCAGCAAGAAGAGCAACCGGCAACGATGCCAAATCAAGTTTGCCACTCAGCGATATAAATAATGCAGTACGTTTGACAGGCTCGTAACTAGGCGACAATGGCATCTTACGAAAACTTCTCCGACATTGCAGAGTCCTACAAAGATCTTATACATCACTATCTTTGAGTTCTACCAAACAAAGTCTAGTTTAGCATAGTAAACCAACAGCACTAAAAATGGATATAATACGTCAACAGATAACATGTCGATCATGTTAACCCTAGTCATACACTTTGAGGTCTTTGAGAGACTTCGGTAAAATTTCGAAATTCTATTATTAGTAGAATTAGTAAATAAAGACTGAAAAAAGTTGTAATTATCACATAATTTAATTATAATTTATAGTATTTTTTAGAACAACACAGTATTGTATATTTAGAATTTTTGTAATGATGCCAATATAGTCGATCGTGTTTACACATTGTTTAAAAATTTGTAATAACATAAATAGAAAGTGAATTTTAAAAAGTTATATTCACTATAATTGCAATTACATTTATTGTGAATAAAAATGTTTATTCTATTTATTCGACTTATATCTTGATCCTTTATTTATTTTATATATCAATATTTGAAATTATGATAATATATTTTTAGTTTTTTCACGTTTAAAAGAACTATACATATAATATATTTATTATTACTAACTTTATACAGTAATAATTAACAAAATGGAGCTCCATAATTATTTTACCTTATAATTAACTGTAGTCACAAATACCAAACACTTTTTCTCAGTATATAATTATAACTTAAAAGAGTTCACAACAAAATTATTTTTTTATTTAAATTTATATTGTTTTTTAGATATTTCAGTAAAATCGTTCATTTCCTGTACACAAAAAATAAATATTATACGTGTACAAGTAGGTTTATATCTATATAAGAAATTGAATTCAAATTCTAATAACACTTAATTATGTTTGAAATGTGTTATTGAGTTGAGTAAGCCAGTTGTAGTGGTTTTTGCGAGTTGACGATGTCGAATTAAGTGAGAAGTGTAAACGAGGTCGTAACATTTTGCTATAGACGGTCACGCGGTAACCTGCATAGAAAACAGGAATTGCGCAATGCGCGGGTTCGAATGGCCGGCGTAACGTAAGTAAAACGATTGCCGATAGAATCGTTGTGAATTTAATACCTGCATTCTCTACGCGATAAAGGGGCTAATTGACCATGCTCTATGCGCACGCTATGTGGAGGAGAGGGGTGCGCACATTTAGTTCAGACAGCGAACAAAGGAAGTTTGTTATTCAAATACCCCGCCTCCTCGGCTGAATACCGATGTAATAAATAACGACGCGGATAACATTTAACGAGAATCACTTAATCATCTTCCCCGATGCGGCTCGGACGATGCCTACGGATAAAGTAGTTAACGAATTCAGCATTTTCCCGAGCTGCGGTAGTTCCCGCCGATAGTTTGTTAAACTGCGCGGCCGGCCGGTCCGAAACAAATAACACAGTTAGGCAGGGGTCGGAAAAGTTGGGTAATGAAAAAACAGGTAAAAAAGAGGAAAACGAAAATATTTACCACGCTAGCCGATTATCTCAAATAAACAGTGCACGATGTGTAATAATTAACAAAACGCACCTATATTACCGTGACTTCACATCAGCTTTGTATCACATGAAAAGAGCGATTTTGTTGAAATAGCTATAACAATTTAACTAAACAAAATAAAGATATTGAAATTTGGCATTGGCTTTTAAATCGTACTACTTGCTTAAAAATTCAATTATTGTACTTACATACTTTTTTTCGGATTATTTAAGAATTACACGGTATACAACATTGCTGCGTCATATTCGTGACATAAAGCGCAATAGGAGTATTGTTATTAACGTAAATAAAAAAATTGTGATAGTGTTGCTATTTTTCAACATATTTTGTGGTAGAATTACCGAAAATATAAATTAAATAGCCCAAGTCTTGATCATCTGTGTGTGTGATTAGAATATTATCTATTAAAATTAAATCATTACACTTAAAGTTTGCTTTATACGTTTTTGTTTATAGATTAAATAAACAATTTACTTTACAAGATGCTCTCTAATTTCCTAAATTGCACCACAATCAGGTTTTCTAAATTGCCTATTACATTTATTTCTCTTACATTTTTATTCAATTTATTACTATGTAAAAATGTATATTATAAATCTACGAAGTGTGTTTACTTTGTTTATGGAAACTACTTAAATTACTTCTTGAAATCATCATGTGTTTTAGAAATTATGAAAAATATTCTTAAGTTTTTAATAGCACAATAAGTTTTTTTTCTTATGTAATTTAAGAACCTTTTTGCTTTATTATAATGTATTAAGTAAGGAATATCAATATAGTATGAACCGTTGGTCCAATCGCTTTTTCACCTTACAGTTTTCGATAGAACTCGTCGAGTACTATAAGAAACGCTACTCAGAACTACTCGGTACTCTCAAAAAAATTTTCAAAGATTTCTACTATTTTTTTTAAACTTTATTATTCTTCAAAAATGTTTTTTATGTATCAAGAACTCTAGGTATTCACAAAATAGTTCTGTTAAGCTGATCAGAACTATGCGACCTTGAATTTCGTTAAAAAGTTAGCACCCCATTTTTAAAAAATTATTAAAAAATGATTATTAAGCGCATATGTCATTAAAAATCATAGAGAACTCTTCGTATCGTCAAAAAAGCAGGAATTATCATCAGAACTATTGTATCTAAAAATTAATTTTTCAAAAATTTTTAATTTTTTTTTAATATTCGAAAATTTTTTTTACGTATCAGGAACTCTAGGCAATCGCAAATTGAAGTTATTAAGCCGCTCAAAACTATTCCACCTCGAAATTCGATAAAAAGTTAACACCCCATTTTTAAAAAATGTTAAAAAAATGTTTATTGAGCGGAACTCTTGTTATTAACTATAGGGAACTCTTCGTCTCGTCAAAAGGAAGTGGGAACTCTAATCAGAACTTCTGAGTACTATAGTTGGGGTGCTAACTTAACATACCCGTGCGTTTCCGACAACTTTACCTGTGTAGATATGAAAATAATTACATTCAATCAAATTAAAACAAGTAAAAGTCATTAAAAATTTTGACATTTTAGCAACCAGCTTGAGCATTTTATCTAATTATTTTGATAGTGTGACAAAATTTATTTTCAGATCGCGATGTATTTAATTAAGTTTTTAGATACTTCAACAAAAAATTAAAAAATTAAAAAAACAATTGAGCGTATCGTTTATGCAAATGTGAAAAAAATTTGCTCTTTTAAAAGACGTTTACCATACGTTTGGTAAATCTTATAAAATACCAGAAGCGAGGAAATCACGAAACGACGGAGTTGCAGTGACGCAAAGTAATGACGTATACCTTCGGAATACGTTAGTCTCGCACACACGATCGTGAATCATAAATATATTGCCGCATTACATATGCCAACATGAAGTAAAAGGTTCTGCAGCAGATTCCGCAAATTTCAAGAACTTGGCGCGACTACTCCCTGGAGAAATCTCTAAATCGTTTACCGACGTTCATCGATTTGTACATGACGCGTCACAGCTCCTCCCTTCACCAACTATCGCTGTAATTTTAGAAACGATTACTCTTTTTTTCGTTTTCCAGTATTCGCCTGGAAAAACAACTGGTTAACGATGTCAACGTTATTGTCGATAACAGCACTAAAACGGAAGCACTCTTCTCTCTCCGATAATCTTGAGACATAAAGAGACGTAAAGGTTTAACGAGAGTACGGCGCGATTATTTGACAATGTGAGTGCAAGTTGTAATGTTTTATTATAGAGATGTTATTTACAGTATATTACGAAAAAATGAAGCTGTCTTCTTTCTTTCACTTTATATAAGAGCTATTAGCGGGACTCTTGTAGCCAGAAGTTTCGCAGCATCTTTGTTATCTTACCATGGCCCTTTGGTTTTCTCCATTCAATCGGCCTCGTTATAGTTAAAAATGGGAATCAGAGGTGACTTGTAAAGGCCCTACTCAGGTCGATAACGGAATTTATTATCAGCAAATCGGGGAGAATCGCTACTCAACAAGTTGGTCTCATCGAGGGTAGGCTTGGGTAGAGGGTGGCTTTCGCTCGGTAACGGGCAGGTAATACGGAAACCGAATATCTGAGCGAAGGGGGGAATCGAAACCGACGTATATAGCGAGATTCGCTTGGCGAAAAAGGTGATATTTTATCGAATGTCGCGAGTATTATTTGGTTTTATGTCGATATTTTACCAACGAATACACAGCGCCCTCCGCTCTTATCTCTATCCCGCCGGCAAATGTCCGCGCGAAATGTTTCTACATATTTTATTCCCTTTCTCTTCCTTCTTCCTAATCGTCGCAAACTGTGGAATTTATCCGCCAACCAATGTACATGATTGACGATTTTTGCTACCGGCAAACGTCGCGTCGTTAGCCGATCTTCCAGTCGACGCTTTCTGCATTTTTCGAGAGATTCTTTGAGAGAAAAGGAGAGATATTAAATTATTATAAAAACTCAGAATTTTTATTGCGTAAGCGCCACTGTCTCTAAACTATTAATTAAATTAAAAGTTTTCATCAAAAGTATTGTCGCGCATGATAATAAATTAACAGGTCTGCGGACAGAATTGGGCATGTATTTGAAATATTTTTATTTAAAACACAGTTTTTACTATAAAAGTGTATTTTATATTTTGTGTTGCAGCCAATATTAATTTTACTATTAATACATAACATTTTCATCTGTTCCGCTGATACATATAAATTATAAGATATATGTAATTATCTTATAGATACCGTTTTTCAAATAAAAATATTTCAAACACATACTCACTTAAAAAATGTTAAGGAAAATTATCTTAATAACTAAAGATATGAGCGATCAATAGCTTTAAAAAATTTTAATTAAATTCCAATTTTAAAAATAGTATTAAAGTTATTATAATTTATAAGCATTGTAAGTCTAAATGGAAATGTTGCAAATTAAAACATTATAAGTCTAAATAAAAATGTCAATTGCATAATAGATTTATAACATTTTGAGTTATAACATTTTGTATTATTCATTTTTCTCCGCTTGCAACAGCATACCAAATATTAATATATGATAGGATACAATTACTCATTCGTATAACAAAATGTATTGTATTTTCACAATTTTAGTACTAACAATGTTTTACCAGACACGCCTCAGTTATGCAGGATGTTTAAACTGGTTTCTAAAATGACAAAACTTTTTGTAACCTTTACTTATTATTATGAGTTTTCTACGTAATTATTCTAATGACTCAACAGAATTATTTTTAGATATGAATCGGAATTTTTATATTAGGACAAAATTCCGTAGTGTTACGAATTTCAAAACAGAGACAGCTATATAACTTCGTTAGAAATGAACAAAATTTATATTTAAAAAACGTTTTAAAGTTTAAAATATATATTTTCGAAAGATCGCACTATTTTGAGTTTCTGTGAGTTCGGTAATTTTTCGTATAGAAAATTACGAATGAAAATTTTCTTTTGTTCGCTTGATATATGCCAAAAAAACTGACAAAAATTTTCAACTTTCGAAACGTGAAACTTAAAGTTTTCCTACAAAATCGTTTTTTAAAATTGTTCGTAAAATTTTTTGTTATTAAGTTATAGAGGATTAAATAATAAAACATTTTGATATTTAAACTTTATATAATTACTCATAACCCCGTTAAAAATTATCGTATTACAATTAAAAAAAGATTCTTAAAGCTGAAATGTTGCTTTATAAAATGATATAAAATTGCCAAATTTTATATATAT
>NW_017276368.1:1836685-1901217 GCF_001594065.2 Cyphomyrmex costatus | reverse complement strand
TATATATTAAAAAATATTTTTTTTTTAATATAACAATACAAATAAAGTAGCGCTACGAATTTTTCGTTTCAGTCCAATACTTCAATAAAATTATTATTGTCGTCTAAATAAGATTTTAACATTTTTTGTTGTAAGTAATTGGTATCAATTGTATTAGTATTAATTGATATTATTTCAATGAGCTACTCATGTAAGGAATGTCATAACAAGTAAAAAGATGTAAGAGTTGTCAGACAACAAATTAATCATTGATGAAAAACTTTTTCTAACAAAAACGAATATAAAGTTCTGAATGCACACACTTTAATTTTTCGTCGAATTGCGAGACTATCGCAATGATAGTTAGTGTAAACACGAGTAAATTTAAACATTTGTATTGGCAGTAGAGCCGAAGTTTCCATTCCGTTTACATCGCGAAAGTTGTTCGAAAATAGAAAAAAAAGGACTCGTGTGTCTCTGACGATCTTCTTCCGAGCGTTACGAGCGTTATAAAAGTTCTCAAATAAAGTTAATGCTCCGTGATTGTCGACTAATCGGAAGCTGTGAACTTGGCGCGCAAATTCTCTCCGTCGAAGGGATGAAAATGAAGATTCTAAAGTGACTTGCACGAGAAATCGGGTATATTATTTATATTTTAAATAGAAAGGTAGACGAATTCAATGATGTGAGACGACTTTAATTTTTCAGTTTAATGAAGTGCAAATATTTGAACAAAAAAAAGTATATTCGCCTTATCTTTTTCAGAGTTTTAATCGAAGTTTAATTGTTGAAATATTTGAATATCAATAAGTCGTGACAAATGACGGATTTCAATCGTTGTAATATTTTTAAATTTGTATTTCGGAGGAAGAAGGGAAATTTTGTCTGTTTTCCGACATTCCTCTCGTTTCGTACTCTCTCGTAACCCTTACGAACGTGTTTTACGCAGGCCGCTGTGTTTAAAAGTAATCTCGGATAACTTTCTGTTTCGAAAAAACCCACGCCCTTTCTGTAAAAGCTCGCTGAGTGCTGGGCGTTATATTATGTCGGGTTTGCAGCCCGAGGTGTATCTCAATGCGTGGTAGCGTTTCAGCCTGCACCAGGCCGAATGCCACGTGATTCTTTATAACTCCGATTTCTCGTTTACAGGTTTTCGCGGTACGTATTTGCTTGGGAATTCAGTTCCTGAAACCGCGTTATCGAGCGAGATAATGTTTTTCCGTGTGCATTTCGAAGAATAAGAGACGTTGCAAGTCTCTTATGCAAAAATACGTAACATTATCCAGTGAAATGCATAAGTGCATGAAAAATATTGCATCAATTTTAGGAAATGTTATTTATCGCTTGATCGTTATTTTTCTTAATATAGAAAAGACGGTTTTGGGGTGAAGTATCTAAAATTTTAACTTAGATACAGGTGTCAGAAAATAATTTTGTTGAACTGTCAAAATAATTATATAGAATACTCGAACATGATGAGTAACGTTTCAAAAAATTTTATCACTACGTTTTTGCTAGTAAAATTCAATCTCTTATAAAGTATTATAATTATTTTCATGAACCAACAAAATTATTTTCAGATTGAAATAGATGTATAAATTTTTAAATACTTTAGTAAAATCTTTCTTTCTGTATACGTTTAAAAATGTTATTTATATGAGAACTTGAAATAAATTATGAGATCCTTTATCTCAGGTATTCAAGAATCGATTCTTTTGTCGTTAATATCGAAAGGACAGCTTTAATACCGGAAGCAAACTGTTGGTGTTGAATTGCTGTTGATCGAGAGCTTTGAAGGATAGAACATGGTTTTCATGAAGTACAAGTTGTCTTGGTTGATTAGATGCACAAGGTTGACTATATACAAAATCAGTAGATTCTAATAATGCTTCATTCATTTCTTGTCAAGTACGGATATTAAAGCGAGGAATTACATGTTTTTCGAGGGTAACTTTTCACATCAAGTCCATTTCAACAATATTTCGACGGAGTTATCGATTTGTTATTTTCACTATTAAATATTTTTGTTTACAAAATATTAGCGGAAATAACGTAGAATCAAAAACTTTAACTTACACGTCTAAACAGTCCCTAAAAAAGAAAATATTACAAAAAGTAAATAAGTGAAAATGTTATTAATTAAAGTAAAAATAACTTGCGTTAGCTTGCAGTTGCTTTGACGCAATTTTTAATTTTTAATTTCGCGCATGCATTTACCAGCTGTTAGTTTTGTCATTGCTGCAAATTGAATGAACGCGCGAGTCTCCGGAATATTGAAATAAGTAGAGAAGGAAAACGCGTCACTTTCAGGCGAAGGTGGTGTAAAACGCGTAACCGCGTTCGCGACGCTTGTGTATTTTTCATTCGTCGAATATGTACATAACAATCGGAACTCGTACTCGTTCCCGGATACGCGTCGGTTTTCCTCACGCCGAAATAACTAAATAACGTCGGTTCGTTATGTCGCGCGTCGCGTGAAAGAAGCGCGAGCGCAAACAGAAGCACAGCAACGGTGACGCTTAACGTTTTAAAAGTTAAATCGGGGGCCATGCAAGCTCCGCTCCGCTCCGCTTCGCTCTCGTTCTCGCTCCGCGGCGATCCGGTGGCATCTCGACACGGCGCGACGCGGCCAAACGACCGCATAGAATTCAATATCTGGTTGGGCCAAACACGCGGTTCGAATTGAACGAACGCCGCGCTGCGCCGCCGTCGTTTTTCGATGCATTGCAAATGCGGCCATGAATCTGTTAAACTATTGGTAGACGCGGACAGCCGCGGCGGGTATAAACGCGGCCGGTGTGTCCATCGAAGCGTCCGGTCCCCGCCGGGGGTGGATGCGTGTAGACCGGAAAAAAAGAGGCGACGTTATCCCCCGCTCGTTTCTCCCCGATGGTCGACCTGATGGTCGTTTTGTCGTCGCCGCTCAGTTATACGCCATTCAGTAAATAAACAGGTTCAAGCGAGCACCCGATTAAAACCATATCCTATAACGTGGGGCGAGCACCTCGCGTTAGCCCCGCGGAATTGACGTAAATTGTTAGTAATGCCGGAAATTGCTCGGCGAGCAAAGTGTCGGATCTCTGACGAGGGCGAAAGAGAGAAGAAAAAAAATCGCGGTGCTTTGCGCCACGATGTCATTTACGCGTCTGTCAGCCGGAGGAGGTCTCTTAATTTTTAAATACTGGAAATTTTCCATTATACTGCAGACACGACAAAATATATTCTCGCGTTAAAGATAAAAACGTCTACCTCCTTTTTCTCTTGTAAAGTTCTACCTTTCTTTTTTTCTTACAAATCCGCCGCTAAAAAATTACACTATTTCGTTCTTTTTTTTTTTTACTTTCTTTCCTTTTTCCCGTGTTCTCTTAACGTTGGGTGTCTCTTTAACTTTATCCCCGCATCCGCGATGGAGGAGACGTACGGGAAGGGGGACAATTAAATCATGAAGACATGGAGAGGCCACTTTCGTGAAATTCCGGCGTATCTCCGCGAGTGTTTCTCGCACATTCACAAAATACGGTCTCCACTTCGGGATGCGTAAACTTAAGGGCGGCACAGACCAAGTATCGCATTTTTATGGGCGCTTCCGGGCCAAGTCGAGCCACGTTAATTGCTTTCGAAATTACGGGGCTGGGCTATGCAGTTGTTTGAAGTCTACACCAGCCGGGATCTTGCCCGGGATGCGCGAGTCCGCTTTGAACGGCGTACAGTCGCGCGCGAATTAAGCGGTGAATTTATATCTGTGTTTGATGGTAATCACTTTCCGCTAGAAAAATCATTCGCGCAATTTTATTAATTGCCGGCGCTATTTACACGACCTGCGTAAATTGCAATTATGTTTTCGTTTACGTTTATAAGCACGCTACAATAAAAACGTTTAACATTTCGTTATTACGAAATAAAGTATTTAATACTTTTTACGAATTAATAATTTATCTGTAAAAATTCATTCAGCAGTAACAATGATAATCTTTTAATTCTAGTTCGGTTTTGTGAATTGATAAAAATTTTCTTTTGCATCGAATTTTCCCTTAGCGATCAGCATATGAAATACGTATCGATAGCGTTACGATATTCAAATTGCGAGCGTTTTAAATTTTCGTCCTACACTATGATAAATTACGCTTCGGTAGCTAATATTGAATACACACATACATTATACATATATAATATAATATTTGAGAAAGATATACCTGTATACGTATCGTGAGATGAGGCTGGTACACACGTGTAAATCAAGAGACGGCTGTAAGGCAAAATTTATTTCGGGACAACAAAGCGCGTTGCATCGGTAATTCGGGACGGGTGCCGGCAGGCTGGTTTTCCGATGTCGGATCGATCTCTCGCGTGCTCTCGCGCATCCGCGAAAGAAAAGCGCGAGAAAATTTTTCTTCTCTCCCCCCAGAGCAGCGACAGATTGGCAGCTAATCCCGAGTGAGAGTACGCCACCGCTGGATAAAACTACGCGCCCCGTGCGACAGACGAGAGGGAGAAGGAGAAATCATGGAGGCCCTTGGAAAACGATCGGGGAGAATGGCAGAAAGAAAGGGCCGGCGCTGTGGGTTAGAATGTAAAAAAGTTAACTGGCGATGAGATTGCATTTTAATGCCAGCCGCGCGCATATCGGAAACAGATTTCCGTTTTTATCCGTCTCTTTGCTTATCATAGACCGCAATTCCCCCATTCTGTATCCCCGCCGTCGCCGAAATACCATATCAATGGCTTTTCCGCGGCCAGGTGGAGCTATAAGCTCTCGCGCCTTCAGCAGAGTGCTCGATTCCGATATTCAATTCCCGCGTTTCGTGGATTTTGTGGTAGAAAAGGAAGGATAGAGAGAGAGCGGAGGGGGGCGGGGGGGAGGAGGAGGGAGTAAGCTCCTCTTACATAACGATGCCGCTGCTGCATCGTATGCATCCCGCCATCGTGTCGTTCGACGAAATGCAAGGAAAAACAAACGACGAATATAGAACTCCCAGAAGCCTAAGGAAAACAAGTTTATAAGACTCCTACAATATGTATGGTCGAGCTATGGTATATCCAGGACTTTTTTTTCGGAAAAGGAGAGGGAAGTTTAACGTGGAATCGCGTATTATTACGCGCGCAGCGGAAATTTTTGCGTTAATAAATGTTTTTTTTTTAACATTTTAAAACTTAGAATATCTCTCCTTCTCATTCGTAATTTTGAACGCGAAAAGTTATATTAATTAATTATATCTAACTTTTGTTTCTCTTTCTCTCTCTCTCTAAAAAAAAATGTAGGCAAAGTACAATTATTAAAAACGGAATGTGTATGTGAATGGAACATCCATTAATATCTCAGCGCATATTTTATTATTTTGTGGGTTGACAAAAATTTTCTTTATGTATCAAATATTCTATGAGAATGCTCCAATTAACGGAAATTTTAAAAAAATATAATACTTACATTATTACAATTAGGAAAAAATATTTTATGCGACAACAAAAAATTTAATCGGAGTAAAAAATAATTAAAAATATTTTTTAATTAAAAATAAGTAAATAACAAATTTCGGGGAAGATTGAACTTTTCCTCATGTGATACGACCATAAATACAACTAAACGTTTTTTTGATATACAAACTTTCTGTTGTATATTAAGATAAAAAATTTTATTAATATAATATATATAATTACATGTATATATATATATTAATACTAAAAAATATTACTATTGTATAATAAACTTTATATCGCAATATTTTAATTTTAGTAGCAATATATATGATATTTTACAAATTTATTATAAAAGAGAGAGAAAAATAGTTATAAGGTTCCAAAACAATTTAATCGTTCAAATTATTTGTAGATGAACCAGTCACTAAACCTCCCGACAATAAGCGGCGAAGAGAAAATAGAAAGAGAGAAAAAGATAGAGAGAGCGTTAAACTTTCCGCGGCCATCCTCATTTCCACGTTATCTTCCTTTTTTTCTTTTCCCTCGCGCATCACGAGGCGTTATTTCGCAGTGATTGTTGCGCGACGAGCTCTCGTATAGTTTACGTTATCTTCGTTTTCTCTCACTTGTGCTTCTCTCACAGTGTGAAGTGGCCAGTTGTAACCGCAGAGACAAAACTGAAAGAAGGGACGAGGTGGAATTCGAAGTGAAAAGTCCGTCGTGTGCTATATTCCGTGCGCCTGGCAAATAGATTTTGCACTCCCATTCGTTCGCAAATGCTCGCAATGCCAGGAAAGCGCCGCTCGGCTCATAGTTTGCATTATCTCGCGCGATATAAAGCATACCAGGTAAATCTCATAATACGTTACAGCGCTGTTCGCAGCTTGACGATGGCAACTTTGCGCCACCGCAGCATTTTCCGATTCGATCACTGGCTGTTCGCTATATTAATTTGCTTTATGATATGTATCCGTTTGCTTCTTTGTCTTTTCGAGCATTGTTTTTGTACCGCGTAATTAGCTTTTAGATTTCTTGTACAATTTGTTTGTCACCCATTCCATTTATCAAAATCTAGTTTAGACTTTATAAAATCAACAAATGGGAAATAAATATAGTAACCTTTCGATAGTAGAGATTTCAAGCTTTAAAACCTCTTTTTAAATTTAAATTTCGTTCATTTTTTACGAAGATGATGTATAATATATACAATTTTAAGCTAGAAAATTGAAACGAACTTTCCGAGCAACCTATTACTTGCATATGTACCATATATATTTGTAGTCATTTGAACTACGTGCCGAAATTTTTCCGAATTTAAATTTATGTTTCTTAAGATACAGTGTGTTTTAAATGTATAATCTAATAAGAATCTTATTGTTTATAAAGTTCATTTTTATCCCATCCAAATATCGTGATGAATAGTGGATATGAATGTAAAACCTAATTTATAATGCTTCTTTGCGCATGGAATATGATGGGGAGCACAAACTCTTGCACAATACGCATAAAATGAAATAATCAAAGTCCTTCGTTTCCTTCCTTTCTATGAAATAAAAAACTCTGATTGGTTGAATTTCTTATGCTTTATGTGTTATGTTTTATGCAAGAGTTTGTGCTTCCCGTTTATGACGAAGTTGATGGCGTCTCATCGGCCGCTCGTAGGGCTTTCTCTTGAATTGTTCGTGTAGGAGGATGTACTTCCGAAGAATCTGGTGGTTTTGACAGGAGTTCTCTCACGGCTCCGATAGCGGAGTCTCATGCTTTTAATTTTGCATAGAGTGGCCCATCTCTTTATACCGTTCTGATCACTTTCTTAATTCTTTCAGTTATTTGTTGTAAATCCAGCGACAGGATGACAAGTTCACAAATAGGATGGAATTGCAAAACGTTATCACCTGCTACCTCTCCTTTGGGAGATCCTGCGTCTTCAGTCGAGCTCTCAATCTTCTTCCATACCGTCAGTCGAGTTGGTGAGACGACACTCAATACAATTATCCACACACAGTAGTCGCGTATTATATCTTACAGGAATTCGCAAACAACAATATTTTAAGGTAATTTTTACAAAAAGAATCGCTTAAAATCGCGGTAGCGCAAACACGTCTGCTTTTCGAGTTAAAATACAGGACGATATAATGCCGTGGCGCTTATCGGTCAAGTAAGATCGTAATTCTTGTAACAATAAACGATGAAAAATGTTACGTCACAAATCTTTTTGTTGACATTATTTGATTAGTTAATAATTTTCTGTCAAGTTGAAAATCAATTTTTTCAGGGAAATTTAATTTTTCAAGTTGTGTCACTTTTAAAATAAGAGAGTAAGACTATATAATTTTTAATACATTCTTTGTTATCGATTGAAGTTGATTACAGGATGATAAGCTAAGAATCTCAAATAAGATCTTGTACAGAGAAGACTAATATATTTGAAGAGCAGCAGGCAAGGATATAGCGAAGATGAAAAGCCTTCTTTGAAATTCTCAATTCTTAATAGCGGCACGAAGGTCGTTATCGCGCAGAACGAAGAGGTTTGAAGCGAGTAGAGGACTGTTGGATGCCCAGTGACTCTCGTGGGATACACAGTTTCCGCCTCCATGCTTCCTGTCAGGACTTGCCTGCCTCACCATGTGTACTGGCAACTTTGACAGCCACGTGTATACCGGAACGAAACTGGGTTGTATCTTACGCTTGGTATCACACTTTTAAAAGCTGCGCGTTGACCTAGTGATGTACTTCGACGGAAATTGACCGGCGAAAGTGATGCAATATCGTTGTATAAATTCATGAATCACGATATGTAATTGCGATTACATTGCGAGTTGATTGAATCGATACGACGATCTTTGTACGATCACGTATTTTTTTTTTTTAACGTCCACTTTGAAGGGTGAAAATTACCCCTTAAAGGTAATTTCATATTATATATGAAATAAGTATGTGGACACCATATTGGGTCGGCCATTTTGAATTTCATACTTTTGACATAAGATTTAGTTTCAGCGACCCCAAAAACTCCTTAACACATTTTACTTTTTAAATTTTTCTTATTTCACCTAATATGTTAAATTTACTCCTTGCCTTTAAAGGGTAGTTTTCATTCTTCAGAGTGGACTTTTGCCGATAAAAAAAATACGTATCAGATATTTTTCATAGTTCTACAAATTTGCAAAGTTTCATTAAAATCGGTGAGTGACACATCCGTAGATTTACTTGTAAGAGCGTTTAACTTTCCACGCAAAACGAAGTCCACTCCACACATCTCTCCTGCTGAAGGACGATTGTCTTTTCACTTGATAATCGCCTTTCACTTGAAGTGATGAATTTTATATTTGTTAATAATTAAATCTCTTTATGTGGAAAGTCAAACGCCCTTAGGCAACGGGGAGTATGTGGTAGACCTTGTTTCGCGTGGAAAGTCAAACGCCTCTAAACAGGAGGATGGGAGTGTGAGGTGAGCCTCGCTTTTTGGGTGAAAAGTCGGATGTCCCTAGTCAGGGCGGCTGTGTGGTGAATCTCGTTTCGCGTGAAATGTCAGTTTTACTCCGTTTTAGCTTAAAAAAAGCATTATAAATTATGTAGCAGAGTATATGTAGAATATAAATAATAAAATATGTACGACATAAAAATAATGAACATGCAACCACAAACGCAGGATGTTGTTTGCAAAGTCATATATTTTTAAATTAATTAATATAAACGTTTCGGTTATTATCTGACCATCTTCAATACAAAATTGTACTTTGTATGTTTATTATTTTTATGTTGTTTATGTCATTGAGCCATGTTAAATTGTTTTTCTTTTAAATAAAATATATATCTTATATATTTAAATGTTACGTTCTATTTATAAAAATTGTTTTGTTAATTATTTTCTATAATGAATACTGAGAAATGGCTAAATGGATACTTACAAATTTATATACGTATTTAATTCAGCAATCCACGCGATGAAATAATTTTCAGTTTTGAAACGTAGTCATTTATCAAATTGGGGCAGTAATATCATAAATTAAAATGATAAGCAATTTAATAACATTGATGCTGATAAGCATCTCAATATTAGATAGCTGTATTGTAAATAATTTGATGTTAATGAGCATCTTAGAAAGTTATAAATAATGTATTGAGAGAAATATTACCTCATAAAAAAATTTAATAAATTTATAGATAGGAATGGATAAAATCGTATCGGATAACTCGCTAAATTATTTCTGTCATTTTTAGGATACTTATATGCAGTATCGAGACGTACGTTTAGTCTGTGACTGTTTAACGTCGTTAATGCGAAAATATATGTATGTACAAACAGCGCTTTACGACAAAGTCTCTCTTTGTACGCTACTTCGGTTGTTGAGGAGTGTGATCGTAAACAGTTTCTTCTTACCTTATCTACACATCTAACGGAAGCACCTGTTCGACTAAGTCGAGCCACTCGAGAGATGTTGGCTGCGAGAGCCACTTATCTCCCAGCTCTGGCTTTGCAGTGGTATCTTCTCAACGGCAGACACTCGATATGACAGCGGTTGATAAACTCTGTAACGATGCCGTTTTATCGTGCCTACGGTTTAAACTTACGTTAACTTTATTTTGAAACATCAATCCACTTTCATTACGATAACAAGTTGCAAATTGAGATTATTTAGGACGCTCGCACGGAATGTTAGACATTCAAGTTTAACTCCCGGCCGAGATAATATTTTTCGTAATAAATAAATTTACAGATTTCTTTGACAGATGCCTATTGCATCCAAATTTAATTGTGATATTATTTTAGTAGTTTAGCTGCGTTTTTAAGTCCAATAAAATTTCAGCGCAGTTCAAAATTATTTAGCAAATCATACAAACATTTAGCAAATATACAATAAATTTACATTGAATTATTTACGCATTGAAGATCCAGCTTCGACCATTATAGATCATTAATTCTTATTTCTTATATTGGCAATAATCTTTTCAAGTATTTGTGATTAAAAAGCTATCGACTTTTCGAATCTCTCATTTCGCTCTATATTGCTTTTGGTATTATTCACAACCATCTTTAGACTACGCAAATTAATATCAATATTTTAACTTTCACATTGAATCACGCACAACATTTTAACTTGTAAAAAAATAATGACGTTTTAACTTGGAATAAAAATAGAACCAATCGGACGAGTCGCTCGCGGTCTTGTCGCAACACACTCTTCATATACATATGTATATACGCGTTTCATAGTGCGTCTCTGGTCTCTATTAATAGTATTAATAATACGTTTACGAGATGGTTATGGCAGAGTAGCGAGTGAACGACGTGGGCTGATGGGGCGTTTATGACAGTTGGGAGGTGTGTTGATGGTGTCCCACAATCCTCTTAGCTCCCAACCACCTTTCCGACGACATGTCTCTATTCGATACCAAGGTGGAGGTAGCACGCGCCTTACTGTCGGAAATTACGAGGACTTTAACGGATATGTGCCGGCGTTTACATGCCCCGTTGCACGTGTGCGCGAGCTCGTACCCGTTTACGCTAAGAACCGGGATTATCAGTTGCAAATTGACAATCCGTATGCCGGGTAAACCCATTAAGTCGGGCAAACCCATTTGCCGCGGCCACGGTCATCACAACTAAAGATTCTAATCAGAGTCTGGTTATAACAAGGGATCCGACATTTATCATTAAAATTGTACGAGAGAGAAAGAAAGATATGTACTACTTCCACAATGGTGTTGTAATATGATTAGTGCTGTAAGTGCCAAGTATTTTTGCGTGCGTATAAAAATTAATGAAGGAAAACTATACCGTTTGATGCAGTAATAATATTAATTTTTAAAAGACGGAAGTTTTTTGAATCTTATAATTTTTTCTTGAGTAAGATCTGTTATAGGGTGATCTGGGATTCTCCGGTATTTACACCAGAGCGAGAATTTACGCTACAAAAGTAAAAAGAAGGGATGAAGGTAATGTGCTCGTAATATTCTGTTATATGCCTTTATGTTATATTGATATTGTGTTATGGATTTCAGTTTTCTACTGTTAATATTAATAAAACTACTGTCAATTAAATCGATTTATCAATGTAGTAAATAACGCAATTATATATCATAATTTATATATAAAACAATCATTGTAGAAATTACAAAGAGCTTAATGAAGAATAGGCAAATTATTTGGTGATACATAAGTGTAAAGAGATAGTAAAAAAATATGGAGTATAGCAAAATACAAATGCCTAGCTCCTATATTTTTTGTTCAGCATAATATCTTGTCTATCCTATCTGTTTGAGATATACGATATTTTTAACGGACGGGATTTATGCCTAAAAACTAAAAAGCATATAGAAGACACCAGAGTTATTCTAATTTATTATTTCATTTTATTCTTTGCCTCAAACATGATACTGTTTCAGCACTATTATAGTCTACCATATAGTAGCTTTTTCGTTCTGTAAAAGTTAATAGTTAATATAAATTAAATAAAAATAAAATTTTAATAAATTCTTTGAAGTTAATTCATTACGTTTAGCGAAAATTTAAATTTCCAAAAACTGATGCGAATTGACGAAAAATAAATAATTAAACCAATTACTTACAGGTTGCTATTTTAAATTCAGACTTTGATTAGAGAATCTCTAGTCACAACGCGGGTTGGCTAGAAACTGATTATCCGGAAATGATACATATTTCGTTGACACGGAGCGGAAATTAGATTTGTAGGTGCGTGAGATACGCGCGGAGAAAGAGGCCTGTATATAATCGAAGAGGGTACGAAGGAAAAGTCAACATATGTTCTGAAGCATTAGATTCGATTATGATAATATGACACAAATCTCCGCTACTGGCAATCGATCGGCATCCCGCTTGGAATAATATGCTCTATCTCGCATGCAGGATATTAATAATTAACCGGCGAAGATAACAGCGACAAGTGCATTGTACGTAAAATTATTTAATATCTAGGAATAGTCTGTTAGGCTCATATTCCAGTTGCACAGCAATAAACTAATGCGCCCGCGCAGCGTATTACAAGTCGCTATTTGTGCGCAAACATATAAAGATATTATCAAATTAATTAGTCAACTACATTAATTATGGCGTGTAATTGTATATTCAATCAATTAAATAATTCGATTATCATAGGCGAGGCAACAGTCCGCGTAATGTTTAAACGCACTAATGGTCGTACCGGCATGTATTTCGCACATATAGATTAGCTCGTTAAATAGAGAAATTAACGTGAACATTAATAATTCATCGGAGCAGAGATACGAATGCGCGTAATGTTTCCGCAATGGGACAAGGATTCCAAAGAAATATACTTGAGGCGATAAGTTCCGAGCGGTTTTTTTTTTTAATAGAGCCATTCTCGATAATTTATCGATTGATTGAAGCGGATCGAATAAGAGTTATTTTATAAGCTCATACATGCATAATAGAGTGCTATAAAATCTGCGATTATTTTAACGACGGAAACTCTACGCGATAGATTCAAAGAGCCAATTTTTCCTACGATCTCATGAAAGAAACATTCGCCGTTCATTAAGCAATTATTCAAAGCAATGGCTCTGACTATTAATGCATCCATACGACGTTTCGCGAAAAGCTGGCTTTAACTACGGCAAAGGACAAAAGAGAATGGTCTCCCCACATTCTGTATAGATAGATCGGTCTGATTAAATCGATCGGATTGCGAAATCGTCGTTAGTCGATAAAATTGAACGACTAACCGATGTGAATTTTGGGTCAAAGGCAGGAGAGTGGCGAGAGATCGTGCGAGATCGTGTCGAAAGTCCGGACGGGCGAGGAGGGTGTGAAGTGTCGGGGTCGGGGTTTGGGGCTTGGGTTCGGCGGGGTGGAAGAGGTGACTATAAACCACGGAAGACAATAGCTGCTTCGGTAATAGAATAACGCGAGACCACGGCACGTCCGATAGCGATTCAATTAATGCCGTTATCCAGGGGGATCCTGCATGCGCGGCTTTTGATCGCGGGTACCCTTCCCCCCTTCCCGCGCACACGCCCCGGCCCTCGTGACCGCCCCCGTCGTCCCCTGGCGACTATCCATTGAGCCCGGGCTTGTTGGATATTCGATCGGATAGATTGCCGCTGTTGTTCAATATCGTAGGCACCTAGCGACAATAAAGGTTGTATTCGCTCTGCCTGTCCATCCTCCTCCTCCTCCTCCTCCTTTCCCCGTCGTCAGCCCCACGTTGCCTCATCCCCTTTCGTTTCCCGTATCTCTCCCTCCCCTTGAGATTCAATCATTATCCCGTTGCGCATCCACGCGTGCAAATCTGGACCGAGGCAATAAGTTTCCGGTTCGCGCATCGGTGACGGCCCGTGAGGAAGTCAATTGACCAAACGTGGATTTAAATTCACGGAGCGACAGCCATTCCGTGCTCTTTCGAAATGTATAGCGGTTCATTTAGGCTACTCTCTGTTGAATGTTCCGCATTAAGGCTCAACTGTCACGGTTATAATGTGAGAATTTAGATTTTAATTTATGTCACAGCTAAACAAAATAAAATCGCATAAGTATACGTAAATATACATTGTAATCAAATAAGCGTGCTATATAAAATAAAACATATTGTATATGTAGATATACATATACCTATCATATTATTAATTTTTATGCTCATTAATCGAAGAGATTAATTTGACTCCAAAGCCTCCCAGACAATGCATGGGAATAGCGACATCGAAATAACATGATTTTAAGATATTAGAAATTATGTATATTCCTGTATATCCGATTTCTGATAAGCTAAAATCATATTATTTCTATCGCTATCGTTATTCCCTCATATCTCGCCTCACATTGTGTCTAGGGCTTAACTTTCATTATTTATGTGTACAACATGAATAAGAGAAATTTCCCACGATTTTATAAACATTAAAGAAGCGTATAATTAAAAGTAAACAATTTCATAAAATGTACGACGACAAGTGCGGTCAAGCAAAATCTTAATAGTGTTACACCTCGTAGAAAGAGTTTTAATTTTGATCCAACGGTTTTCGCAACGTCACTCTTAGTTAGCGTATCCAGAATGTCCGGTTTTAAATTATAACGAGCATCCTCGATCTCGGATTACAGTTCATTTGGCCGATTTCCAATTACAATTGAACTGATTAGTAGCGGTGGAACGAGCGAGAGAGTGGGAGAAAGGGCGAACTATAGCACACAAAAAGCGCTCGCAATATCCCGAGAGCTCGCAACTCGCTCCGCGGAGTCGCGAATCGCCGAGGCGATTGCGGAATGTGGCCGCGCGTAAATGCGTAATGTACTTTATTATCGTGAACATCGGTGATGTACGACGCGTGTGAATTTCCACAATTTTCACAATGTCCCCGCGGCAGCGACTAATTTCGGCCGGTCCACCGATTAACCGTGTTTCGGCTCGATTTCGCACCGATCGATTAAAGTGTTTCGCGATACGGTTATATCTCGGGAATCTATATCAAGTACGTAATGAAATTGAATTGGCTATTAACAAAACAATATATCACGTAAAAAGCGATAAACATGCGAGGAAATGTTAAAGCGTAATGATAGTTTTTGTACGCGGGAATAACTCGATTCTCCTTTCCCTTTCGCGCGCGCCAAGGTTTTATTTGACAGCGACTAATTGGTATACACGGGCGAACCTCTCTTAGCGGAGTTCGATTTTCAGTTCCTGGAAATGGAAAATAAAATAAAAATCTTTTAACCAGTGTGTGCGGAAAGGGAAGCGAAAGACGTGGATATACCGCGATGGATGTCGACATACGGTAAATTCTTATATTTTATTTGCTCGGAGCAAACGTTAGTCTAAAATATCCACCACCGAATTGCGTTTCTAAAGCATGTTACTATATTCGCACACGTTTCTTTTCATACATCTTAATCAAATAATGTAATAATGTAAGAAATAATCATTTCTTTCTTTGTATTCTAACAATTTACCAAAGTTGTAACATTTTGTGATCTTATTAAGTAAAATGGATCAAAAAATGTTTATCACAAATCAGTGAAGAAGACCAGATTCGATCAAAATGAGTCTAACAACAGATTGTATGAATGCTAATTAGTAAACGTAGAATATTCATTTCTTAATCATGGGAAGTTTGAAGATGCTGTATCCATATCGCATACCAAGAACATATAACTACGGATTAATTATTGTTGGGATATTACCTATACTAACAATTGTAAGTTAGCCCCCCACTTTTTGAATTCACTTATTTTGAGAATTGTGCTGAATTGTTAACGACACTAGGCTAGCACAACTCAGATATGCAGTATCATTCATATCGAAGTGTTGTAAATCCGAATTTTGAACAAAAAATGCTTCCGCGAGCGGTCGCGCTCAAGAGTAAAGTACCCTTAATATCGTTGTGTCAGCGAATCTAAAGGTTGTGTTGACTTGTGCTAGACTAGCACAATTGAGATATGCAATTTTGTGGTATTTGAATGACGGATACGAATGTTAACGTTATTTTTCCGTTTTGTGAAAAATCGTTTTTCTATCATATCTTTTGTTGTTGTCATTATTTTTGAATACCACTTTAGCACAATGTTAGCACAAATTAGCACAACCTAGCACAACCTTAAAAAAAAATTGAAAAAATCGCAAAGTGGGCCTAAAATATGGTTTTTTTAAATTTTTTAACGTATTTTTCGTATTTTGATATTAATATTCGAGCACAATGTAGCACAAACCTAGCACAATTCAGCACAATTCTCAAAATAAGTGAATTCAAAAAGTGGGGGGCTAACTTAGTATAGGCTGGGATATCACTGAAGATGGTTTGAAATTAACTTGATGAAATATACGAGTTTTTGTAAGTCGATATAATCGAGAAATGAATATATTTTAAATGCACTGATATTTTATTATGTTTTAATTATCGTCATGTTTACTTTCAATTGTTCTGGTAAACAACATTTTATTGAATAAAATAAGTAATAGGTATATTGATAGAAATAGCTAGAACTACTTAAAAGAATAAATAATCCAAGTCAAAATGGAAGTGACTGTTAACGAAGGCTTTACACTAAAAAAAAAGTTATGTATAAACAGCATTATTTTAATTGAAAATAATTTCATTGATTTATAATAATACTACTAATGAAAAAATACATTAGGCTCTTGTTTTAATAAAATTTTATAGTTAAAAATCAACAAGATTGTTTTTAATTAAAATAATGCTGTTTGATCCAACATGATTTTTTTCAGTGTTTGACTTTATGTTAAGAAACGGCGGATAACACAATGAGGGCTTGGATTATGTATAATATAAAACGCAGAGCGGGTTGCACGCTCGCGCGCAATCGCTCTTCAGCGACGATAACTCGATAAATTTATAATTCGCAGTTGTCTTCCGCGGCAACCGCTGAAGCAACGATTCATAATGGGGCCACCGCACGCGAATCATGAATCATTCTAATTGATTCTAAGCACATAGGCAGACATGGGGGAAGCCGATACAGCCCCTTTTAGGGGCTCAGAACGAATGAATATTCATCCTGCAAAATCACCGAGGAATGTTTCCGGGGGGCTGTTCCACATCTGTCCCTGATAAACGAACCGTGCCGCGCCGTCGCCGTTGCCGCCGCCGCGTGTTGGAATTCATTTGTTGCTCTAATGGCAGGAAGCGCGAGTTGAAAACGATGAGCGGAATGACCAGCTTCGAGAATTTACGAGTTCGCCGCCTCCCCTTCTTCGTCATAACGTCACTTTAATGCCGAGAAAGATCGCCGGTTGCGCCATTGCATTGTAAAAGGAGCGTTCGGTACACTGGTTCCTATTATTAACCCTTTGAGTATTCATAGCGGTGAAGTTAATCGTGGTAATTTATTCTTAGTTTATCAAGAGCAGTTTAGATGTTCGCTTTCAAGCATTATTCTCACCAAACATGAAAACGTTATCAAGAGATGTTTGACGATTTATCGTTTATTTCCAGATATAAAAAATACAGTTCGCTTCTTTTTTTTTTAGAAAATATAGAGTGTTGCGCACAAAATGTCGTAGCATTTAATTATCTAATTTTTCGGCTTTGATAATTAATTCTATATACCTATCAATTCTGTACAGCTATAATTTCGTTAAAAATAATAAAAATTTTATATACTTACATATATGTATGTAAAATACGGTGTATGATATGTAAAGTACGGGGTAGCCAGATCACTCATACATACCTTTTATCTTCGCAGGATAAGGTCCAATTAAAAATATATTCAGGCAATAGTTTTAGAGTTCAAAAAGATCTCTTTTTATTAGTTTTACTCTGCAAAAAAATGATAATGAAACGTGATGTGTTATCGAAAAAGGAACAAAGAACACATGAACCTTCCACTTTTGTTATCGGGGTGCGCCGTGCAATCGATGTTTATCAAGCAAACACGCATGCATGCCGCATTATTGTGCGCGGGAGTGTCGCAAGCATTATTAATTCGACGCGGGAAATTAACACGGGAAATTCACGCAAGAAATTCGCTCGGATAGGAAAATGCTATGTGCTTTGATCGAGGACGGGGGGGTGCTAGAAGAATCAACTTTGTATCCCCAGCACGAGGGAGTCATTAAAGCTGACTGTGTTGATATAGGCTTCGCACAACATTGTTACGCTTGATATGCTAAATAACATAAGCTTTATACTTTCGCGGTTTCTCTCTCTCTCTCTCTCTCTCTCTCTTTTCACCAACGCATCGTGCCAAGCTTTATTATTGCCAAGTTGTAAAGCGTGCTTGAATAAGGCAGGCGCACGCGCTGTATATTTCAATTTTATTGTACGTAGACTGCAATGAGACGAAATGTATAGGAAGTCATTTCCCCGTACATACTGTACGTATACTTTCTTATCTTTCTCTCTCTTTACGCGCGGAGCACACATTTTGCACTTCCCAGTCGACGAGACATCATCCCATAGATATACGCGCGCGAATATAGGAATTCCTTCCTATCGGGAACCGTTCTACTTGATGTACGACTCGGCTAATGCAATAGATAAGACGGCGCATTTGTCATTGACGCTTTATAGCGATCGCCTTTCATGTTCGTTCCTCTGCTTTGTTTTTTCGCCACCGTCACCAACAACGACCGTTCCAGACTCTTCTGTTTCTTCATGAGATCTCTTGAATGAGAGGCTAATGTGTCTTTCTTTTCTTCTGTTTCATGACAATAAATAACGACTCCTTTTATCTCCTTATGTGGAGCATAGGACGTCTATAGACCTCTTTTGTCCGAGGCCTATATTCGTTTCTCGAATCAGATTGTTTTTCGGATTTGTGGGTGATTGGTCCACAGAATCCTACCTCAGTCAGATATTAGAGACAAATATCTACTGATATGTATACTGATGTATAGGACCTACAGTTTAACGCCGAATCCGAACGGCGCTGATGATCATAGATCTTTTGATCACCAGATGGAGCCATTTTTTGGCTCATTAAACGCGAAAAATCGCGTTTGGGCGCACGTGGGATTGAACTCGGGTCTACAAATCGCGAGTCAATCGCACAGAGCGGTGAGCCACTCGACGCCACCATGACAATAAATGCGACGACACAAATATGATCCGATCGACAAAAAATCATTCTTCGTCGATTAACGATTCTATTCGTCGACAGTCAATTTATTTCTGAAAGAGTTCAATGTCGAAGAGGGGGGCGGTACCACCCTCGTCGTAACCCAGGCATAAAATTTGAAGAAAATCATTATCGAAATTCGTTTAAGTAAGAGCGTCCCATCATTTGAATTCAGTGGATGTCTTAAAATGGAAATTCCACTTCTCTATTTCTTTCACTCAACCTGACTTCGGGTATCCATTGATACCACTCCCAACGTCGAATCTTGTCGAAGGTCCATCGAAGCAAAAGAGAGTCGTGACCTCGCTAAAACGCGAAAGAGCTAATACTTCTCCTTTGAGTTAAATAAGCGTCCGTTTAATTTAGCCGAGTCGGACTAAATTTACGTCACGTTTAAAATCTTGTAGTAAAACGCGGAATATAAAGTTGGGAATTTTAATTGTAACATTTAGCAACTTCTGATAGCAGAAAATATTACGAGACGAAAGGTGAATTATTAAATTCTATTGTTGCTTACATTGAAAGAATATTTTACTAAATTATTATTTCTAAAAATTTAGGAAAAAAAGAGGCAAGATGTCGATGGTTTGCCGATTTTTTTTAATTTCTGTGATGATACGAAAAGAATGATGTATTTTCTTTCAAATTTACTAAAGCCTGATATTCAGTATCAAGCTGCTCCTCGCCCTGTTGAAGTGAATTGCAATGTTCACGAAACGTTGGCATTCTAAGAATGGTTTCGGACACGGAGAAAACCCACGAAAGTTTATATGTCAAAATAAATATGTAGGACGTACATAAGTAATTAACATTTGAATGCAGTATGTACAATATTTTCTAGTGTGTAGTTGCTTGAATATTAAAATTTTTTGCAACATTATCATGGGCGTAGTCAGGATTATATTTAAGGAAGATGCCAAATTTCTAGAGTTGAAACTTTTGAACCCGGAGACGGGAGAGTGGTTGAGTGATACAGACTATTGGATTTGTTTTATTTAATATTTTTCATTTATTTCAATTACTAGCAGATAAATCAAAAAGTTTAATCACACATATTCCAATTTACTAATTTTCTTTATTTTTTTAATTGCAAATTTATTCTTAGAACTGGAAGAATTTAAATTTGTAACTCTAGCCGTCTGAATTTTATTTTCAATTCTTCCTTCTTTTCTAAAATTAATTCTTATAAATACTTATTAAGCATAGTCCGTAATTTTTTGAAATTATTTTCGTTCTTCTTTAAGATTTAAGGAGACTACGGTACTCCCTTCTTGGCTATGAATATTATTATCAACGCTTAAATGTTTTACATGATTAGCTTGATGGTTTGACAAAATTATTTTCAGATTTGTATCTAGGTACATTTTTAGCACCGTTCTTTCAATGTATTGCTTTTATACACAGCTTCTTCAATTTCCGCGTAGCATAACAAAACATTTTCAATGTAATTCGAATTCCTTTCTCTTACTTAGACTAGTTTTTGAAGGGTATCTCTAATGAAAGCGTGCGCGACAAAATTTACATGAAACGGCGACGTTCTAACGTCGACGAAATTGGTTTCGTCGGCGACATCGTGTTGACAGGAAGATGGTAATAAAATTATTCTAAGTGTAGTTACAGTCCGTACAGGAGCAATAAAGATTAAAGAGGGGGATCGATATACTTCGAACTAAGACCTGCAGTGGCACGAAATCAATTTACATTTTCGCCAAGGAGTATCGCTTAAAATGAATTTGCATTTCTGATTCGTGCGACCTCCGATCCTCTATTCTCATCTAAAAGTATAATTTCTCCTGAAATATTAAATTCTTGGAATACACATTTTTGCTCGCGGAATAGCGAACGCGGATGCCTTTATCGTATTATGGTAATATTTATACTCCACCGTCAACTTCTCCCTATACATTGTCCCGTTGTAGAACATGTCGCGACGCGAAAGACTGTATATACTTCCTTTTTCCCAAAGCGCACGATACGTCACCGAGATCATCAGATACATTGTGTTTTGGAAAACACAGAAATTAATAACTATGTAGAAAAATATATCCTTAGCAGTTTTGATTTTGTCGCAAAGTACTTTGTTTGATTAGCGAGACGATTGTGTTTTGTATTTAAATATTTTGATAATGCTGGAAGACTAACGTTTTCTCCTCCTCTCGAACATTATCTCGTGATATTACGCAAACGTTCGTTGTGCAAATTGAATGACGATGTTCTATTTACCATTTTCGCCGGCAACGTTGTCGCATCCGCGATTTTCTCGTTCGCGAGATGCAGTCGTGGATCTTAACGCGCGGTGGTGTATCGCATATTCCTCCACGCACTATTTATTTTGAAATTCCGCATCGCTTTTCATTGAGATAACGATCCGTATGCGTACCCATATTCTCATAACCAAATCTCACCGCAGAAGTTAGTAAAATCCTGAAAAAATAAGAAATTAATTTTTTTGTTTCATTACTAAAACGTAATTAACGTCTCTTACAAGAGAACAATGACCGACTTTAAGGGATGTAAAAGCACTTCTCATATGTAAAGAAATTTTTAGTTTTTTTGTTAGATTTAAAAAACGACTGGAGATATAAAAAATATTTAATACAAATATTTTTTATAATAAAATTATTTCTATTTATCTACGTCAATAATATTAAAAAATAACTTTTCAAAACTTATGTTTTCAAAATTATTATAAAAATATTATTGATGTAGATAAATGGAGATAACTTCATTTTAAAACTTTTATATTAGACATTTTTTGACATTACAATAAAAAGATTTTTGAGGTATAATAAAAAACTGAAAACTACTCTTTATGTAAAAGGTGATTTTACCTCTCAAAAGCGTTCATTTGTTGCTACTGATATTTTTTTAAATTCATCTATATGTAAGCTACATGTTGTAAAGTTTTATTACAATCAAAATTTGATACTTCCCGAGATTCCCTTGTTAGTAAATTGTATTATATTTTGACCGTTTACAACTATTTTTGCACAGAAATTTTTTGATGAACGCAAAAACTGAATTTTATAACAATAATAGGACGTCAAATATTCGAAAAAAATACATATCTATGAAATAAATGACTTTCATGGGTAAAAAAGTCTTTTAGAACTGCTTTTTCTTGAGTCTTTTACTTAAAGCTTCTAGTTTTTTTTATATTATTTCTTTCTATTTTTTACTCCCTATGCGATGCAATATATTCAGATTTACTAGCCACATATTCATCTTTTTCGAGGAGTTCAAAGAATGTTCCGGTTGCGTACGTGCTCACATAGTTCCTCGGGATTTCGAAAAAAGTGTTGACGGAAATGGATACACGGGACTACTTAGCCGGCACATTTGGCTGAATTTATCGGTCGGTTAGCGTCTTTCGTGCTGACCCCTCGGGCATTTATGTTATCTGACTAGGGCATGAAGGACCGACCTCTCCGGCCGCGGCGTGTAAATGGCAGTTTCCTCCGGACCGACCTGTCCGGAGGCTAAGATTGCTCGTTATCGGTTAGCTTCGCGTATGCAGTGCGTCCCTCTATTAACCTAAAGCCAGTCGTTATCGCTTCTATTGCCACGTCTATTCCCAAAATTTAGCGTCTATAGACCAGCAGAGAAGCATATCTATTTATTAGAACGATAATAAAATCCACATAGCGACAATATAGATTGCAGCTTTGGCAAACGTTGGCAAGGAATCTAACAACGCCAGCCGTTTATGATACCATCGGCAATACCTACGTCTCGCATTCGCTACACTATTCTTCTGTGAAAACTGAAGATATGAAAGTGCAGATGTTATCTGGTGATTGATTTTACCGCTCGAATTACAGGTGGGTCGAGAAATATTTCGTCGAGATATCGCGCTGTCGTTTGATGCGTCTCTTAACTTTTACGACTATTTGTATACGCGATAAAATTCGACGATATACCTGCGCTCACATCAGATAATCGATTATTGAATTACTCCCCTCCTCCATTGAAGTTTTTGGTTCAACTTTACTTGATTATTTGCAATACTTCGATTATTTGCATTTATTGTCTATAAAGAGTAAGATAAAGTTGAACATAGAAGTAAGATGCAAATATCTAAATAACAGTTATATTACTACTGGATACGTCTATGATTACGTAAGGTAGCACAAAGTAGACATTACTCTTGTGTGCTTAAATAATCGTAAAAAATGATAAAAGATACATGAAGTGCTTTTATTCAATGCGCATGCGTAGCTTATTTTCACTCTCACATGTCTTCTATCATTTTTTATGATTACTTCCTGACTGTCATGGCAGATAAAGATAGATTCTTTTATTTTTACAATAGTTTTAAAGAGCAATCTTCATTTTGTTTTATCCAAATTGTCTTTATTTATAAATAATACATAAAAAATTAATATCATTTCTCGCTTCTGACATCACGATTCAATATTGCTGTGGTGACTCAGGAACTTTATGTTAATGACTGTTCAAATTAAGTTTAAAAAACCTGTCATGTTGATGAAAGCAGCGACATAAAGGAGTACATAGTTTAAATCGTATTACTTATTAACAATAAAAGAACAATAACTATTAAGATAAGCATATGCTTATCTATTTATTGTTAAGTAATACGGTTCTTTTGTATTCCTTTTCTATGTAGTAGTTACGCAAAAGCGTTACCTTTTGATTGGTATTCTCTAAATAGTTTTCTGTTTAATTATTAGACAAAAGTCAATATACAGTGGCGTGCGAAAGTCTGTAAAAGAAGCCTGATAAAATTTTAATCATTATCTAATGTCACAAGTACAAGATGTGGGTAATGAAATTTTGTATTAACACCTGACAATGATTAAAATTTTACCGAAACCGAAAACTTGATTAAATTTTTGCAAAGAATGCTGCTATTTTTATGTATTTTAAGAGCATTTACGTATTGTATTTAAAAATGCCTAACATACAATATGTTTATAATGAAAGATAATAATAATTGACTCGTATGATTTAAAAATCGAGGAAAGTGTAAAGTGTAAAGCCTAATCGAGTCTTGAAAACAAGATGTTAATGTTTATTATATTGTGTGAAATTTATATACTGCGTATGTAGTCCCCCCGCGACGCTGATGGATTTTCAGCATTGACGCATACATATTCACTACCGCAGTAATATCACTTTAGTTAAATTGAGAATCAATTTAACCACTTTTTGATGCCTATAGCATCTTATTAGATCTTAATAATATGTTGGAAGACATATATTAAAATTTAATAATAAATTAATAATTTAAACTCAGAGAAGCTGAGATTGTGAAGAATATCACGAGTTGGCGTTTCGTCCATCAGCGTCGCGGGGGGACTACATACGCAGTATATAAATTTCACACAATATAATAAACATTAACATCTTGTTTTCAAGACTCGATTAGGCTTTACACATTATACAATATGTTCTCGTAAGGAATGTTATGACCTCAATTTTAATAATAAGATCTCTTCGCGTAGTAGAGAATCTTTCTAAATGAGGGAATAGAAACTCCTTTTCAAGATACTCGAATTAATATAATGCAGAAGCGGGTTGCGAGACGATATTCGCGAAAAAGAGAAAGACGCGACGCGACGCGACGGCGGGAGACATAAAACGCTAGGAAAACGAGGTCGATCCCTTCTGGCGACATTGTTCGAATTGGAGGTGAACTGGGCTGCTCTCTTAAGTATGCTTTGTGCAACCCTGTAGGAGAACGCTGTCAGATCGGTGGCAATTAATGCGCTTCACAGCGGTCGATCTCTCGCCGCCGTACAGCATATTCTGGCCTCCCGTCCCTTTCTTCCTCCTTCGCCGACCCCAACCACTCTTGGCTGCTATTTAGAGCGGAAATACATAGAATATCGTGCTGTGGATCAAACGACAAAGTATCCTCCTTTTCCATCATGTCGTCGACGCACACAGGTAAACTCACATCTGGATAGAGTTGTATCGTCGCACCGCGGTGCGGAAATTTATAAAATAGACGCTTGCGAAATGTGCGCGGAGCGAGGCGTTCTTACAAGTCACACAAACAAAAGTTTCCGCGCCATAGAAATCCAGTTTCCGCGGGGAAAACTCCCCGATGTAGAGGGAATTGCGCTTCTATACGCGCGCTCGCGGAGTCTAGTTCCTACAGGTAACTCGACTTCGGGCGAACCCCGGCAGTACCAAAAATCCATCTTCGTGATTTAACGCTAGCATCCATGTGTCGATTACGGTTTTCGCAGAAAATTTATTCCCATCTGCGCCAAGATCGGTAAGATAGCGAGAACAAATGGTGACTTCTCGAGAATCAGGTCATCTTTTGGAATACTATATCTGATATTATTTTATGTTTTATGTTAAAAGTGCAGTAATGCATATGCTTAATTCATATATACAAAAAATGATTGGATTCAATTAACTTATGAATAAAATTATTTCACGAGTACATATATTCGCAACGTCTAAGAAGAATCTAGATATAAGAGATTTTACCGGCATACAAACAATTTATTTTTCTCGATTGCTGTCTCCAAAAATATATTCGTGTAGGAGCAATACTTCAGATATCTTCGTGCAACGTCTTATAATACGAAAGAAATGCGCTGAATTTGAAGCTTCCTCCAGAGAGATTTTGCATAGAGTAAATCGATGCGCTGCAAGGAGATCGATTTACCGTAGTCCAAACGCGCGGCCAAAAATGCGAGGTATATTTATTGATAAAGTTATGATCGGGCATGGCACCAGCCGTGCATTTTCATAATACCGGGACGTTCGGGTAACACGTGGAGCCGAGACGTTTCTTGTAGTTCGGTCGTACCCGAAGAACGAAAAAGCTTAATAAACCACGCGCATAGTAAATACTTTAATTATGCGAGTGCGCGTTACGTTTTTCATATAGTAATTTATATCCACCCGCAAAAATATTATATGATCAAGAAAGATTATTATTTTTAATTAATTATACGTTAACTAATAATTAAATTCAAAATATATGCATGCATTGCAGAGATTCAAACTCGAAGTCTGATGCGGACTACATAATTTCATACTGAAGATTATTGACTTGAAGTTACAGAAGTAGATAATAAAATTTAAAATAGTTTATTAATTCTATTTCTAACGTTATACACTATCCTTTCGCACTACCCTTTTGTTATAATTTTCCAACTTAATTTGAAATTCAAGTTTAAGTTTAATTTCTCTTTTGTATTATTAATTATAACGTGTAAAGTTACAAGAGTTGATCAGTTACACACATTGTGCAATTTACATTTAAATTTCGCCCAAATTCTTCAGGTGCGATGGTGATATTTTATTTCGTTAATTAAACTTTATTTTTATTGTACTTTATTAATATGTAATATTATAAAATTATCATATTTTTGTATTGAAAAATATTAAATTTAATTAATATAAACAAACTATTTTTTGTGATTTACAATTATATTACTTTTATTAATTGTGTTTTTTTAAACTTTAATATCAGTGAATAGTAAACTGAAACTTGTTTGTCGGTTTTCATATCGGTTCTTCTTTGTAGTTAAAATTGATTTTGGTTGGGTAAGTCTAAGTGGGCTGGGACAAATTTTACCAGCCCTGTCTTAGCCATAGTTATTTTATTACATAATTATATATAATCACAAATATATCAAATACTTTTTCTCGATATATGATTATCATGTGCATTATTCTCGAGAAATTGAAACTATTCTGTCAATCAGTACTGTTTTTCTCGAAGGTTTAGCTCTCTTCCGCCACTTCTCCTTCCCTTTTGAAATGTAGCGGACCGCTTTCTCGATATCTCCTCAAGATTGATCGCACGATATATTGCGAATGAAGCGTTCTGGTGGACGAGAATAGTGTGAGAAGAAAGTCAAGCAAGACCGATACCAAAGCGATATAAGATGCAAGCTAGCTTTTCTTCCTATTTCCATTCTTTCTTTGCATCATCCCCTTACATCTCCAATCCCATGCTATCGCTGTGAAATTCACTCGTCATTCATGTTACTGTAACCCACCGCATAGGTTCATGAAGCTAGTGTTTTTCTTGCATGTTTCTATCTGACTGCGTGACGGGAAAGGGCGACAGGAAAGGACGACGGGAAAGTTATTCGCGTTTTCTGGACGAACTTGAAGTTTCGGGGAATAACCTGACTCGTCGATAAAGTCCTCGGAAGTGGCGGCACGAAAGAACGGAAGAGAAGGATAAGGTAGCTTTTATAGAACTTTCACCCTGAAACGCGAGCTGTTTGCTGAAGGTGCGGTCGTTCAGCCATGCAAAATCGATATATGTATATATTAGCTGGTTGTTCAGGAAGTTTCGCAATATTTCGTTAGCTCAAAATTATGTACATAATATATTTGTTGCGAAATTTTTGACTAGCTAACGTGAAAACTTAAGTTTTTCCTACATAATCGTTTTTTAAAAATGTTTTTACGATTTTTTATTCTTGAATTATTCGCGAGTCAAGTTTTAAAGAGCATTCTGATTTTGATTGCTCATAATTTCGTTAAAAATCATCATGCCGCAATTAAATAACCAGATTCTTAAGTGTTACTCTATCAAGTGGTATAATTGTCAATTTTTTAAACTAGAATATATACATTTAAGCTAAAAATATGACATTACTTCCCTTCTAACCGTAATGATTATAAGGACAGTAATGTCACACATTTATGCATGTTCTACACATTTTAAAAAAATTAGCAATTATATAATTTGATAAAACAAAATTTCAACTTTTAAAAATCTAATATTCTAATTGGTGTACGATGATTTTAACGGAGTTATGAGCAATCAAAATCAGCTCTTTTATTTAACAGTTCAGTGTAACTCACAATCAGTAACAAAGAATCAGTAACAAAGGAACACTTTATAAAAACGAAATTTTAGGAAAAATTTTAAGCTTTCACGTCAGATAGTAAAAAAATTCACAACGAATATATTCTAAATATAATTTTGAGCTAATAATATATCATGCAATTTTCTGAACAAAAAAAAAAAACCTAATATACTTATATACATTCTGATCTTTGTTGCAGTTTTAAAACTGTATGATATTGAAACTAAGAAAAATCAGTTAAGAAAAATTGAGTTAAGAATAAACGTGATATTTGCGATGAATCGAACACATAATTCTACAGAAAATAAATTTTATTCAATTTTCATATAGCATCTTCATTGAGTCTACCATATTTCTTTTCTCTTTTATCTCTATAAATCATGGATATTAAAAATGTAACTTTCTTTAGCAGAGAGAAATCATATTTAGATTCTTATTTATAAAATGTATATTTAGAATAGTTTGGCAAGAGACAATCAATTCAGATGTTCAGAAATAATAGAACACGACGCGAAATGTCTTGCGAGAGAACATCTACCGACGACGGTCGTTATCCATGATCATTTAGCGCACCATGTACGGCGCACGTTATACGTGATCCTGAGCGGAGCGGCTAGAGCGATGGCTCTAAAGGTACTTTAATTAGTACACGTCTGCTGACCGAACAACATCCCGTCGGTTGTGGAGCATTGGAAACTTCTGAGCTGGAAATCGCTGGAACGATGCCACCAGCGTATATTCAGACGCATTCGCGTATAACTGGCATCGCATATTCGATTACAAATAAGCTTTGCATATTTATTAAGAAACAAGTGATATATTCTCGTACTAATCAAATTAAAAAGTTTTTCTATTTCGTCTAAAATGTATAAGTTTTTTTATTAATTTAAAATAAAACCTCTTAATGGAAGATTGTACATATCGGTTATTGCGAGGAATATTGTTAAGGCCTCGGTAGACTCTAAGGGCTTAGGACACTCGCACGGAATGCAAGGATTCGACTCCCGGCCAAGGTAATATTTTTCATAATAAATTTATTACAGTTTTTTAAGATTAAATTTGAAAAATTATTAGTATTTTTTATTTTAACCTTATTAAAAAGACAACATACGGAATTTAATCGATCCGTTACATAGTTTAAAAAAAATGGTAAAAGTAGCTTTGTTTTTGCGAGACAAAAGAGAGACTTAAATGTAATTCCAAATCTAGTAAGAGGACAAAGGAAAAAGAGTGAAGCTTTTGCATTAGAATGATTAAGACCTAACGAATTATAAACAAGTTGAAAAAATTAAAATGTATAAGTAGTCATATGTAAATTTCAATATTTAACTATTTTCAAGTCTCGCCCTGTTCATCAGCTGTGTGTGTGTTATTATTATGTTTATCTCCTTGGCTGCTGTGCCAGATTAAATCTTCCAGCGTGGTCACGCGACGGAATTTCAGGTAACGCCGCCACTTTGTTCGTCGCCGTGTATATGTCGTGTCCCCGGACATACAAAGAGAAAGAGAAAGAGGGAAAAAGACGCTAGTGACTCGACCGATAATAAAATTCGCGATTTGCAAACTAAACACGGCGTAGCAGACAGTGCACGTGCGGAATGTATTATATTTTCCCCGGCGATCTTTCGTCTTTTTTTTTTTCGCCAACGCGACGTGCATTAGAGCGCCTCCTCGTTGCCGCCCCGTCCCGCCTCGCCATACTGGATAAAATGTTAATATTTATTCTGCCGTCAGGAATTCTTTCTTATCGCGGAAAGTAGATCGTAACTTCAGTAATCTTTACATTGCAAGCACGTCCGGTGTTCGACGATGTATTTCTTTCGCCAAGCGCACGAGCGCGTTTTCCATGGCGTCTGCATCTATGCGTCGTTTCCCCATTATTCTTCGCAAACTGGACCGCCGAAACTCGCTGCCTCTTAGCTCTTGCAACATTCGACGATGCATATGTAAAACGAATGTAAATATTCTATCACTAGAATAAGAGGATTGATAGCGGAAATTACTAACAGACCGTTCGGAATTATTGAGTTTTGCTTATATATAATATTTAAAGTTGATTCATATCACATATTGACAATTGTCAGAAAGTTTACAGAATGCAACTCTTTAAACTGGTCGAATAAAAGTGCTAGTTCAATATAAGAAAGAACTCATATATGAAGCTATTTTATTCGTTATCATTGAAATCATCGGTTTTGTTTATAATAACTCACGGAAAGAACGGCTACAGTTGCCACGATCAAAAGTTGCCCACATTAACATGTTTTTTTTTTATTAACCATAGTACGATTGTGATAATCGTAAAATGCCATATCTCAATAGTTGTGACTGTCAAAATATATCCATCTTACGGATATCGCATCCGAATATATGATGGGCCAAAATTATCATTATTTCCTGTTGTGGCAATCGTAACATTTTTTTTTGTGCAGAACTTTATTGGCAACAAATAATTATGAATGACATTGTGTAATCAATATAACACATATGAATGATATATTTTTTTGAAAAGTTTGTACGATTTCTAGTACGATTATAATAATTACAATGTTTGCGTAAAAATAAAATTATTTTTTTATAATTAAAGTTGTAAAAATAATTATATATTTCTATAATATTATTAATAGATAATATTATTAATAGATAATATTAATTAATAGATAATATTTTGTAATTGTTGCAATATCTAAAATTATCTATAATAAAATATAAGGACACCAAATTAATTTATATGTTTTACGTGAATAAACTTGTGAAACAGCTTCCTCAGTTATATTTTATCTGAGATAGTTTTTTAACTTATGGTATATACAGAAGAGAACATTACATATTTATTCATTAATCTAATACACTCGCAAATGCTTTTTCAAGAAAATGAACTTTTTTGTCTAAAAACCGCGCGTGACTAAAAAGATATCGTTAGTCTAATTTTTCTAAAGTTCAAAAGGAATGCGTGATCGTGCGATTATTTATTTAGTTTCATGTCAACTTGCACAATTGTGACAATATTAAAAGAAAAACTGACCGTGCTAGTTTATTAATCACACGATACTGAAAGTGTTCAATTTGAACCGACATTATTCCAAAAACAAATCAAAATTTAGTAAATTTATATCTTACAATATTTTATATTGAAATTTACCATTTGAAACTCACCTTTTACGTATATCGTGTGCTGTAAATTAGCAATTTATTCGCGTGACATGAATATTTAACAGTATTTTTCATTCGAGATAAGAAGGTGCTTAATCTTGTTCCATTAGCTAATTACTGATGCCCAAAGAAATTCCGGTTTTACTTTGAACACTCTTGATTAAAACGTCCGTCTTAGGATGGTCTTCGCGCCGTAAAGTCTTAAAAACGCATTCCGCAAACGAGATGTGCTGAATACTAAATAACGCTATTCTCATTTTCATGCGAGAAGTTTCGAATCTAATTCAAGCGAATATGTCTCTCTGTCATTCGATATTGCGACACTAATATAGATACAGAAATTCTATTTTAAATATCGTACTAACGTGATTTACGAATTATTATTCGAAGAATTTTATAAAAATGTAAACGTTGTTAAATGTCAGTTATTGCTAATATTAACGAGCTAAATCTGTATTTAAAATTCAGGATTTTAATAAGTATAAAATATTCTACGGTTCCAAAAAAAGTGTAGATCGATTAAATTGGAATTATGCATATAGAAAGAATAGTTTTGCTGACTTAAAATTATTTGTAGATACAAAAGATCTAAAACTAGTTATATTGAATTATTAAAATTATTAAATATGTGTAACACTCAAACTGGTTGTTGAAATAGCAACATTTTTTAGTATAGAGTTTCTATATTTTAGTATAGTTCCTATATGTGTATATAGAAAAATTTCCTATATACCATACATATAATTTCCATTATAAATTTTTGTATTTTTATAGAAGAAGGTTTATTGTAGAATATTTTACATTCGTTATGTATACATATTTGGAACTATTATAAACATTAAATCGATATTTTTACAAAATCCATCAAGTTTCCTAAATTGTACCATTAAAAAATAAAACTGATAATTGACACAGAAATAAAACTAATAATTGATATGAATACAAATGTCAAATACAGAAATATATTTGAGCCTATTTTATTTTAATATTACATGAATCTCATTCGATCAGCCTGATAATACTTTTTGACTGCGTTCCATACTCGAAAGCAATGGTGAGGTGTAGGTACATTTCTCGATCTCTAGCTACGCAAAAGTGTGTATCTCTTCAAACAGAAATTTTTTTCATTTGTCAGGCTCGCGAGCTTGTCAAATATTTCCTGGTAACGCGTTATATGATTCGCGTCTCGTGATCGTTTGCAACGTAACGCTACAAACGTATCGACATATCGGTTAGGCTGACTGCGATGCGGTCAACCTAACGGTTGCGGTGCGTAAAATTGATCCGGTGCGAAATCTCATAATTGTCAATAACCCGAAACCGATCGATCAACGCGACAATGTAGGCGACAAAAACGTGCATGGGGCATTGCACTCCCCTGAATTTTCTGAATTTATTTTCTTCGGAGGTTATCCAAAAATTTGGGACGTGCATTTTTCACTCGGTTAACGTAGCGTGAGCGCCGGCAGTAAGATAAGATTTATTCGATTGGATTAAAGGGATAGGATAAATTTCCAGTCACTTCACTCGCAGAGCTGATTTTAGCATCGTCAAATATACCTTGCGACTACGACAACGTACGCATCACTTGACGCGACACTTAACGTGTGAAACGAAGCTGATGCGCAAATTGGCGATCATGATCGAAAGGTATCATTGATTCAATTTCTGCTAGCTCTAATAATGACATCCCTCTCCTGAGCATGCAAGACTTGTCATCTCTGCGTCACTAATTGGCGTCACTAACGCGCATAGGAAAATTAATTTAATATGAAAACTCGTTTCGCTGAGCCATGATGTATCTTGACTCGATTCAGTTATATTATAAAATTGCGTATATTTTGCATACAGGTAATTAAAGTGTCGTTTCAAACATAAATCACAAATGATCAAAATTATTTTATAACGTGATTGTTGTTTTCATAAAGTTAACATTTTATTATTATAGATTAACGATGAAAAAATGATTTCTGAATATCTCACAGTAGCTTATAATATGAATCTTTCAATACTAAACACTACGCCATCTCTAACTAAAAAAATGAAATCTTGGACAAAACGCATTTTGAAAGTCTGCTCTTCGAGTGATAAGTATAAATAGAGAAACTTTTATTTTTATTAATAAATAAAATATAAAAATATCAGCCTACGATATTATGTTGATATAATATATAAACGCGAATATTACAGCAACTGATATAATTCTGTCATCGCACATTCAAGGTGGAAATACAAAAGACAGCATCGCGTCTTTCTACGTGCACAATCATTCGCGCAACAGTCTGAGGATATCTCACGTATCCCTATAACTTTGCAGGCGACGCTGACGACGTTGTCGCACGAATCTCGGCAAATTTGGAAACTTCGGACGTCGAGAGTAATTTTCGGAACTCCACAGTTGAATACGTGCCACGCCATTCTCGACGCGTAACTTTTTGACCGTAACTTTTAAAGAATTCAGCACGACGACATTCTTAAGCAAAGCAGAAGTAGAAAATTTCCACCTGAAGCGCATTCTTCCTCTTCAGCCTCTATACGTAGTGACGATTTGACATCTTTTATATTCATCGTTGCAACGGCACAACGACATTTGCAGTTCTATTCTTATTGCCCGTTTAGCGTGAAATCCGATAATGAAAATCGAGGGACCGATTTGTCTATTAATTAAAATTTTTTATCGCGGTGCGGTACGAACGCGCGAGAGAAGTTTTTATTATATTAAAAAAAGTTGTCGTTTATTTTATTGTAATATCAAACGACGTTATTACGTTAAAGAACTCCGCGCGGCAGTGAGATCGCAGCGGGAAATGGAATTAATAAGTAGACTCAAAGGGTAATTTACATTTCAACTTCGAGCGAGCGTTGCTTTGAAATCGCCAACCGCGGTTTGATAATTTCACCGCCGGACCTTTGCCGTTCTTTGCCTTTCTCTCAACTAAAGTGTAATAATAAAAATCTGCAAAACGCGCGGGGACTTATAGCAACGTTGACGATTCGTCAGTTTAAAACGAACCGTAACTTTCATGTAGAGCTGTTAACGATTCTCCCATCGGACGTGCAAAAAAATCATGAACCACAGTAGCCTGGATAAACGATTCCCGCTCCACTGACCCGTTTGTCACCGACGATCGTTACTAAAGCGACCAACCGTATATAGTTGGACCCGCGCGATTCGCGTTCCCTTTTTCAACCCTCTTTCAAGCGGCTAGCTACCCTCTCTCGCTATTCACCTATGCAGCTCGACATCGGTCGGTCGTGGTCTTCGTATCTCGTGGAAAATGCGGGCCGGAAGGACGGCGAAGGGACGACGAGGAAGGGTCTGTCGCTTGGGACAGTTTGGTGAACACGGTCGCTTTTGTATGTCGTCCGGAACTACGTCGGCACCCCGAAATACATTTCGAGTGTGTCGCAGGTTGGCGGACGCGCACCTCGCTTAATGAAATTCCGCACATTCGTGCATTATTAAGAAATGACTATCATCCCTTAAATATTTCGTTTTTACGTTACGAGACATTATACTTGTCAGACGTTTTGATTGAACTTCGGGACGGTGACCTTTCCCTGTTTGTTTTTAAATGTTTTCATGGTATCCTTTGGACAAGAGCCAAGTGGGTCAGAAGAACGCTAAAGCTGTCATAAAGGAGGTATGTCTGGAAATATATGCAATGGAAGTTCCGTATATTCTTTCTACTTATCAATTCCCTGCTGAATTCGAAGTCGAAGTGGAAGAAAGTGAGATAAAAGAGTACGTATGGCGTGACTTGTCATATACTCTGCATAAAAGTCAAATTTTCTCAAAATATTCTCTTTATGTACGATAGAGTAACGCGAATTTCTAATTTTAAAATGTATACTTAATTTGATCGTATAATTTTTATATTAGATTTACTTGTGTAATTCTCCTTTTAAAAATATATACTTTAATTTGTATGGATTGTGAGAGAAAAATTTTTGATACTATAAAGTATTTCTAGGATTATAAAATGTTGGTATGCAAATATTATACTTCTGAGTGATGTTTATCAATATTTTACAATTCCTCAAATCTTATTGTACATTGAATTTTTTTGCATCGACGATTTTTATTTATATTGTTTTATACGTACAAAGCCATATTATTATATTAATTTTTATTATTAGTTTCATACATTCTTTTGTAATTATATATAGTTTTATCATTTACTTACTTCCAAAGTAATATTGATCAACAGTTTTTAACCAACCGACATCGTCGTGAGTATGTGGAACTATGTGAACGTTAAGTTTGTTAGGATGTATTTACATTTTGGCTCCGGAGTATAAATTGGACAGGTCGAGTCTACAATCTGTCTATGTGTGTGTCACACATATCAAAATTATTTTTATATTTTTCTGTCTTTATAAAATTTTAATATTCTTGACTTGCAAACTTTTTCATTTTATATTTCACTATTCACTCTTATCTTTGAATTTTCGGACTTTTTTGTATTTATTTTATTGCTTTATTATTAAATTTGGTTTGATTTTTTACTCTAACTTGACGGAGTAAACTTCTTACTTTTTGTACACTGCCTTTTAAATATGATATTCTTTTACACTTAGAATTTATCATTTATTTCTTAGAATTTGAAGACAATGGCTGAACTTTTGCCTCCTTCTCGACAATAGAATATTACAACTTTTAGTTTTGTCATTTTTATAAAGAATAATTCCATCTCATTCTTCTCGTTTTCGTTCAACAATATTTATTATCGCTAAAGATGTTTCACAAAGTTAAGCCAAAACGTTCAAATAATAAAGTAATATAAATAAAAAAATTTTTTTATTTATTAATTAAGAAAAATGATCCTATTACTTTGTCAAAGCGGATCTTAATACTTAAGTATTTATTTCAGTATGAATTTATAAACAGGGTGTCCCATTTTTAGACTTCCACGCGATTATCTCAGAAAGAAGGCGTTTATCGAAAAAATGTTTCAGACAAAAGTTGTTTGATTCGAAGGGGGACATAAGATGGTGCCATCGATTTGACCTTGAATAGTCCTCTGAAGGTTACATGAAGGTCACCTTTAGTTTTTTAAATGGAATTATGTAATTTTTTTTAGATAACGTGATTCCTCTAATTATTTGCATATAAAAGTATCAAGGTAGAGATGCCAAAAAACCAATAGTTTACGAGATATTTTACATTTTATTTTGGTACATATTGACACAAAATGTTAAATAACTCGTAAACTGTTGACTTTTTGATTATCGTACTTTAATACTTTTGTAAACAGAATAATGAGATAAATCAAATGGTGTAAAGAAAACACTTAGGCCCGATTTTTCATTATCTGGTTAACTTGTGGTTAAGCTTAACCTGATGTTTCATCCAATGAGCTTTATCCATGACATCACCATAGATGAAGCCCATTGGATAAAACATCAGGTTAAGCTTAACCACAAGTTAACCAGTTAATGAAAAATCGGGCCATAGTTGCGTATTTAAAAAATTATCCATTTTGCATACATTTTTTTTAAAGCAACTGTCACAATAATCAATAATTAGTGAAAGAAAAGGCAAGGTACTGTAAAATATGTAGGAGAATATTTGTATTGTTTGTAAGTTGTACATTAAGTGCGCGGTAATCTCATCAGTTCTCTTCTGCAATTTTAATTCTTTAAAGAAGTACCAGTAAATAATCCAAATTCTGCCTCGCGATAGAATCTAATCTAATCTTAGGGAAAATTCTTTATTAGATTCTAAGAAATACGAAAATAATCATCATTTATCCGGGAAATGGAAGGAAAATTGTGAGAATAGCGTAGTAAGCTATTATAGGCTTTAATATTATCTAAAGGTCCGTCTACTACAGAATTGGCAATAGGCAGTAAGATAGTAAGACGCAAACAGTATCACAATTTCTACAACCACGTCTAATTCACTATAATACTAAAAATCACCGTCAAACATAGCGTCAAAGTGATGCAAAATGCTTGTCTTATTCTATGTAAATTATGTTTTGTTATGTAACTTTCTTTTCGCTAATATTATAAATAAAAAGTACACACACAAACATGAATTAAGTACTAATGCATTTAGGCCCGTATAAAACGCGCTAACATGCTATAGTTTACGTCACGTATACTATAGAATTTTAGAGATAAAAGCGCGCTTTTATCGATAAAAGTGCATTCTGAATACGGACCTTAATGATTAAATACACAGTGGATCGTATTTGTTATTATTGATTATCAAATTTATTATTGAAAAATTAAAAATACAAAACTCAATTTATTAAAATAAAAAAGTGTAAAATACTTTATTTTGATTACACAGATTTTTTAGAATTGGTATACGGCAGACTGTTAGTTTCTACCAACATATAAATATAAACCAGTATTAAAGCTTCATAGCTTACTGCGCTGTTCCTACAACTTTCCCACCATTTCTCAGATAAATGATGGTTATTTTCGTACTTTTTAGGTTCTAACGAAGCATTTTTAAAGGTTGTTTTAAGTTTCATCGCAATACATAATTTGGCATTACTTATTACTGGTCCTTATGTTTAAATTATAGTAATTGCAACCATTTTTTTCTCAGTATGTTAAACGGATAACTGATTAAAAGTAGTCTGTAGTTATTATAATGAGCATTTTTTTAATTTTTAATTGATACTTCTAACTTCTCGAGCTTAAGATTAGTAGCTTTGTTGCGATTAGAGTTTAACATTTGACGGGAAGTAGTTTATTGTTCATAAGTGACCGCCGAAAATCCCCTGTAACGTTAACGAAACTAATCACTGAAAACATGGGTTAAACATAATTAGGAGAAACGCATTCCGTACGGTCGGACGAGTACAACAACGCAGCTTTTGCCTTCTTGACGTCAAACCGCCGCCGTCGAAATAAGCCGGATCGATCGATCGAGCCGGCCGGCAGTCGAACCGTGTCATTTCGCCGAAGTTCATTCGTACAATCCTAACCGGGGAATAACTTCTGCGTCCGCGTTGGCCAACACTCGTGGTATCGGCAGAAGCATTTTCTCTGGCTTTGCTGATTTCACCCGGGAAGGGAATTCTAATCGCTTTATCTGTCCCCCAAGACGCAAATATACCATCCATCGTGACGTGAAAATATATAATTCATGTAACACACACCGGTTCCACATCTTCAAAGAACGTACCGTAATTTCACACAAGTATGGTATAAACACTCGCGCGTACAAAAACATCAATATTTGTGTGCTTGGATTATTTGTGGCATAGAACTATAGTTATTTGAAATATTACAGTATATTATTTTTATAACTTGACAACACAGCTTAAATCGTTGAGTTTTTACGGAACATCAAAATCCTTCCAGTAATCAACTGTTGAGGGTCACTTTCATGACACATTTCACTCTTTGGATTACAAACGATTGAAATAGAAAGCAATTTAATAAAATACACGAGCTATGCGTTCCCTTTCGCAATGTGCGTCAAGATATCAACACATCGTCGCACATCGCATACATAATACGGAAAGAAATACTAAACAGTTTTATTGAAATATTCAATAATGTAATTACACCCAGATCTAAAACTCCACGTTTTTTAGCCTTATATTTTATAGTCATCGAATTTTCAATAGAACTGTGTGTCAAACGATGGTATGTGATAGGACATCCCTTAGAAAACTTAAAAAAAAAAAAACAGAATATAAAGCATCTAAAATTTGAATGCATAAAATCAGTTTAATAACGGTATCAAGCAGGGAAAATTGTATTTTCTATATATTTACCGTTCCAAGTGTAAGAGAATATGCAATTGCAACTTTAATGTATATAAGAATATTACAAATTATAATCTGTATCAGTTCGGTTTTACTACATATTTCTACGCAATCCTTTATACACATAACATTTTTGTATGAATTTTAGAATTATACGCACACGAAGCAAATAATTTGCTATAAGCGCAAAAGGATTGCATTTAATTATCATATTTGCTTGCTGTTTATAGCAAACAAATTTGCATGTTTGATAAATATTTTTGCATTTGTTGCAGATAATTTTTGTAGTAAGCCCACACCCACACCCACACCCACACCCACACCCACACCCACACTCCCCCCCCCACACACACACACACACACACACACACACACAAAAGAATTAATACAATTATAATTGTTATATGTACAAATTTGCGATATCTATATATTTTTTCTATATACATTATGTATATATTATTATTAGACCAAGACTTGCCTTGATCGAATATGGCCCTTCTCTATCTAATTGTGTTCAAAATAATTAGATCTAGACGCTTAAATTGATTAAAATATTTTGTAGCATGTACTCATCATGTTTGAGTTTCATACATAATTATTCAACAAAATTATTTTCAGATGTGTATCTAGCTAAATTTTGAATGCTCCGATAAAGTACATATACATAGACAATCGATTGAGATATTATTTTTATAAGGCGTGCAATCGATAGTTGAAATAGTGATTGCAATGTGCCGTGTAAGGATCGAAGTATTTCTCGTTCGGTGGCGTCTCTAAATCACGACAGCCGGCGTTGGAACGTTACGTACGTTGGAGAGATTCGTCGTCGACCGTAATTTGCACAGATCGCGGGCCAAGCTGGTGGAACACGAAAACGCTCGGCTGCCCTCCGCGTTACCGGGGGCAGAGAGAAAGAGAGGAGGAGGGTGAAATGTCACGCGGGTTGAAGCGCATTACCATACGGTACGACCATGAAGCGTACATAAGGCACGGTCGGCCACCGCGCGCGGACGGAGGGCCTGAATTAATTATTCCCTAACAGCCCTGAATGAGGTTCTCTTTCCGCTCTCTTTCTGTCTCCGTCTCAATCTCACAGACACACACACACACACGCGCGCGCGTTTTCTCTCTCTCTCTCTCTCTCTCTTTGTCTCTTCGTCCCTTTTCAGTCTAGAACTGGTCCTCGTGTCATTATGCGATGCGTCCGTCGTGCGTCGCCGTGACATAAAAAAATATAATGGGGTAATTTCGCTGTTTCTCTCTCGAGAAATAAACGAGTGCTCCGGAATGGGAGCATCGCTCGTGACCTCGTTGTTGACAACTATATCCGTAACGTTGACTTCCGTGTCGCTCTTATATGACTGGGTATATCAGTTCAGCGAACGATAAAAGTTATGGATGACATATAATTTAAATAAATTTTATTAAATAATCCTCTAACAATTTAAGACTCTTGTATGTTTACTCACTATACTATAATATTATCTTAGATTGTAACGCCAGATACGAGAAAATACGCAATAACAATTCTTGCAAAACATGCAGGAAAATGAATTATATGTAAATATGTAGTTTAATAAGTTAGACCTCATCAATTTATGTTCTTTAGATATGTTGTAGAGGAGAGTATCCTGAGTGATTTCCCACAAGAATTAAGTAGGGGGGAACATTGGTTTAGGAAATGTAATAAATTAAAGTTTCATAATATGTGTAGGGAACAGGGAATGGAAAGTTACTTTTTAAAAGTAACTAGTTACAGTTACTCGTTACCGAGTAAAAAATGTAACTAGTTACAGTTACAGTTATCGCTTTTTAAAAGTAACTCGTTACAGTTACCGTTACTTGAAAAATAACTTTTCGTTACTTTTCCGTTACTTTTTTAAAATCAATTTAAAAATGTACTTTTGCATTTTTTTTTTTTATATGTAATACTGCGACAAATATATAGTTTTATTTAAAAAAAAAAAAAAACAATGTAGAATGGCTCAAATAATAAATTAAATAAAAGTAAAATGAGAAGAGTTACGAGCCAAAAATGAAACAGTTTATTTCCGATAAGAACGACGATGACAATGTAATTAAATGTATAAATATATATTAGAACAATACATAGATAAAACAAGATAAAAACAAACGACGTTTCGACACTTATTGTCATCGTCTTTTAAACTGTTTCGCTTTTTGGGTTCATAGCCCTTCTCATTTTACTATTATTTAATTTATTTTTTAATTTTTTTTAAACACAATTTTGTAATTCTAAAACCTGTAAAATATGCAGCAAACTGAAATATTTGTATGTCCTATGTATTACATAGAAGATAGAAGTGTAAAATAATTACTGAATCATAACGGCCGAATGTCTAAGGGCTTTCAAGTCTTATTGATAAGCGCTATAGATAGCATGTATCCAATCGAACCGTGTTTAATCGTGTGCAAAGTAACGACAAAAGTAACTGTAAATTTCGTTACCGTTACCCAAAAAATGTAACTCGTTACAGTTACAGTTACCAAAAAAAGAAAGTAACGCAGTTACTAGTAAAGTTACCAAAAAAGTAACTTGTAACTGTAACTTCGTTACAAGTAACGAGTTACTTCCATTCCCTGGTAGGGAATAATATTCTAGTCTAGATGCCTAGGATTAGTATATTACGAATAGTGAAGGGTGTGCATTTAAAAACCCATATGAAATAGTACAACATATCATAATAGGGGGGAGATGAAGTAGACTTTGCTTTATGTGAAAAATCGTACATCCCTAAACAAGGAAGGCAGGTGGGGACATCGCTTCGCACATTGTACTATTTCATATAGGTTCTTGATTTTTCATACGAAGCGAGGTTCACTCCATCTCTTATCCCTGCCTAAGGGCGCTCGACTTGTCATGCGTTCGTAATATACCTCCTATAGCAACATCATCCTCTACACATTTTATGGGACTTTAATTTATCATATCTCCTAAATCAATGCCGTGCCCCACTTAATTGTGTGGGGAATCACTCAGGACACTTTCCCCTACGACATATCTAAAGGGCACTCATATCAGTGTGTGTATGTGTGTGTAATCTAAACCTTAACTGCATATTTACCATGGTAAAAAAACACGAAATTTAAATTATTAAGAGTAAAAAACTGATAATATAATACTAATTTTAGAATTTATTATTGTAGTATCTTGATGTACGCTTAATTATTCAAATAACCGCAGTAACATGACAGATAAGGTGTCATGCACAATCTGACATTGTTAAAAAGTGTATGCGCAATAGGATATCTAGTTTTCTTCCACCATGATATTTAACAAATTATATCTATGGAAAACTGTTAAATTAATAATATATTAAAATAAATATTAAATAAAAATAAAGTAATAATATATTGAGAAGTAAGATTTCATTTCTTCTCGAAACAAGAAGATGATTTTCGGTATATTTTGTAAATATATCTATGCGATTGCAAATATTGTTTTATTAAAAAATGTTTTTATTTCAATGTAATTTGAAAGATTTTCTTATGTTTTCTCACTTTTGACGTTACAATTTATAATAAGATGGTAGTGATGAATGAACAGGAAGGAGCTTTAAGGGCATGTATTGTAACTTACACGATAGGATGAGATCTGAACTATAAGCCAAATTCAAATGTCAAATCTGGTTCCGTAAATAGCAAAGCAGCAGATCGAGCTGCTGCTCCATACGAAGATTGATTGAGTTGACCTTCGTGTATGTACCAATTTGGTCCGTCTGTTCCATCGATACTTTTGCAAATAGATGCCGAGGATTATGATGTCGTCAGTAGCGTAATAATAATAGAACTCTTAATTTCATATAGTTGTTGAAATTAGACGAGATTACGTCATCACATCCACCTTCGAGAGATCAGATTTTCCAACTTTATCTTTAACCTATACGTTTTTAACTCGGCGATAATAAGTTAAAGAAGGATAGTAATCGGGGATAGTGCGGAAAGGAAGAGCAAGGTAAAGGAAGAGTAATGACGGTAATACTCTATAGAACTCCTTCTGCACGGGGAGGTCGAGAAGCTGCATAGAGGACAAATTTTCGTGGATAGAGGGCGAAAGGCTGGCAAGTCTCGGGCCAGGCGTTTGATGACGTCATCATCTGCTCTAATGCTTAGACATTACCGGGTTTAATTATTCAGCTTTCTCTTCACCCCTTTTCTCCTTACCTCAACCCACTGCAATTCCTCCTTGCTTTTGCCGGCAGTAATCGCTCGCACCTCTGCTTTCGACGGAGAAAACGAGAAAATTGAGATAAAAGGAAAAGCAGGTGTGTAAGGGTGAAAGAATGAGTGGAGAGGGCTAAAGTATCTTGGACGTGGACGAGATACAACGAGGAGAGCTGAGAAAAGACGAGGCACTAGAGTTTTTATGACGTGTCGATGATGGGGATATCGTCGAAGCGACAATGAACGATTAACATCAGTATAATGTCGGATCGCGTCGAAAGCACAGTGATGGTTATCTCATTTTATGGCGTGTGATCACCTTTTCGTAAGTGTTGCTCTTCGTTTCTGAAGGCGCTGTTCTCAGACGAACACTGACGCATTTGACGCACACAGGCGTCTGAGCATGTATAGTAAATGCGGGGACTTTTGACGAATTTTACAAGCTACAAAAAAAATGAAAAGTCGTTGTTACTCGAACGACTAAAAAGAATCTTGAATTTAGTATTTTTTGCACGGGAAGAAGGATTTTGTTAAAATATCTAAAAATTTATCTACATACAAATATCAAAATAATTGTATTGGATCACTAAAATAATTATGTAGCAATCTTAAGTATACCGAGAGAAATATATTTATTGTTTGCGACTAATTATACATGTTAACATAATTATGATTATTACTACTGTAATGTGAATAGTAATATTTATATCTATAACTTTATTAACAAATATACAATGGCAATTGAAAATAATTATAATTATAATATTGTAATTATAGTTGTATAAAAATGATAACAATTACTATAATTTAATTATAACTTATAGCCATTTTTTGAGCCATTTAAATATATTTTATATAGTTGATTTATTATATCATAGCAGTCATAAGCATAAATTATGGTAATACATATAATATAATCACAAATAACAAATTTTTTTTTCAGTGCACAATAAGCAATATTGTAAAAATTTTTGATATTTTTGCAATCAAATTTTAAATATTCTATATAATTATTTTGATAGTTTAACAAATTCATTTTGAGATCTGTATCTATAGTTAAATTTTTAGATACTTCAATAAAACCGTTTTATGTATATGTGTGAATGTTGAAAACAAGTTGTCGCTTAATATTCACGACATGATAATGTCATATGTGATGATCGTATTCCATCGTTGACTACACGAGAAGCTTAGAGATGACATACAAAATGGTGAACGTGATGATTTGTTGCGCGTTGTTTCGTGGCGGGAAAAGCTTATATAAAGATGACATTTGCAGCGAATAATGTGACAATGTTTAAACGCGATGATTTTATTGCTTCATAGTTAGCAGGAGAGAAACTTAGAGATAACATCTATGATTGCCACGCGATTTCCGTACAGATATAATCTCTTCGTAAATTACAGGGTGGCAATTTTATCGTTAATCTACGCGTTGTGCTCAATTAAATACACTAAAAAAGCAATTTTGCTGAAAAATCTAAAAATTTAGTTAGATACGGATCTGAAACATTATTTTACTGGACTATTAAAACATTATACAGCTCATCATGCTTAAGATTTCTGCAAAATTATTTTGATGGTTCAGCAAAATTATTTTTAGATTTGCATCTAGCCAAATTTTTAAATTCTTCAGCAAAATTATTTTGTTCAGTGTACTTAACAATGTTAACGTAATGACGTTTCATTTAGTTTGCGCAATCGAGAGAATATTCGACATAAATTACTGTAATATCGCGTAATACGCTAATCAGCTGCTAATTAACGGAGTGTATAATTAATCGCTAAGTCGACAGATTATGATGTCGCTTTTTGTTCCTATCTCCCTCCCGACAAATCTATCGTTAATGCGAAATCATGTAGAATACGACTACTCATTAGATTGTAGATACTAATTTATTCCGTAGGAAGCTGCGCGGCATCACAATGACGTAAATCGATTCTCCCAGTTCCGGCAAGTCGAGTCTCAAATCTCCGTTGTCCGTCTGCATCTCGTCCTCCTTCTCATCCTCATCGCGCACTATGACGTGTCACATACACACACACACACACACACATAATATCTCCCCCGATAATTCTTACGCCAAAACTCGCAGGCGACCTGGACACCTTTCACGGTCATAAATCCATCAGAACCAACATTCGGGATATTGATTCTGGGTCGTACCTTGGTCAGGCCATCGTATCCCCGGACGTATGTGTGGCGCGGGGATGAAAGGGGATGAACGACCAGAGGAAAAAGGTTGTACGTGCTCGATCACGGTGCTATCTGGGCCGCCTCGACGATTGAATAATAGCGCTTTCGCCTCCGCGAGAGAGCCCGCATCTGATCGCGATTCCGTTCGCGTTCGCAGACATGTCGCTTCGCAACACAGGATCGTCTCGTTCGCGCGTATCGATTAAGATTATATAATATATCCGCGCGATGAGGAATCGCGTGGCGACGCGACGCGACGCGCTGCCGGGAACGCCGGAGAATAATTTATCCTTGGAATACCATTTTGCGACCGCGGCCCGGAGGATTTCATATCCGTCTGAGACGCCTGATAACGACGAGCGATGTCGTCGGGGATGAGAAGAGGAAAGGCGCGAGAGCTCTCGCAGAGACGCGAACGTCGGCCCCTCCGTTGCGAAATATTATAGCGCCCGCACCATTTCCGTGCGCTGATTGGAAATTGTCATCGCCACGGAACTATCTCTGCTCCATTGCGCGCGCGGATATTAGCCGGAAGTGTCGCCGTATCGCGGAGCGAAAACTTTTTGATTGCGTTTCGCAATCCGGGAGGAATCACTGACGAGATCGCAAGTTGCGGACGTGTACCGCGTGAAACGCGCATACAATGCGACGCGGATGTATGCTGCATACGCGCGTCTTATTGTCAATCCACTTCTTTCTTTTCCTTCTTTCCCTTTTTTCTTCCACTCCTCCTTTTCTCTCAAAATTTGCACCTGCAAAAGGCCCTAAAAGTCGGCGTAAGATTTATTTATAATATTTATAATATAATGTAAGATGGTACGCGAACGCATAATGTCTTACTTTGAGAAGTTGCGATGGTTGAAGGTTCACCAACGACATCGGTATTTTATTCGCTGCTTGACATTTTTCATTCCGCGCACAAAAACCTAACATATTCTGTATACATATTTTGTATTTAAGAGCGATATGAGTTTTCGTCATACTAGATTCTGTAGGAGATCTACATATTGTGTCTCCCCAATGTAGGACCGAATTTTATAAAAGTAATTTCTTTGTTCTGCCGTTGAGCTGTGGAATTCTTTTCCATCACACTTGCGAATTGCCATTTCGCGGCTAGTGATTTTAAAACAAAATTTTAGGAATACTAGGTCACTCTTGTTTAGGTCTGCAGGATTTGATGCATGTGGGCTATTAATAATAACTCTATACTTAGAGCTGACTCTTATATTTTTATATTTATTATTTTCTATATTTAATTATTTCTAATTCTTTTTTATTTCATATCTATATTTTCTTTCTTTTTAAATTGTATTTTTTCACACACACACACACACACACACACACACACATTGCTATCTCAGTGTGTCTGCATGCGTTTATTGCGATGACATTTCTTTGTCTGTAACTTCTGATTTCTACTTGAGAAGATCATGTCCCAGAGTGCGTAATAAATAGCGATTCATTCATTCATTTTCTCTTTGCATACACAATATTGTAATATTTGCACGGTACGCATATATACGCTATTGTGGAAACTGTGACGTAAAGCGTAGCGCGGTTGCTCTGCAGTACACCGAAGATCCAGAGTTCAAATCCACCCAAAACACAAAAATTTAATTTGATTGCCAGCTCTCGGAGAGCATTGGCAAACCACAGAGAGCATATTTGCCACCGCCATTCAAAGCCAGCATTAAAAACTATAGGTCCCGTATATTAGTAGATGTATACATAACTAGATTGAGGAGATATTACGCTTATAACCTAATTTCGAAAAAAGAAATTTATTTAACAATTTGTTTAGTACATTATAACAGTAATACGTCATAATTACAATACATATAATTACAAAGTAAATCACATCCACATTAATGTAGGGACTTAGTATAATAATAAATTAATTTTGAGTTAATTGGGTATAATTTTTGATATTATGAATTAGTATATGTTTGTACATTATTGTCTTAACGCTTGAGAGAACTTTTGTTCCAGAGCGCTAAATAAATGCTGCTTTCTCTCTCCGTTTTTCTATTTTGATGAACTACGCGTAAAGCGAATCCCACACGTCATGGAAATCAACGCGAGCATCGCTGATAATGACGCCTCACCGTAAAAGCGGTGCGGTATCCGCGGGTCGCTGAACGTTTTCGGACCGCCCTCGTACCATTCTTTTTTTAGCCCTTTTCTGAATTTCACAGTCCGATGATAACCTCCAGCGTATTTTTTTCCGCGCATTCACGAAAATATATTTGCCGCTGAATATATTCGCTTTCCACAAGACGATTTAATGCTAAATGGATCGTTTTTAATTCTCGGTTCTTCAGTTCGTATCACGATATCTTAATTTTTTATACGTATTAGGATTTTTTTTTCACGAAAACAGGAGATATTAGATATACCGAACAAGTTTTTCCAATTCAACGAAGAAAGCATGATTCCGTTCGTCGGAGTTCTAGGAACGTCTCAGAGTGAAAATAAGGCATGAAATGCTGGAAAGATATTTCGCATCTTGGGTCACACAGTAGATTGTATCGTATAAAACGAAGACTGGAAAAACCGTGTGCCTTGGCCTCCCGAGCTTTTTCTTTTGCGAATGTATAAAGCATAAGGCATTACAAAGAACGAGGTATGTACGGTAAGGCGGATCTAGTATGGCCGACTATACGTTGTATCTACAAGTGTTTATCGATATCCTCCCCGGAGTAAGTTATACACGATAAAATCACATATTCGAACGCGAAACACGTATATATGAAAGATTCATATATTCAAACAAACTCCTCTAGTCGCGACCCTATTTTCACCGAAGACAATCCCGGACACAATTCTCGTTATCTTCAATGTGCAACGACGTGGAATCAGCGGTGGCGTATTACACCGCAGCCGTAGAGACGATGAAATACATGCAGAAGAATTTAATATCGTATCATCTACATTTAATCTTGCCCGAGACTGACGATAAATTCGAATAAAATCCCGATCAGAATTTCACGATGCCGACGAGGAAACACCGAGGGCAGAAATGTTTCTTTAATAGCGCTGCTGTCGAAATGGAGCTCGCGCGTGGTCGCGGAAAATAATATAAATGAGGAACGCAGAAAACAGGCATTAACGCAGCCACAAAAACGGGCACGATTGGATTCCAGTTGCCAAGTTGCCATGTGGATGGTACAGCGGCGCGTCCATTCGTACGGCTTCCACATTGATTTTCAACGGGTACAGAGAGGCCAAACTCCACCAAACACGCCGATCCCTCTGAAAATACTGCACGTATGTACTTACGTACACATTACGAATGCAGCCGGTTGCACACGTGCGCGCGAGAGAGGACAGTTGAGTAGGCAGCTGCATTTGCGGACGAGGTGGTGGAGCGTATATCCCTGTTGAGTACTCATCGTGAATTGATTTCGCAACGCGCAATGGCGAAGTTTTATCCGCAGAAGAGTGTTTCACCGCACCAAAAAAAGTCGTCGAAAACAGTCCAGCCGTAATTCTAAAAATATAAAACAAAAATAAATCGTTTAGGGTTAGATTTTCGTGCTCCGATTGCTCCGTACAAAATGTGATTAATATAAATATATATTACGTTTTAGTAGATATTACGTAAATATGAAAAATACGCACATATAAACTGAAAGAAAACGGAAATAGAATGCTATTTGTGTTGCCGTTACCACATATTATAATTACTTTTATTGCTTGTAACAGCAAAGATAATGTCGTTTTTAAAAAGTATACTTTTAAAGTAACAGAAATGAATTTTATCCTTATCGTTATTTTAATTCTTTATTATCTTTATACCTATTCAATAAATTGCATTATTGTTGATTGAAAAAAAATATTTTCTTTAAATTTAAATTTAAATGTTAAAAAGTATTTTGTACTTTCTATTTTTAGGCTACATTCTGATACTGAGATACTGCCAATACTGAAAGTTCAGTGGTATATACAACCTATATACCACTGGTGCATTTTAAAAAGCGCTCACGAACCGTATAACGCTATTCTTGATCAAAAACTGAGTCTAGAACTTACGAATTATTTTATAAAATTTTTGCAACAATTAAGGAGATATTATAAATTTCTAAAAATTGTCGAATAAGTGGATAAATCGATGAATAAGAAATTTTAAACTTTTTTCTCAAAAAACTTACTTGGATTTTAATAGTGCGTTTGTACTATTATTTAAATGTTTCAATATCTAGATAAATCTTCTTTTATATTTTCAGGAAATATAAAAAACGACTAACCCCTGCGACCATTGTATCTGTTCAAAGCATCATATATTCTCATCGAGAATAAGAATGTCTTTTGCGTCAGTATAATGACTATAATTACTTCTTCAACATCCATCGTTATCACTATTATCAGTTTATTATTAAACACAAATAAATGATCTTCAATTTCATACAACCGGTATTGTATCTTCTATTTATTTTCGAATGTTTCAAAAAATTCAGCTTACTTCTTCCCATTGGTTGAGTCAAATGATTTCGTTACACAATTATTGACTCATTGTAAATGCGAAAAATCTTAAAGTCACCGCTTAAGCTAAGGCTTAAGACTTCTGATTACCGATTACAGACTAAAGACTCATTGTAAAGCCCCCATAAAACTTTTAGAGTTAATCTCTTCATTCTTAAAGATTAAAGACTGAGCTACTATTTTTCAAGACTGATTTAATTTTCACTTTTTAGAGTGAGATTCCAGTCCAAAGAATTTAGAGAAGTAATTTAACATGTAATTATAATTACAAATAACAATTTTTTTTTAGCTTAATCATAATTATATTACTATCATGCGATTATATAGTCATAAGAACTTTCCTATCAGTTATATATCTAATTATATATTTATTTCGCATGTTCGCAAAATGTCCATAAAGAAACTCCTCCGTGCGCTCAATCAATTTCGTGAGATTAGCGATGCGTAAGTTCGTAGTGAGACCATTGCATGGATCGTAATCGTAATCGCGAGCTGATCAAAACAAAGGACGCGGATGCGACGTCAACGTCTGTTTGCGTGTTGACAGTTCGTGAGTGAACCGTACCGGCTGTTTAGATCGTGGGTAGTAACGATCACCTGCCGAGGAAGAAGGAATCAAACGGAGGCTAATCAAACGAGCACGCGCTGCGATTTAACGCGATTATCGTTATCCTCTGTAATTGTTCGCTCCGCGAATAGCGTGACGATCACGAGAGGATCTGTTCCATGCGATCGATCGTAGGGTGTTTGATTAAGCTTGTTTTCCAATCATCTTATTATCTCGGGAAAGAAATCGTGACGCCCCATGGTTGATTTTACCTTTATAACTATCCCGAATGCCTAGGGTTCGACTTTAGAAGTCTATGTTTCGTTCTTAGTTATTTTTACGACTGATTCACGACTGATACGACCGAATGTTGCATCAGTGATCATAAATATATCATAGGTTAGTAAATTGCATATGTTCTTCTAAAATCGAACTCCATGCAGGCAACGCACTGTATAAGTTATATCATGTTTAAGCGGCCTTTAAATCAATTCGTGTCCTTTAATTAATCTAAATTAAATAAATCTTACAGATCTAGCGTCAATTTTAGTATGTTACAGATCTTGATGTCAATTTTAATTATAATTATGTTATCATAATTATTACTGCTATAATAATAATTGTGTTAATAATAATAATTGTATGTATAAAGTACAATCAACAATATAACATATAAGTTGTCAACTTTATAAAGAGCAATAATTATGGTTATATTACCATAAAAATTATTGAATTACTATATTTAATAATAATTAATTTACTTGTAATTTATTGCCATTTTTGAGTCAACCGTATATATATTATATTTGCAAATACCAACAACAATTTTTCTCTCAGTACGGAGAGTTAATAAGTTTATGATAAAGCACGCAGTTTTCAAAATTTTCACAGTTTTAATCGTCTTACATTTTCAGACTTATGTAAAATGATTTCCCGAAACGCGTACCTATACACTTAATCTTCTTCTATTACGCTCACAAGAAAGTTGTCGCACGTCCTTCCTGCACCGTCCGATCTAATTAGCGCGAGCGCGACAAATTAATTCCGCGTCATTGTAACGGAATTATCGCTACAATTATCTTCGTTACGAGAATACGAGAAGGGCGATTAGAGACGCCTTGAATTAGCGCGCTAATTCGCTCCAATATTTTTCAACAGCAGGTGTAGCATTTCGAGGGCAAGTGCCCCGAAGGATTCGTAGGGTATGGTTCGCCCTCGCTCTCGCTCTTGCCTTCCGTCCCTCACCGTCCTGGAACGGAGGATTTATGACCCCTCCCGATAATCCTTCGTTGCTCCTTTTTGGAAATAAACGTCTCCTTCTCTCTCCCCCGCCGCGCTGCGGCGAATCGAGAAACGGGATGGACGTCGGCGGCGGCCTCGTATTAATCACTCCGCCGCAGACAGAGCGCGTGGCAGATAACGTTATCGCGTCGGTTTCTATTACGCCGTAACACTTTCCGAAGCGAAGGGGTCGACCGATAGCGGCCGGCAGAAACGCGCGCGTTGGTCTAGTCTGCAATTTATGAATGCGATCGCGCTTACATATTTGCGAGCCGCGCGTCCACTTTTTTTCTTATGCTTTTACTCTTTGATGCGCAATGACTCTGTTCCTGTCAAATTTCTAATCTTGAGGAGATTGTTACAAAGTGCATCATCAAGGATCATAATCATAAATACTAATCGTTCTACTGCTGTCTCTTTTTTAATAATATTGTTATGAAATAATATTTAGGCTGCGTTAGGAAACATCACCCGGGTTCCTCCGTGTATCATTTTATCCTCGTTTAACATTGAGTGAACAACAAAGGATAAGATGATACACGGGGAATAGTCGAGCGACATTTCCGAACGCAGCCTTATTATAAGCAATAGTATACTTTGAAGTAATAGTGTTTATTATAAATATAGAGTGTGTAGTTAACGAATAAGCGAACGCATTATTATGTTTTTTTTACCGCAGTTTCTCTCATTTGTTCATCATTATATTCGCAGAATAAATAGGAATATAAAAATGTTTTTTAAATTTGTATTATTTACGATATCAATACATATATATATATATATATAATGAATAACATATTTAATATGCATAACGTAACGTGTATTATTTTAATGTATTTATAAATAACGTATACATAATATATAAATATTACATATCATAAATGAGAGATATTGTAAAAAAGCATTCACTTATTGCAATATGAATATTTATATTCGGACATGACGAGTCATCAATGTCATCATGTATGTACTAGAAAAAAGTTGTTGATTTGACTAAATTAATCTAATGCGAAAAGCGAGAAATGAAAGAAGAAATATAAAGACGAACTAAATTTTGTATGTATTTATATTAATGTTGATTTTGATATATCATGAGCAAATAGAGCAGTCGCTCGTAGTACCTCATATTCATATTAAATAATTGAATCAGTATCTTTCTACTTCTTACTTTTTCTCCTCAATCTGATATTACAGTATATTTCTTATATTTTCTTATCTTTCGTCTATTTTATATTAGTAACTAAACCATATCACAATAACCAAATGGAAAGAATACTGCTGTTTATACGCACAATAGATATAATTATATGGTAAATTCAACAAATAGTACATTATACAGATTGCACACGTGACTTAATTGTTTCTGTTTGTATCAATTAATTGTTCAATTTGTTATTGTCAAAGCTATTACATTGAAGCCAAATGCAGAAATGTTGTAATCATGATTTAATTACTTTACAGGTAAGTTATGTTGCTTTCTATAACTATCAAGTAATGGTTATTAATTTCTGCAGTTCATATTATTATAGCTTTTTATGTATGTTTTACAGTATTGTATTTAATTTATATTTTTGTTATAAATTTATAATTTTTGTAACTATAGTTTGAAAACATGTCAATATTAATAAATATTTTATTGAATATTGCCAACTAAATATTTATTAAATGTAAAGATATATCTATTTAATACAAGAAATATATATATTAATTTTATTTAATAGTCATTCTTTTTATTAAACAAATAATTATTTACTATAAGTAAAAACGTTTAATTGTGTGATATCTCTAAATATTTATTAAAATCAATAAGGCAATTTAGGCATACTGACAATGAGTATATACATATCGATTATATCGTTTCTTTAATTTTTGTTATTCCAGACTATTGTAATGCGCTTGCTAAATATCATAAAAATAAGTAGATGAATAAATATATAAACAAGTCAGTTGTTTGGAAAATACTTCTTTGTGTACTCTGATGTTTCAATAAACAACATGTCAATATGTTAATAAACTTATAAACTGTAAAAGGAACATGATAGATCACTTTATTTTTCGTTTCTTGAACATTATTTAAATAAAAAGGAAGAAAACATACACTTAGGCCATATTAAGTGTAATACATATGTAGTGTGACCTAAATATTATCTTTTTTTAAATCTTCACTTATCATATACAAATATTTGAAAATATTTTATATTTGCAGTTAACGTTCTGAAATGTTTCCTCTCTTTTAAATCTGATCCTCAGTTTTCAATTTTAGACACAACAAAAAATTAGAAAAAATCGCAAAGCTTAGATAAGCCATAGGTACACTTCAATTGGTTTACAATCCTCGTATCGATATTTCCTACTTCGACGGAACACAACACGACGTTTAGAGATACCATGGCTTACTTTCTTTTCCTGTGGAACAACGAAACTGATTACATTGCGACATGGTAAAAATGTGTTCGCGTCGTAACGTACCTTCGTCGCGTCGCAACGACGATGATGACGACATGGTTACAACGATGACCAACGACGGCAAGTCGTCGCGCTCGTTTCATGTCTGCAGATAGCTTGGAATTTACGCCATCGAAGATATTCATGGCTCGCGCGTTGGCAAGTTTATTTTACTCATAAATTATATGCTCAAGTATTCCGGCAGTTCGCGCGACGCGCGCGCCGTATAAAAGAGAGATGCCGCCGTCGACGGTTCTGTGGTTCAACAAATACTTCAAGTCCGCGCGAGAGCCGCGCCGTCAGACTTGCCGAGGAGGCCGTAATTTACACCCTCATCGTAGTCCTTCCCAAGAGAATAAGAGGTATGGTATTATAGCCGGTCGATCACGAGCTTCAGTCTCCCTCCTCTCTCTTCCGCGCTTCCACGACTTTATCTTCCCCCTGACGCGATAAAAGCCTCTTTTCTAAATAATCTAACGTTTTCTCACGTCGAATGAGATACTCCCCGACGGAGTGGAGGTGACGACTCTTGAGAACATAGCTCGTCTTCCACCGCATCGATAATTGAAAAGTTCGAGGATTCAGGCGGAACAGTTCTCCGAAACTTCCAGCGCAACAAACTAATATCGCTCACGGGAGATTAACGATCGTAATCGTCGAAAGAAGCAAACACCTTCATTTCGTATGCGTAAAATTATGCGTTCTTTGCATATATCCGTTCTTTTATTCTCCACACAGCGAAAAATTTAATCTTATTAATTTTATGTTGTATGTGCTTATGGATACCTATATAGAGCAGTGCTGTTCCATCAATTCCAACTTTAGTTATAAAAGCTTCATCATATAGCAATAAAATATTTTTCTTTGCAATAACATGTCTACTAACTATATTGCACGAATACGATCTTTAAATGTTAAATTTGCGCTGTTTAAAGAATAGGAATTAAAGGTCCATAACGGTCAAAGTTGGATCTTTAATGCTTAAATAATTTAACGTGAATGTGTATATTTTCCGATATATACCACATTTATAGTTATTTTGAACTTAAATTACATTGAATTATTTGATCATCAAAGATCTAGCTTCGACCGTTATGAGCCTTTAATTCCTATTTCCTATTGGTGTGTGTTCTCACATGTACGATCTAATAAGATTCTTATTGCGCTGGTTAGAAATATAAACATTATTACTTGCCCTCAGGGACAAAAAACCCTGCTCTACCCTATCTATTATACAAGTAACTCCTCATATTCTGTTTCGGTAGATATTATAGACTATCCATGTTTTGCAACTTTCTGTTCATGCGAATACTGATATCACCTATCGAGCGCTAATAGGTGAGCTACTGCTAAGTGTAATCATTTATTAAACAAAACGAACGAAAGAGAAAACTATTTTTATTCGCTCTCCTGTCTTTTACATTTCGAACGTGGATTATCCCTGAATAATCGGACACTAGAGGCGATTTTACGCGTTAACGGAGAAAGCCGGCAGTCCGGACGTATAAGACGAAGCAGAAAGGAAGAAAGAGGAAGGGGTAGAACAAGAGGGGGCCTAGGCAATAAATCGGCGGTTCTCGAGTGCCCCGTGGGAATGAACTGACGAAAATATAGCGGCGGACCGCAAACTACGAATTGTTAGTTACTGCGCGCCGCCGTAAAATATATGAGCCGCCGGCCGTTCGCGAGGGAGGCGGGATATACCCGCAAAACCCTGGAGGTTGCGCAAAACGGAATCCTATCTCGAAAATTCGACACCTCGAATCGCGAGCCTCAAGTATAAGTGATCCCTGATTGTCCGACTGTGGGCCACTTAAATTGCTAATCGCACGAAAGTTGTACATGAAAATTGTTTTTCTTTCTCTCTCTCTCTCCCTTCTCCTCTCTCACTCTCTCATAACATGACACATCTTTTTTAATTTCTTGTCTAACCACAAGTTAAATAGACCAGACTAATTTCTTAGTAAGCATACTTGCAATTTTCAAATGACATATTTACGTTATATTACAATTCGAGTGAAATGTTGTAGAAAAACCTTCAATTCTTTTTTAAAAATTTCAGAGAGAATGACCTTTGAGAAAATTCACAATGCAATATCATTCGAGTATCGACCTGATTTTTGCGACAGGAAGAGAATAGAACAAAACGCGATTTTTAACGTATCATCAGCAGTGAATAATTTAACGGAAATGAGAATATCGGCTCGAATATAAAAGTTGATATACGCGAGTTTTTGATTACGAAGAACAAATGAATCACATTGTTATCTTCGATATCTACATGCCAGGCGCATCTGCCGATGGCTAATCATATGAGTAATTTTTATTTTTGTACTCGTCAATTTGTACGGGATGTCGAGATACGTGCAATGGATGATGTAGTAAACGGGACTATATTTGCGAGATTCAGCAAACATGAATAAAAAAAAAACGATGATAAAGCAAATACTGCACAAAAATAACTCCATTATATACCTGTTGCAATATTTCGCGCAAATACAAATTAATTTCACCTAACGAACACGATAATTGACTCTGTTCAATTACCATGAACGGTAAATGAATCCATTTTCTTTTTGTCTAGAAAGTTTATCATTTGTACTGTAGAAATATTTGTATGTATTGTAACTTTATATATCTAGAAAGCACGCAGTAAATAGGTAAATGTATCATATTAAAAAATAAGTGTTAACCGGATTTATTAAAATTGAAATTATTACATAATATTTTTACACATGATAGACAATGCAAATAAATATTTACATGGGAGAGGACCAGAAATGGAAACGTGTTACTGAATTACGATTTGTTGCAAAAGATAGTTCTTTATCTAGAGAGAGGGGGGAGGGGACAGAGAGGGAAAATTCCAAATCCTTTAAACACCTTTTGTCCTTATGAAAAATTAACAATATATATAAAAATTTTGAAATTAAAAACAATTCATTATTTGATGAGATATAAGAGAATTTAAAGGCAAAAGGAAACACAGATAAGAATTACATAATATTTCATGATCAAATGACTTTTTTCCATGCATATATAATATAAATGTTTAAATTAATGCATTTTCATATCATATTTCGACGATGCAGAATAGCAGCGTTGACTAGTACCCTAACGATCAAAATTTACATTAATCCAAACTGTATACATACAATTAATATATTTAAGCATTAAAGATCTAGCTTCGACCGTATTTATAGCATTTCCTATTTCCTGTTTATTAAGTCAAATGTATGGTTTCTTATTGTCTAGTATTTTTTAGTTGTGTGCATTTTGGTATTGAAGACGGAAGAAAGGGATATAATAAAATAGTATATCTTTTCGTTATTTTTTACAATTATATTTGAAGATATGAAAGAATAACATTTCTGATTGATCCTTTTTAAATGCACATTTTCAATTACTAGCTGAAGCTGCGCATAGATTTGATGAGAAATAAATTGCTTTTTTTTTTATCTATATATTATACGCTACACATCAGTTTTTAATATGTACTTAAAAATATAATTTTTTCAATTAAACAAACTGCGTCATTCATTTTAATCAATCGATAATATAAATATGATAGAATTTCTTTTTTTACTTTTAGTTTTTTTTTCTTATTTATACGTATACATTAAAATTTATCATTATATATACCAAAAGTTGTTACACAAATCCTAAAATCATCTTTGTATACAAGCTATCAATAATTTATCTTAAGTAGAAATAAAAATAACAAGTCAATATATAGAAATAAACATTTTTAGCTTTCCGTTTTATAAATATAATACCTATTAGAGAGAAGAAAGCTCAACATACTGATAAATATAATGTTTGCTAGAGAAGATAGCTCGACATACTCACACCACTGATCAATATTATTAACCTAATACACAGTACGTGGCGTCGAGTGGCTCATCGCTCTGTGCGATTGACTCGCGATTTGTAGACCCGAGTTCTTCAATCCCACGTGCGCCCAAATGCGAGTCAATCGCACAGAGCGGTGAGCCACTCGACGCCACACAATCACATTATACATACTGTATTTTTCTTACAAGATGTTAAATTTTCAGATAGTAAATAAAACATATAAAAAACAGATAAATAAATATAAAAAGTATTTAAACATTCTTGATGTGAGAATTCGATCATATCGTAGCCTTTTTGCTGATTGTTCGACTCTTACTGCAAAACTTAATCGTCTAAAGGAAATAATAAGGCAAAATGGCGTTCATGGTAGAATATCGAAAGCAAAATGTAAACAAGTAAGAGAAGAGAATGAAATGAGAGGTCTATAGACGTCCTATGCTCCACATAAGGAGATAAAAGGAGTCGTTAAAAATACATACAATTATACTGTCTATGCATCAGAAAATAAATTGATTAGTCAGAGGTGCCAAAGAGTTTGCGGATTACCGCTGTGTCATGATTCATTGCTATATGCCAACGTTTCGTAAATCTGGCCGTTCACTTCATCAAAGCGAGGAGCATATGATAAATTGATATGATAAATTGGTCCTAAAATATAGTAATATTTAATTTATTTTCTATTTTTCTAAAGATCCATTATTCTGCCAATTAATTAATTCAATAACTACAAAATTTTTATACTTATTCCTATTAATTGTTTTTTAAATAGAATTGTCTTACGTAAAGTTAGGGTCTTTACTTTTAACTACAGTTTTTTTGAAACCCGGGAATAATCATCTTGGGTGTACTTTTGCTACTGAGGTGTATTTGTACACCTCAGTAGCAAAAAAATATAAATTGTTGTGATATATTGTTTTTTCTCTTTTAATAACTTTTTTACGAACCTTTAAATAAATATGTAATTTCGCTGAAAAAGCATTACATTAATTAAAATCTTTGTTTGTTAGAAATAATTATTTAACGTGCTTATTCTGTTTAATATCTGTTTGTTTCTAATTACATTTGTCAGAAAATTGAGATTAAATTTGTATCCATAATATTCTCAAATACTAATATGATTCAGAAAACAATCAATAATATATAATATATTATAGTTAATGATAGTTATTTTAATTGAGAGATATAAAAGCACTCTGTGATCGTTTACGTAAAAAAAATCAAGTGACTACTTTCCAGTTAATATTGTATATGGACATAAAGAACTGTATCGTTTACAATAAATTTTATTTCAAAAACGCGTTTTTACTTATGTTTCTTCCCTTGTTAGTACATCAAAGTTTTATTAATATAATTATATAATAAGGTAAAATAAATATATCGACATCCTCCCAAAGGATTTGCAAAAAAAGAAATAGGTTCCTCTAACCAAAGTTAATACAAATCCTTTTCGCGAAACGCTCGACGATTTAATCCCGTACGCCATTATTTCGTTTGTCGCTTTTGCGTCCGAACTTTTGGCGCAATTTCTACACTTGAAACATTGTGCAACGCAGTTACTAATTATGACGCGGGCCACAGGTCGAGCGGGGTTACGCTCGTACGAGCCGCGAATGGCGAGGTCACCCTCGCGAGATGATAATGGCCATCAGAATTCTAGCGACGTGCTATTAGGTAAATTGTGAGGAATGCCGTGGATCGCGGCGCATTGACTCGCGCAGTCGGGCCACGTCCGAATCCTCAAGAGCGCAACAGAGAGACGACAAACTTTGCGTAACGGTCGATTTGATTAAATCGCGGATACTTAATCAAAGCGGATGTTAATGTCGCGTCATTACGTGCGTCGCTGCTCGTTCCGGTTAATAAAACTTTTCCCGTAATTCGTAAGTTCTAACTGTCGTCCCACGAGTACCGCTCACGAATTGCTTACGTCAACCTAAGTGATGCACATGTTCTATTGATTTTCCTACAGAATTTTAATTAATTTAAACAGATAAAATGCTACTGGTAGTAATTGTTTAATCATGTGGTACTGTTATTTATAAGTATATAGTACTGTAAACTATTTTATATAAATTTACGGTGAGATTTTCAATGATATAGGATAAATCAAAAGAATTTTAATATGCTGATTTTAAGAAGTCATATTTCGACATTTGTAACAAAGTTCTTGTAATACTCAGAAAGAAAAAATTTGCTATATCATAAATGCTAATCCTATGCCATGAACAGCATTTATTCGTATAGGGATATATTCATAAAGGGATCATAAATTATATATTTGCAGATAACAAGTATTATTTTTAATAGTTAACAATATTTATTTCTTTGTACTTGCTACAAAAATTATTTACAACAAATGCAAAATATTTGTTAAATATGCAATTTGTTTGCTGTAAACAGTAAACAATTTTTTGTAATCTCTTTTGCACATTTATAGCAAATTTTTTCTTTCTATCTGTTATAAATTTTTCGCTGCCTTGTAACGTTCGTTGCAAACTTTTTTTATTCTTGATTATTAACGTCAGAACTATTAATATTATTAAGCGCGCAGTAACCAGATCGTTGCGCCAAATACCGATTCGGAAAAATTCTTTTCGCATGAATTTCCGTGATTTCCGCGCAAGTTCGCTAACTGCATATTCTCTGCAATCACGCGCGCTATTCGCGGCCAAAAATCTGCGCCACGAGGCCGTAACAGAACTCGTCCTTGAAAAAAGCTCGTTAAAACATTAAATCGCTCGGTCTCTCTTTCCATCAAAAAACGGGGCATCGCGGTAACGCACAGTTCTACACGAAGCGGGGGGGGGGTCTATGGGGGTAGATATACATGGGCATGGATCAGTGACAGGAACTCGCGTCCCTGTTACGTGCAGCTCGTCGATCGTTTTTTATTTCTCTCTCTCTCTCTCTCTTTTCCCTTCCTGCCCTCCTCTCTCCCTCCCACCCTTTCTCTTTTTTGGTGTTTATATCCCCGATCTCGAACCGTATTTCTCGATCGTTTCGCTCTCACATCACAACGCCGACCGGCGGCGTGGATTTCGCGGTTCGTCGACATCGACCGATCAGCCCCGTTGCCGTCACCACTGTCGTCTGACGCAAAAAGGGCGGGCAGCGTTATATACAATGTCTATTTATTTGCGACAAATTCAATGAAGGCTCAGTTCCAGCACCACTCTACCATCATCGATGATCTCCGTATTCTCTCTCTCTCTCTCTCTCTCACACTTATTTTCTCTTTCCGTTTCTCTCTTTTCTTAATTTTAATATATATTTCTTCTTTTTTATAAATACATGTTTTATAAATACATATTGCATTTTACAAGAAAATTGTAAAACGCAAAATAAATAACGCAACTATTTTTTTTTCTCATTTTTTTACAAGTATAAGTGCGTTTTTAGAATGGACCCTCTAATAACAGTCGAAATACAGAAATAACCTAGTCTTCAATGTTGATTGGTGTTGCCAATTTTCAACAAACTAACAGATATAATACGATTGTATACGCTAACTGCATTCCGTTATTCACTGCACGAAAAAAATAGATTGGATGATTAGGCAAAGCTATAGCTTGCTACGCGAGTTCAGCATTTATAATTAAAATGATTTGATGACTTAACAAAGAAATTATTAAGCAATTAGTAGTATATCAATTCAATTAATTCTTTACTAGAATAAAAATTGTTAATGTAACAAATTTTCTTCGTAAAGTAACAAAAGTATGCGCCATTTTAGCTAGCACATTTGTTAAAAATTTTAATCTATATGTTAATTTTCGTAGAAAGTTAAACCTTGTGCTATTATAACAAATATAATTACCTATAATTGTTAATTTCATTCAACTGTACAACTTTGCTATTTTAACATAGAAAATTAATTGTCGATATGCAGTAGCTGTAAATTTTTTGAATCAATGAAAATTTTAGTTTATTTTCAATATTCGTAGTGAATAAGCAGCGACTATCTGCAGTTGTAACATTTTAGATATATATAACAATATGACTGTATTAACATCACAGTTATACCATTTTTGCTGAAAATGGCGTCGCTGATCTTGAGATGTTAATTTGTAACTTTTAGAGATGAGCCTATTTACTTTTGGTTGATGCACACTCAATTGGCAATGAATCAAGCCTATTTTTGTAGACAATTATATCACATATCTTCTTAAGAAACATATCTTGAAGAAAATGCATCTCAAACGAATGAAGAACAATATGAGTTTAGTACTCGAGTTTAGTACTCGAGAGTCCTTTAGGAAATTTATAACAACCAATATTCCATTATTGACGAACTCGATTATTCACATGTGCAACCCCATATTTCAGCACAGAAAGAGAGTAAGATAAAAGGCCAAGCAGGATGTTTCGGACAACACGCGATGACCGGAAGTGCGATCAGGTGTCTTCCCACATCGACTACGTGGAGCAATGCCCCCGGCGCCGCTATGTGGAGGTGCAATGCCGAAGTGGCACGGCCACTTGATTTCGGTTCGAAAGAATCCAATCGAGCCGGCGCATCGGACATTTCGTGTGAAATTGCTGTCGCAAGAAATTGCACTCGCACACTTCGTTTCTGAGTCCCGTAGAGAGCCTTCAAATTCAGTGATGTCGATAGATTTATCAAGACACGAATGTTGGTGGAGCCGCTGCGGCGCGTTTATTATTATATTATCAATAACCGGGAAATTTTTGCGATATTTTAGCCGTCGATAAAAATATCTTATGAAGTTTGATATAATCTAATAAAGAATAACAATAAATCCTTTGAAACAGACGTAACGAAATAGTGTAGCAAAAAATTAATAATATGTACAAAAGAAATATTATACGATGCATCACAACTTCTTAAAACTAGCCATTTTAAACGCTTTTTTGGTTTACTAAAAAACTATACTAAAAATTTCGATAACTTTAATCTCTTTATTACATTCATTGTGGTTCGTTGAATTTGTATTTATTGCTGAAAACAAAAAATTGGAATGTTTTGAATTTCGTATTATGTTGTGTTCTAAATGTATTGGGTTTCAATCAGGAAAGAGAATGATTCAAATTAATTCAAATAGAAAATAGAAAAGAATTGAATGCAGGAAAAACGATATAAATCGGAACTGATTGATTTTAGAGATCTAACGTAACACTATAACAAAATTCAATATCTATACACTACTTCTAGATTGACTTGAAACAAGTAATCTGTAATTAATTCTAACTATAGTTGTAATTAACTAGTTAACTATAGTTTAGGGGAAAGTGTAGAAATTGCTAACATGGGGTAAACGCAAACAATATTATCGTAATATATTAGGGTAGTGATATTCTCTCATTTCTCGCATTCAGTGATGGTGCTCCGATATGTGCTTACAATTAATGTCATCACCATAATATATGATTGTACTGATTATTACGTACATAGAACGTATATATAATATGAAAGATTATTACATGCTTTCGATGATTTTGATGTAAGCGCACTGGAGAAGAATTCTGATTAAATCAATAAAAAAATTTACTCAGAATGGCATTTTGATGAGGTCCAACAGAATTTTTGGTTGTTATAACCATTTTTTTGTTAGTTTAACGAGAATATTTTTTTCTGTGTGAGGATGAAAAAAATTCAAATATCTAAGGGAAATGTTAAATAAAACTGATAATTATATTAATTAATTATAGAAGATAATTTTAACTAATTATATTAACATTATAATAGTAATATTATAATTTTCATTCAAAAGTTATCAACTTTAAATTATAATAATTAACATTCACATATCATTACATAATCTATAATTTTAAATTAAAAACCGATTTGCTCTGTAATAATTCCAAACGGCAAAAATTTCATTTGATGTTTAAAATTATAGTTTAGATTGATAATATATATAAATATTCATTATTATAATTCAAAGCTAAAAATAACTGGAGTATTTCTTAATAAAAACTTCTCTAAAAAATCTATTCTATTTCATTAATTGATAAATAAAAATCATCAATTTTATTTAACTTTCCTCGTAGATGTTCGCAGTTCTTTCTCTTAATACCACCCTGAATAATTAATTTAAAAATATGCAGTTTTCTAACTCAATCTCCTGAAAAATTGTATATTTTTAACTCGTGTCACTTTTCTTACAAGATGAAATAAATTTCAGATTTTAATTAACGCATTTACAGAACTATGTGCTATTATTTCATAAAGAATATATGTGCACCCTATAAAATTACAAATAAATGCGACATACAAGAATCATAATTATAGAGACCCTTTTGAATTAAACGGCCACGTTTTCTTGCGAAAGCTGCTGCGAACATCTTGCCGCAAAATAAAAAATTCCGGCGTCGAAGTCGAGCCGGGGATATAATGGACCACGCGTGTCGAGTCATGCTTCCAAAGTAATTGCCTCTGAATCGCGAGCGTCGAAGGAACATGTCAGCTACTGAAACCTGAAACTCGTACATGATACATGTATATATACGGGTATACATATAAAGGTATACAGGTCGCATATCGGTTCGGTACGCGTACGCCGATGCGCACACACGCGCACGCACACACGGCCGAGACGACGAAAGTAGCGATTGCACGCGATACGCGTGCTGAAACGAAATGGCCCCGACGGAAACGCTATGTATCACCGACCGCCAGCCATATCACCGGATCCACGCCGGTCACACAAAATAGAACAAATTTCTCGGCGCGATAGCGGAGTCCTGTGTAGAATTGTTCCGCTCTGTTTGCGCGTTACACCGTTATTTTATACTTTTCGCCGATAAAGTTTAATTCACCGAAAGCATTCTCCGCGAGATCCATATAGGCGCGATCCGCGCGCGATAACCGGCATGATCTGTATGATACGCCATTATTTCCTAAACGCAAATAAAAAAAAAAAAAAAA
>NW_017276368.1:1693507-1836594 GCF_001594065.2 Cyphomyrmex costatus | reverse complement strand
CAAAAAAAAAAAAAAAAAAAAAAGAAACGTTAGTGGCCGAGAGAAGGTATTAAAAAAAGTAGCGTGATAAATTTTTTGAACGCTGACGAAAATAGATCGCCTTTGCTAAGACCCGCCTTTCTTCCGCCGTGGCCATTACTCTCATTGCGATTTACGCCGGCCGGCGTAATAAATGGTTGACTCGAAAATCACCGTTGATGTACTCGCGTTTCGGGTTCCACGGTTCATTTGTCACGGCGAGAGGCATCGTATACGCCGCCGTTTCTACCTCTAAAATTTTCAGAGCTGGCGCGAACGTCGAATTCGGTCGCCCGCGCGCGTCTTCGGACCCAGCAAATGTCAAGCACTTGCCAGTGTTACGACGACGGCCGGTCGGATTGGGGAGCATCCTCGAATTGTCGTTCTCCCCGCGTCACTCGTAATTACTAATTTTGTAACGGTCACAGGATATTTCGACGGGCGAAATGGCGAGCGATATTCTCGACCCGGACTATAATTTCATTAAATCTTGATTGAACGCGGCACGACGTTTGTGTCATGTAGCGCGTGTTCCGCTCTGATAGTTTGACACTGCGGCGGCATGTTAACTCGAAAATGGTCTCCGAACAGATTTTCTCGGCGGCTATTTCGAGCGACATGATAGACCGCGCAGCATTATGGTACCTCACACCAACTAGATTATATCTCTCATATGCGGAACACCCGTTTAATATACTGATTAAGCCGCCTATTATGCTCCTTGATCAAAGAGGTTATTGCGTATAAACAAAAGATGAAGAAACGTCGAAGTTAAAATAATATCAGATTTATTAGTACCTGAATAATTTTATTTTTATAAGACTACGTTGAATTATAAAAATGATTACAATTGTCAAAATTTAATTTATTATATAATCATCTTTTCGATGACCAATTATTGTATCCTTTTAGTATACAATTAGAAATATACTAATTATTATATGCGTATTGTAATTTTTTATAAATTATAAAATAACAACCAACAATTTTTGTCAATAAAAGTTGTTCATTTCTTGATCTTAAAATTTTAATTTATTAATTGTTCTATAATAAATATAGGAAATAGGAAATAGTGGTCATAATGGTCGAAGCTGGATTTTTGATGCTTTGAATAATTCAATGTAAATTATTATACATTGTACATTTTATGTACTTTTAAAAATTTTATCAGACTTAAAATGCGCATGTAAACTATTGAAATAGTATCACAATTAAAATTTATGCTCAATAAGCATCTATTAAAGAAATCTTAATCTTGATATTCTGTAAATAAATAAATTTAATTATTTTTTACTTACACGAGCTTGAATATTTGAATTTATTAATATAATTAATATCATTACTAACATTATAGCATTAATAAACTATTTTACTGTGCAATTATTAAATACGAAATTATTTAATACGAAATCATAAATAATGTACTGAAAGATAAATGAAAAATATGCACAAAAAGAACAATTTTGCTGAAGTAAAGATTGAGTTTGATATAAATCTGAAAATAATTTATAAATCATAAAAATAATTATTAATAATTATGTAAATTGCTTAAGCATCGATGACAATATTGCAAAATATTTTGACAATCCAGCAACCAATGATCATCTTACATAATTATTTTAGTGGTCTGACAGAATTATTTTCAAATCTGTAACTAGTTTAATTTTTAGACAGGTATTTTAGTAAAATCACGTTCTTCGTATAGAGTAGAAATAAAATTAAAAATGAGCAACGTTATATCGGAAGAAAACGTGACTAGCTTTCTCATTGTTCTTCTCGTGTTCATCGTCTCGTGTTCCATATTGTAAATCAATATGATATAAATCTCCCATCATTTTCGAGACCTGTCTCGTCCCGTACGTAACGGTTTCCTAACGCACGATCACATGCGTTCGAGCATACGCATAGACGCACGCATAACCGAGTCGCGATTCCGGTTATTGTCGGAGGCGCCTGTAAACCCATTCGGGAGCTCTTCGGGGTCCCTCGAGCAAAAAGCGTCCGGTGTGCCACGGTAACAACGATAAATCCACTTCGCAGCGAATTCGATGGCGAACGCCACGCCGCGCCGCGGGGACAGGTCGATCGGGAGAGAGAGATAGAGAGGGTCGCGCGAGACGCAGAGAGAATGACGATGGCGATGGGGATGCTTCGTGTCGAGGCAGGCGTTAACGGTTCGGTTGTTCGGTCGCGATAAATCAACAACTGTCGACGCTGGGCCCACGGCAAACAGCGCGCTGCAATTTCAGCGGCGATGGATGCCGAAGACGACGACGACGACGAAATTAAATACGACGTCGCATTGTGTACAGTGTCGCCGCGTCGCAAACGTCGGCACATAGACACAGTAGGTCGTATTCCAGCAGCGAAAAGAATGTTTTCTTCCTACGGCATTCTCGCCGGACGAGATAAATTGATTTCCTTTATCCTATACTTGCGCTATTAAATCCACTGTATTATCCGGACTGTCGCTGTATTAAATATCGTGCTACATACAGCTAGCGATATGGCCCTCTAATAGTTTCCGCCGCGATGATACATTGGATCGTTGTATTAAGGAAATTATCGTATTTCATTTCGTGTATTTACGATTCCGGGAATGTTTCCTTCGGAACTTAAAGGAAGGTTTCAAAAAACGTCTCTGCTTGACTTGAAAGGCGAGAAGCTCGTCTGCGCGGGGCGGTTAAACAGAATCTTTGCATTGATTTAAGGAAAGTTTATCCATAAATACAAAACAATGTAAAATTGCATGAATCAGACGGTACGAATTAACTTAATGTAACATAAATAAATCTCGTTGCTGTTGAACAATAGTCCTACACTAATAAATGAAACAGCTCGCTAAAACTGTTTTGCATTTATGCAAAGATTGCAAATTTTCTTTTTACGTTTATGAAGTACCGAGTTTACTCTTTTGGGCAAAAAGAAAAGAATTACTAAGAATAAAGGAAAAAAAACATAATTAATAAAATTTTATCAATTGGGAAATACTGATCTCTTAACCGCGGTAATACTGAACATGAATTCTTTAATATCCTTTAAAAGATAACACACCTCTCGATATTATATATTCTAATTATAATTTTTCTGTTCATAATAATTTCATTATCCTTATACGTTTTAATTTCGTTATTCTGGTATTTTAATTTCATTATCTCATAAATCCACAATATAATCCACCGTTCACCGGTGGCACGCGATGAATCTTCTCGGATGCTGCTGAACTTCCGGTGGACTGTTAGCGTTGTAAATCATCGAGTATCACTGAACGGCCGTAGATGCTTTCTTATTTTTCCGTCCACGTCGCACATACCCTACATTTCTCTCGATATATTCAATGTTCTTTGTGCGATCACCGCGATCGTTTGCGGACGTCTCTAATTTATCGTTGCTCGACAATACGGCGGCAATGAATATCGAAACAATAACGGCGACGATGACGACGACAACGACGACTATCGAGTGTTCCGATGCACGCGCTTGCGAAAGAATGGTGTTTCGTTTTTTCGATTTTCACGACGGATATTCTTTCGCCGCGGAACGGAACTTCCGGCATGCTAGGCGACCGTCCGATATTACTTCGCCGATGGACGAAGGAACTCTAGCTTTCCATCCACCTACCTGGTCTGAATCGCAACGTACTTTCCTCGAGAGCTCTTTTCAGCGATCCGAGAAGTCGAAGCACGGCGATAAAAACCGCATAATGAATTTTCAGGCGGATACCAAGTTAATATCCGAAGAAAACTTTATTTTATGCACATCGCTCTACGGTTTTTTCTGAACTGTTTAGTACTTTATGGCGTGTACCTCAAGATATTGACTAACAACTTTTACTAATTTTAGCTAACCAATTCCGAATCGTTTTGCTTATAACGTTAAAATGTTTGCAATATCGATATTTTTATTAACAGAAAATCTAGTTCCATTTTTTTAAATTTATCGAATGGCGATAAGAGCAATATCGGCGTTTATTGCATTTTTTTTTCTTTATATAACGTTATCGACAGCGCTGATTCATATTGTTTATTACAGGAACAATCATTCGTAGGATAGAATAACCGAATTGTATAAAATAAATTGGGACAGTGCATTTTGATCAATTATCTTTGTGTAAAAAAGAATCGTTTCCAAAAAATCTATTTTTTATTTACAAAACGCCCGAAGATATACGTATCATCACATATATCTCACATGCTTTATTTCTAAAAATATGTAGATTATTATTTGTGCTTAATGTGAATAACTTTGTTGAACTCGTTGATCCAATCGATTTGGCGTTATTTCAGTAAGGACAAAAAGATCTCGTCTTTGACATTTGACTGACATTTCCATTTCACGCTGACTGAAGATTCCAAATATTTCACGATCATGCGCGCATTACATCATCCCGAAATACGTATTCATTCTAATTCATTTCAAAATTGAAACGTTTTAAATAAAAATTTGGAAAAACTGAAAATCATCGTTTTTATACTTACGGCCATATTTTCCATTCCAATATTTTCTCGCGTCTCAAGATTAAAAACGGAATCTATAGTAGCGTTTTTTTTTCTAACGGTTGCGTTTCATCGAAGCTCATTACGATGTAATTATACCGTAGGTTTAAGAAACTTCAATGTAAATTGATAGATGAGATGACAGCAATATTCAAAGCAAGGATCGTGTCAGTATGAACTATATTCCTCCATACTGGATAATATGAATTAACATCCGCATTTACATTCAACCGGTTGCTCAGCCTGCAATGACATAAACCTAACATGTAAAACGGGTTTCTACCGAATTACTTCTGAAATTCTAAATGCGGAAAATATCGAAAGATTTCCTCGAAAGTAGTTCACAATGGATATTTTAACAGATTTGCTAAAAATAAAGGAAAACTTATATTATATTGGAACTTGATTAAAACACGAATCAACTAGATAATAAACTTTGACTTATTGTAATGCTTGTTCGACTTGTCGTCATCTAAATTATACGACGAAAGAATTTTGTGGCGTAAATTAAATGATTTCATTTTTTCTAAAATTATTTGTCATTGTAACTTTGCGAAATTATATGTTCTGTCGATTATTAAAAGTTGTTAATTAAAGCTACATTAATATTATGAAATATTATGTTTAAGTATAAACATATTTTTTCACAAAGAGAGATTTTTCTTTCCTTTAATTATTACATCAAGCATATAATTGCTTAAAATACTTATGTATACATCGATATACACTTAGAATTATAATTTATCATTTAGAAGTACATGTATTTAGGTTATGTCGCTGTAACGTTGTTCACGTTTTAGACAAACCCTGTCATGTCTAATTTATTGCCTCATTTTACTGCCATATCGCACTAGTCGTAGTCTGAGGCTGGCTTTGCCATGTAAAACGGTATTAAGGCAATTACCATCCTACTGTGCGTAATCTTTCAGTAAACATAAACCCAACCCTGGATTGTCAGGAAGTTTCGAAGCGATGTATACTTAGCAGGATTAGCGGAAGATTAATTAATACACTTAGAAGGTAGTGCTCCTGCTATTATACACTTCAACTTGCTTGGCCCATGGATGTTTTCTCACAGGGAACAAAATCATTCTCAAGGTAAAACCTATTCGATTTGATTAATGTTAATAATAAAAAGATTTATGAACTCTCTAAAAAAATTCTATTTTATTTTCTTAGATTTGAAAGGAGAGTTAGTTAAATGACTTATTGTTAGTAATTACATTGTTAATAAATTTTAAGTGCAACCTTGGCCGTAAATACAAAGCACTATCAATTTATTGCATTTTCTTGGAAAAGGTAGTAATAGATTTAAAAGAAAATTAACGAAAATATTAAAATAAAAATAAATGTTATTTTTTAATAAAACCTTTTAAATTTATTTTTTATTGGATGTAGAGAACGTTTAAATTAATTTAAAGAGAGGGATATTTTACCTACACTTTTGATCAAACCTTATCTCGAATTCGTATACAATTCAAAGTTATTATATGTAAAGATTCCATTTAAGGTAACTCGATGTACTCACCGATCGAGGAATAAGTCTAAAGTCGTTTTTGTTTGCTTTAGTATCAAATTGTATCTTTCTCGATAATCCTGTAGAATGACACGAACAACGACAAGTTTGTAGACTAGACTACACTGTGATAGTTTCATTTACGGCTGGACACTCCGGGTGTTCCCAGGGACGAGAGGTCGGACGTCGAGACTTCCGGCGACAGTAAAATCCGTGGAGCTTACACCGGCGTCGCACCGTAAACCGTTGCTGCTATACGAAGGAGGATCTGGACTAAGGTACTACGAATATTCTACTACGTGTCTTCGCTCTCCATTATTTATACGCGTGCGAAACATTCGGATGCCACCGGCTGGCAAAGTCAACTCGACGTTTTGCACATCACCTACCGTTATTTAACTTGATTACGATATTTTCTTGTCAGACTTCTGCAGAAAGAGTTCTGCTGAAATATTGAGAAATTTAATCAAATATGAATCTAAAACTAATTTTATCAACTATATCAAAATAATTATGTAGGACACTCAATATACGGTTATTAAAATGTTAAAATTTTTGCAGTATTTCTCGGCAATGTGCGTAAGAATTATGTATCTTTACATTCGAATACACTGTTAAATTCTTAAAACTGTGTTGAATTGAATTATTTTTATCATTTCTATAAATCGTCTCTGCTCCTACTCGCAATATGTTATTACTTTAACTAAAACAATGGAGTTAAACAATTCAACTGATAAAAATTAAATTTACTTCATTATTTACTAACTACAAATACAATGCGTTGTTTATTTGGAAACTAATCATAGAAACGGATTGATTTACATTTTGACATGTGGAAGTTAAAGATAACAAAATATTATTTAGGAATTAGATTTACCATTGCTCTTTTGATATCTAATAGTATAAAACAAATTTTAAGAGATATTTACTATTTACATTTAATACATGACGTATGAATAAAATAATTTTTGAGAATATATCACGTTTTGTAACCAGCTCTGCAAATAGTGTTTTTGCATTGTAGCGCTTGAAAGTTTCGCTCTCGAGGATGAAGCACGCGCACACTCGACAACAACTTTCCGAATAATAACGTCTGTGAAACCTATTTTTACTGCACAGTTGATAAAAATTTTATTCGCGAATGCAACATTTTCTTTGACGAGCGTTTCGTGAATTCTTCTATCATCAAGCGATTCTTATGCGAACGTAAATATTTTCAAGTTCAACGAGTGAAAGAGAATCCCATATTCTTCCTTGTCCCTTCAATCTAGTTGAGTCGTCGGCTTTCCGATCAAAAACTGTAGCGACAAATGCTTCCGATTACTCGTGTAATTATTCAAACGTCACGATTGGATTCGGAAGAGGAAAAAAGTCTGTTCCTGTTCTGTGCGTTACTCGCACTCGCCACTAGGCACACAGCATATTCATTCCTATTGTACCATCGCGCGAGAACACAAAACAAGGTTCGTAAAATATTATGTAGGATAAGGAGGTTTTGGCACGAGGCCACAATCGATGACGATACCGGGAGTCTAGAAAGTTTATCCGACCAAAGAGCTTAGAGCGTGGCTGCAGCGGGCGTTGTGCTTGGCCCCGAAACTTCCTCCCCTTATAAATAAACTTCGTCACGACCATTCTCTAGCCCCCTTATTCCTGTGTGTGTCCGGCTTAAGCAGTCTAATCCGGTCACACACGCCCAGTCGCGAGTATATCGAGCGTGTAAACTTACTCGCTTCCGGTCGCATCGCTTTCGATACGCTCCAGCACGACCTCCTATTCAAGACGCATTTTCGATCTCGTGGCTTTTCCATTTTGCGATTCCTTATCCCGTATTCCAGCTACGAGATGTAAGAATCGATCGGCATTCGGTCTTGGAAGCTTCATCGAACGGATGATTGACCATAAGGACTCACGTTCGCAATGGCGCTCGAAAGAAGATTGGCATACGTTTGAGATTTTACGAAGGATTTTTCCGATACGATATACGCGAACACTTATTGCAAAATTATATTACTCTCTCCTTGTGAGAGAAGCATTTTAAATTTTAATTTAAAAAATGTCGCGGTACACTTTAATTTTTATAAAATTTTAGAAGCTCAATTACATTGAGATAAATCCAAATAAAACGGATTAATATTAATATCTTCGTATTATATGAATTTTACACAGATGCAAAATGTTCATTTCTTAAATTATAAATATAAGTAGAAAGAGTCATTTTTGTGCACTATTATTATATATAACAATATGATGATAATATGATGACAAAGGATGAAAAATAGAAAGATTACACTACACATACAGAGTGCTTCACAAAAAAAAGAAAATTTGTTGAGAAAGATATAAAGAAATAATATAAAGATGATGCAGGTCTCGGTAATCCATCGTAGTCCATCTTTATTTCAAGATCGTCTTAAGTAATGTTTTAAGATATGCTTCTCTTAAAAGAAAAAAAATTTTGATTCAACCGTCAATTGACTATTTTTCAATCTCAATCAATTGAATTATTTATGCAGGGAATAAAAAATAAAGTTCACAAAAAAAGCGGATACGTAAAAAGAACTGGTTATACGTATTGTTGATGCTATCATGATTGCTTACGTAAAGGAATGAAATAAATTCAGAAGAATAACACACAATTTTAGAACAGTAAATTGAAAAGTACATTGACATTGAAATTTTTTAAAATCTATTGTAACCGTTTTTATTATTTATGTATATATAAATTGGGTATTAAATTTAAAGAGCTTTGTTCTATATATATAACTATTAAAATTAATATTATAATATAAATTTATCTTTGTTGAAATTTTTAAAAATTTATCGTAAATGTAACCATTTTTGTCCTTTTTATAAATTATTATATTAAACTGAAAGAACTCTGTTTCTATAACTATAAAAATTAATAAGACGAAGAACTTATTTTCGTACAATGACCTATAGACTACCATTTCCTAAAATATTTCTTTTTCTTCTTGAATACATTCTATATATAACACGTTGACACATTTTTGATGCTGTAAGGGTAAAGCTTGGATTCTCCGTTATCACAAAGTTACGTGGTTGCACAGTAAACGTCTCTTCGAGTAAGCGCAATGTTATATCCTTGTGTCAACGTGTCATGTCGCGTTCCAATTTATAGTGTTCACATTATACAATATCTGCTAGGAAGAAGCAAAATGCATTTAGACAATATTGTTGCATTCGGCGACAGCAGTACATTTACCATTCAATAAAAACTTCGATATTATTACCATCTCCTAAAACTTTTTTCTTAGAAATGAGACGGATATTCATAGACCGTGATCTTATATTTAAGATCATTCTTCTTATAATTAAAACAGTTTGAAGATATCATAGTCATAAATCAATCAGAATCTTATTATTTTATATATCTCAAGTTATAATGTCGTGTAATAAGAACAGATTATGAATATCGGCCTGACCGAAATATCTTATCAGGTTACGTGTAAGATTTACAAGAAACAATTTTACTTTTAAATAAATTTATTTATTGCTAGTAAAGAAGTGGCACAATGGCAATTGAAATTAAAAGAATAAGATAAATAATTCTTTTCTTCGGACAATTAAATCTCTCTTAATCTAGCAATGAGAGCTCTCTAAAGTCAGAAGATGGATAAAAAACGGTGTCGGACTTATTATTAGATATTTCAGAAGGATATTACAGAGATGCATACAGAGCTTTCTATCGCGACATCATCAATCCGCAACAGGTTATCCTGCGCTCCGCGTGCTGATACCGCTTTATGCACACAATGCGTGCGGCCGATGCAACAAATCCCCCGTTCTTGCAACAGTCTTGTAGTGCATCGCACGCGGGTTTACGAGGTAGGAAAGAGTGCGCGTCCGCTCCGAATATCCATCATCCCGCGGGCTAAAGCGATTTAATGCGGCTAAGTAATTTCCCCTTAACTTCATCGCGCGAAACTTTCGTTCTGGGAACTTGTTATACTGCCGCAGATGTGTAAGCTCCCTGAATTATCCTGTCGACGCATTAAGCAGTATCTCGTGGAAGTGCGAGGTGAACCAACAAAGTGCCGAGCTCGGCGAAATCTCAACGGTAAAAAAAAGGCAATGTGGCACAACGGGGTGGCTAAAGAAGTGGGGGAGGCAAAGAAATTTATCACCCTCTGAGAGGAATTCTCTGGAGCAAATAATAAGATGCGACGATGTAATCAGCACAAATATTCTATATAGAGAAAATAAATTTCACAAGTAGTTATATTATTATCTATAAAATGTTCCTATATATATAATAGATAGAATGGTTTTATTTAAGTTTCTAAAAATAAATATCGACTTGAAGTTTATTAGATATTAGAAAAGCAATAGTGTGTAACTCGATCTCTTGAGTTATTATAAATAACATTTTGTTATTTTTATCTTCCTTGTGTATCAAAATGGAAATCAATCCATTTCTGCTGTTAGTTTCAAAGTAAACGTTGATATATATGTACATTTTAATATATGCATTAAATTAAGTAAAGTAATGAACTAAATTTGAGTCATCTCTCGAGTTAAATTGTTTAACTTCAATGTTTTAGTTAAATTAGTATGTAATAAAGAGATAAGAGCAGTGAAGATCTACACGGAAAGAAGAATTATGCTGAAATATTTGAAAATAATTTTGTTGGATTATCAAAATAATAATGAAACTTAAATGATAAGTACTTGTAATACTGCAAAAAAATTTTATATTTTAACAATCAATTTGTTTCCAATTAATAAAATTAGTTTAATGGTCCAATAAAATGATTTTTAGATCTGTATTCAGCAAAATTTTAAATCTTTCAGTATAATTTTTCTTCCTGTATATAAAAATAATTCAAAATAATTCAAATTGGATATAATTTGACGAATTTAATAAATGTACACTGAGAAATCCATTCATTGAATGAGACAAAAAAAATTTGATTAAATCAATTAAATCTCTTGTTTAAATATTAATTTCATACAATTAAAAAATCGTTAATTGTATGAAATTAAATTTTTGGTTAATATTTTATTTCAATTTTATTCATTAAATCAAATTTGTATGCTAATAGTATTGTTTTCTTATTAATTTTGCATTTAACTAAAATTGATTAGAATATAAGAATTCTGGAGAATTTCTGGAACTGAAAACCGCTGGCTCGACAGAAATCCCAATGCAGGTCCAAGATTCTTTCACATGAGAAAGAGGGTGTCCATTCGACACTGTCGAGCCTTTCAATCAGAGCTGAAAGCTTTTGAAAATTCTTTATTGTGATTGGCTAATTTCTAAGGTACGTCATAAAATTATTATTACAGAAAGTATCTGTGGACCCTCTAAAGCCTGTTCTACAATAGGGTCGCAAGTCGTAAGCCATAAGAAATTGGCCAACCATAGTTTAATATGAAAAAAATAATTGACTATGATTGATTAATTTCTTACGGCTTACGCGGCTTAGGACCCTATTGTAGAACAGGCTTTAGGACAGGTCTATCTAATTTGAGCTTCAGAGCCAAAACACAAAGCCATTGACGGAAAAAATTCCATGTGGATAAGTTTTGCGTTACTGTAAAGTATTATTGATATGCATCTGAGTGACGCTTATCAACACTTTTCTAAAATCTTACATTGAATTTTCTTACATCAATGGCTTTGCGTTTTAGCTCCGGAGCTCAAATTAGACAGGTCTAGGAAAAAATACTGTGCGTCACACTAGAGACAGTTTCCTTAGCGTACTGCTTAGCGCTCTTGACAAGAAATATATTATATTTGTTTGGAAAAATTAGATGAATGCGTTTGTCACCATTATTAAGAAATTTTGTTGAAACAAACTTATACAACCAAAGAATTTGGTTATTGTAACATTTTATTTGTTCCTGACATCATAATTTTTTGTTAATATCAACATCTTAGAAATAAATAAATAATTAAATAATTAGAAAGTGGCTTAATAAATATAAGCAATAAAATAATAAACGGCATCATATAAATTCAATCGACAAAATCGTTTAACCAAAATATTTTGTTTAATTGTATCAAATAAATTTCTCAGTGTAGATAATAATTTTGATGATCCAACTAAATTATTTTCAGATTTGTAGCTAGCTGAATTTTTAAATACATCAGCTAAACCGTTGTTGTGTCGACAAAATATCGGCGAGGTAGATACTCGATTTTCTTTGGCTAAATATGCGCAATATGTTCGCTCGCGTGTGCGCGAGCATATGAGAGAACAAACAAGAGAATCGAACAGAAGAGAGAATATCCGATCATTCCGTGTTTCGATTATAAATCTCGATGAAAACGCTCGAAGCGAAAGCGAAGCTTTCGTATCCCACGGCCGCGGACGAACGTCGGTGCACGTCACGCAGTTCGTCACGTCACCGCACGTCACGATACTCCCTCGTCACGCGAGACCGGCGTGCGACGGTATTGTTTCGCGCTTTGCGTCGATGTCAGATTATACCGGCAGGACTCTGTCATGTTCACGCTGGGCTGCGCGTACGTACGTGCCGCATACGTTGGTCGGCAATACGATGTTCCTCTCGGCTGAATCGCGGAGCGGCGAAAATGCAATTTCAACGATTCAGACGGGCCACCGCGAAGTCACGTTGTAACGTCACAAAAATGTGCACCGCGGGTCCGCATCCTTCCCATCGTGTTTTAACGGCGTTTCTATTTCGCCGAGATTTGCTATTTCAGATACAAGTTTACATGGTTTACGTGCACACCAGATGAATTACGCAACGGAAAGGATTCGTGGAAAGAATATTCCTATACTGAGTTAATGGACTCTACTTCGATCCATCATGAATATCGAAGCAAATTGCGCATAACAATCTTTTTCATTACTATGCATTATATGGCCCGTATACCATTTTCCTAATGTACGGTACATGAGACGTACCGTAAGAATTAGCTAATTAGAACTGAAAATTCTCGACTGTTATTGGCTAATTCTTACAGTACGTCTTATACTTACTGTTACGGAGAGTGCGTGCGGGCTTCCTTAGACTGCACTGGAATTTCTTTCTCGCTTTCATCAAGTATCAAACATATATATATTTCACTTTAAATTCCAAAAGTGTATACTGGTTTAGATACAGAAAACAAATCTTATATGTACATCGAAAGTGCAAATGTCCCATAAGACTGAAAAATGTGTTTATTTTAATCTTTAGCTCGAAAGTTTGCTCATGCGAACACCAGTGCTTTGACACCGAGTGTAATTGGTGAAAAATGGATGATGGGGGTAAATTTTATTCGCATCATCCATTTTTCACACTCGATGTCAAAGCGCCGCGCCAATATCAAAGACTCAATTCGACGATTTGTATATGTAAGGTTCGAAATATATAGATAATTTTTTTTATTGTCTAAGTGCACTAATTATTGCGTTTTTTGCTTTCAATTGCCCGTTCTTTACATTTCGTTGTATTATATTTTATGATCTCGAGAACACACATACACATACATTAAGATTTTAATTTATTATGAAGAAAGAATTGTAAAAACAGATTTTCCCCCGTGCTCTTATAATGATATTTTATACATAGGTATTTTCTGTTGGACGTCGAAACGAAAATTCAATAATTGCATTTTTTCACATTGAATGAATAAATCCAGAATTATTAAAAACTTATCCTACAAATTCACTTTCGATATTTTTTGCCTCCCTCCCTCTCTCTCTCTCTATTTCTCCTTGAAAGTTGAATGTTGCGAGGTGGTGAGAAATTAATTTTCGATAACAACAATTTGGCCATGCGACTGCGTTACGATAAATAATCGCGCGCACGTGCTAAACATGCACGACTCGTGCTGTATGTGGTGCGTATTGTTTAATCAGCGGTCATTGTGTCGCCTCGTAATATCGTCCAACGCAACGTTATACGTGAATTACATGTTGTAGACCAGTCGTATCGTGTAAAACGACGTAAACTACCAGTTGTAATCTACAAACATACGATGATCTGGATAATCCGCCTAACTTGCGCACATGTGAATGTTTGTGTCTCGTAGTCAAAGCTGATAATAGCGCAAACGCTAAGTAAAAGATTGGGTGTCGCGTTGGGATTGTATTATAGGTATGTATTCGGTCGAAACATGGACGGGATTAAATAAAGATTTAGAAATAGTACGATACGAAATGTACACGAAGCGTTAATTAATTTACAATCGACGCAAGATCACGAGATATACAATATAATTGAGTCGTATCGAATAAACCAATCGGCGCGGTCGATGCACATTTCGGTTCATTAAACGCATTGCGATTTATTTCGCGTAATTTCGTTAATAATTTTCGGTTGTGAAAAGTGAGGAGGTAGAAGGAAGGATTGTCGTGCGAGAGTTTGCGAAAACGTCCGGGAATTCGCGCGCTATCGGAAAGACTTGTTAAAATAAACGCCGTTAGAGATGACTCGCGTCTCGCACCTCAGCAGTGCAAACACGCAGCGGAAGAGTCTTTAGCGTTGCAGCGGAAATGTTTCTCTCCGTTTAACGCACCCAAGGCGAAGAGAACGAAATTTATACTACGTTACGCGTCATCGTTTACTTTAGCGAAGCAGCACTAAAGTTAATGCTTACATCTACCGCTAGTCAAATTCCCACGGAATTAAATAGCACGAGACAGATGGAGAACAACGGTAAATCTTTCACGATCGTTTGTCCTCGAACGTTCCTGTTTATTGTTATTACGTGATAATTGTTCATTTACTACACAATGACACAACAAACAAAGTTTCAGAAAATATTTTAATAACTACTCGTATTTAAAGACTATTGATACTTTGATTGTGAATTTTGACAGTTTAAATTTAAATTTGTAAAAAATAAATAAGATTTTCATTTCTATAATGGTCAAAACTCATTGTTAAAACTTACTTTGACAAGTGCCTATATTAAATATTTTTAGATTTATAAGTAATCCGGAACAATAAAAATAAGTAGTCGAAGATGTAAATCGTACTAATTATTTAATATCTTTTAAATTATAAGTAAAGTTGAACCATTATGCAGTAGAGGTATCATGTAAAAATTATGTTTACATGTAGTTAGAAAATTATGTTACTTTTTTGTTACTATTTATAACAAATTGTTAATGACATTGCAATTTTTTATAATAAAACGTTAGAGTTGTGCTAATATTAGAAAAGTTGACTCTTTTCCAAACTTAGCACAACCTTATTTTTTATTTGGACTTTATTATTATTATATTCATATATAATATCCAATGTTAGAATTTAAAAAAAAGTTTTATCGTTTATGTACAAATATTCTACATAGAAAATATATTTTATTTTTGTGAGTAACTAAAATATAGAATTTGATTAATATATACAAATGACTAAAATATACCATAAATCACTTTGTTTCAATATTTCTATTATGAGAATTTTTAAAAACAAAAATTAACCTTATTTGGTTCACAATCAAATACTTTGTATTTAATGGTACCACTGTAGCATTATACATATATATAGACGTATTATTTTCAGAAGAATGATGATACTAATAAAAATTAGGACATTATTTCATGACTCTGCTTATAAAGTTCTAGATTTTACATCACAACAATATACTGGTATCATAATAAATATCAAGGCAAAGCTAAGGCTGTGTACTAAGCTTTGATGTTACGACAAAATTATTTAACTGTAAGAAGCATAATTAATTTGAGCCATAGCACATACAAAAACTTAAACAATAAAACGTAAACATTAAACGAATTGGTTGATCACGGTAAAACCCGAAGGCCATAACGTAGCAGTAGCAAATCCAATATGTCGATTTCCTTACTACGTCTATGAAGTCCTTTACCTGAATTCAATATATATATGTCGTATATATTTTGTTTTTTACATTTCACTAAGTCCAATGACCAAGTTATCAACACATTTTAAACACAATATTTATTTAAAGAATAAAGTTTACATATCTTTGTTACATTCAAAAAGGTATTTCTATATTCAATTTAGCTACCCTACTTACCCTAGGTAGAGTAAAGTGGAACTAATTGAACAAGAGGCAAATTGGGACATGCAAATATCTCAGAAACGCATGTGGACATGTATGCTTGTGAAAGACAGAGATGGAGAGTATTACGTTGAATACGCCAATCTATAGTTAGCTAAACATAGGCGCTTTTTCGTTTTAATGCATCAAAATTATTAGATGAGTGTTCTTTTTTTATCTACATAATAAATGAAGTGATTAATAAGAACTAAATTTTGTTTTACATAAATCATTAAGACCTTGGCACATTAAAAAACTTAAGATAAAAAACTTAAGCAGTAAGGAAAAAAACATATTGAATTTGACCCGTGTGAAGCTGGCCCCCCAATATTAAAAAATCGTTTTTTTTTCTTCATGCAATCGTTTGAATTTGCTACTGCTCATACCATTACGGTCCTACGATCTCTACTGTAATTAGTCGATTCGCTCCTCTCTCATTGTTTACATTTTACTGATTAAGTTTTATGTCACGGCCTTCAGTGTACTTTTTTAACTTTAATGTTCAAATTTGCTATTATTTTTACGCTTTTTTTAGTTATAAAAAAATTTCAGCCAACACACTGGTATAGTCAAACTTTTATAAAAGTAACTTCTTATAACCGACCAACCTCCGTAAAAGTAAATGTGCATGCACTAACATATGTGTTCGATTACTATATGGGAGGTTAAAACGTAACTTTTACGGAGGTTTTAAAACAAAAACGGAGATTAACTTTACGGAAGTTCGATTTTATGGAACTAATTAGGCTAATGTTCCAAAATTTGCAAATCAAAATACCACAGTAAGAAAGTTTTAAAAGAACTAAGTATATATATATAAATCTTTATTTTTTCATAAACTCTTATTGCTTAAAATAAAAATTTATAAATAATTTTTTTATATACACATATACTTAATTGTTTTAAAACTTTTTCACTGGGATATTTTTCGGAATATATCTCGGAATTTAATCCTTTTATTTTTTAACATATAATATATAATCTTATTATATAGACAATTATCTCTTTACGACTTAACTTGCTCCTCGGATCTTAATACACCCGTGGGTAAAGTATATTAAGCCACTCTGACTTTTTGTCAAACACGAATCTTTCTTTCATCTACAAAATATATTAAAAATCTATGAGTATTTGATTATTAAGCTAATTAGATGAGCATTTTGAAGCAATTCTCATTTGTCTATCATAATTAAGTAAAGATTTACAATCGTTTAAATAAAAAGTTACCCTATTTAGTCCCGCTTTACTACATATAATTTTTCTCTTAAATTTTTACGTTTTGAGTATAATTTTCTACGAATTTTGAATAAATGAAATTTGCATGATTTTTAATAAATAAAAAATACGAAATAAAATTATAAAGCAAAAAAGTGATAATTTATTTTAAGTCTTTAATTTGTAATTATATATTGTATAATTTCAATTAAGATAAAAAATAAAGATAAAACTTAATTTTGAAAATAATAAATTAATTTTCATTTTGTAATCATACAATATTACTGTGAAATAAAAATTAGATAATAATAGGTAGATATTAATATAAAGAAAAGGTTAAAACTGATATGACCGTAAATCAAGGAATTTGATTAGCACTGAGTAATATTTTTGGTTAGTTATAATACAAATAATTATGTATTTGGATCTGAAGGCGCATATTTTTTTATGCGATACCATTTAATTGTAAAACTAGCAAAACGACGAATATAATGCGTTAGGCACAATAATTTCTAACTCTTACTAAAGTAAGATTCAGCTAAAATTAAGCTTCGTCACGAAAATTCCAGCACATTTACACTATGAAGGACCGCGTTGAGGAGCAGAGTTTTCGGATAGAGTGTAGACGTTTGTAAACGGTTTTAAACGACGTAATGGCGCGAGCGCGAGCGAAGCTGAGCTGCTTCGCTTGATGAACGAGCTTAACTCATTTAACATCGCTTACTGCTGGACTGACGGTCAAACTGAGATACCATGAGGCTTTCTAGGACACGTGCGAAGGTACTATGAAGCCTCATGCGGGCGTGTGTGTGCACAACCTGCCTAACCGGGAGCGCACCAAATCCCGAATGCTGACCGTATCTCAGCTGTGCAAATTCCCCTCCCTCTCTCTCTCTCTCTCTCTCTCTCTCTCTCTCTCTCTCTCTCTCTATCTCTCTCTTAGTGCTCTTTTGGAAATCAAATCTACTTATTAAAAAGTAATTTTATTCCTAGTTTTTCCGGTTCTCACATAATCTAAAAAGTCGTAAATCAGATTAATTGAAATTTATAACTTGTCTGCAAATTGAAAGGCCGGTGCTTCAGAAATATTGCACATTGCAAAGGAAGACCTGGTATGTATGTTGATCGTAGTAAACATCAAAAGTGAAATGATGTTGAACATTATATTAAAATTATAGAGCAATGGTTTGTTTTGAAATTTTGAGGACTCTCTCGCGAATTTAAATAATCCAGGTCGCGATCCTCGCGGTTATTTTCTGGACGCCTCTTGAAACTCAGAGTAAGGACTCTCCACCTTCGCAAAATCGACTTCAGGTCGCGACGGTTGCAGTAGATGTCCGGTGAATTATGTTAAAAATCGAAACGATTTACGAGTTTCTTTCGAGACAATGGCTGCGAGTCAGCGTGATTGCGAGAGAGTAACAAATTGTTAGATTTTCGACGGAATAATTCCCGTTTGGCCTAATCCCTAATATAATATCACTCATTTGTTACGCGTATTAAAGCCAACGGCGAGTAGATGACAAACGCGAAATTTATCGCACATCGCGCCTGTACGTTCTTATGAGAGCCTTCATTTTTCGAACAATGACAATCGTTTAAGTGTCACGCGTCATCATATGCTTTGCTCGTGCTTTCCTATCAGTGGCGCCTCTAAAATGTGAATTTAAAAGTACGTTTCACATTTCTGCGTTCTAATTCGACGCGATTACTTTAAATACACATCTTCGCTATGGGTGTGTTCCGTTTTATGCTCGCATGCTGCAAGCATTATTCATTCTTGTTGTCTATCAAGTTTTCAATAGGGACAAATATGTTTAAAAGCACTGTAAGCACAAAATAAAATGCACTCTAGCTTATTTAAGTCATTCCAGAAATCTCATAAATTTTATCGATATTAATTTTTATCGAAATTTAGATAAAGCATGCAGAACCAGAAAAAGTAGGTATAGTTGTCTTTAAAATCCACATCATAATCAAACATTCTTTTCCTAGATACTTATAGGTTTATAGAACTATATTTCACATAAGAAACAGTGATTTATTATATTTTCTTTATATTATACTCTATAAAAAATGTATTCGATAATAAATCATCTTAGCATATTAAAATTCAATGCTACGAATTTGCTGGTGAAATTAAACTTTTATTACTAAAAATAAAAATAGAAAAACTTTTTACACCTTAGGGAAAAGTTACATGATCGCTATCCTATTATCATTTTTTAGTATTATTAGAAGTCTATTATTACATTTACAGAATTTCCTAATTAAAAAATTCTATGTCATGTATATATGTTATGTAAGAAAATGCTTATTTAATTTAGAAACAATATAATTTTCAAAATTAATTCTCTTTTCGAAAATAAATTTTAAAAGTTTCATTCACATATATTTGATTGCTCCATTATATAGTTTTTTCCTTAAGATAAACTATGTAGTAATTTATTTAATGGATGAACAAAAGAGTAAAAGAGCAAAAGAGTTAGAGAGTGAACTAAAGTTTATCAAAAAGTGGAAACTTAGCTTTAAAGTATGAGATAATGAGGCATTTATTTAATGTATTAATTAGTTTAAGTACTGCATTTGTCAAAAAGAGAGGACGTTTTTTTCAGTTCTCCAAAATATAGATCTTTTGACTTAATGATGGAATTTCTAAAATGACCGATTCAGTTATTTCCTTTCAAGGGAATCATTATATTCCGTAAGATATTCTTCATCAAAGTTTCCATCGACGAACAGCGTGAAAGGGATACCGGCTGATCGAAGAGAACAAGAGTGGGAGGCGGAACGGCGGGAGATTTGATCTTATGCGAGAGATTATTGGTACGACAGGATTAATCGCCTCGCGCGGCCGAGTCACGTATAATTAAATTAAACTTCTCAAGAATTTCACTTAGTGGCGGCAGACAGGACGCCGATGTGTTACCGATTCCGGCAATGAACGCGCAGCGAACTTGGCGCGTACATCAGGTGAGCCACGTGTCCCGACATATAAAATCGCGCGCGCGACTTGTTCTCTCGCTTCGCCTCATCTCGTCTGCCTCTCAGATGGGAATATTAATGAATTCGAGATGAAATACCATAGATGTCGGCTGTCTACCACGAGGGATAATAATAAAGAGCGATCTACAAACAATTGTAAAATTGCAATCGTCGATGGAACGTTTCTGCATCGTCAGGATTTATAACTTTTAATAATAGTGTCAGTATCGTTATGTATATATTGTTACGCAGATATTTATATGGTAAACAAGTTGCGCAACGATAATATAATGATATTGTCGTTAAGAATTAATCTTAATGCATATTGCATCATTAAAAGGCTCAGGCAATAGGAATAGGAATTAAGGAATTTCAACCTATTAGAAACCTGTGTAAAATACGGTTTCTGATTGGTTAAAATCTATAATTTCCTTTTTCTATTGTTTGTGCTTTTTAGTTGTGCATTGGGTTTTACAGAATTTCAATGCTAGTTTGTTAAGGAAGAATTTTCGTAGCGATTATTATTTACAAGAGATTTCTGTTTGGAGAGAGAATTAATTCAATTTAAAAAAAAATATATTGTTAAACGAAAAAAATTAAGAGACATATGTATTTTTTTTACATTGGCTCAGTCTCAGATTTATAGAGTGAAGCAATCACTATTACGTGTAATAGGAATAGAGGTATTTTCTAAATAATAGATTTTTAAAAATTCTAAACACATAGTTACATAAAGTATATAAAAAACTAAGAAAAAAAGTTAAAATAAAGTAGTGTTAAATTATGGTTATATATAGTTTTAGTAAGCTAGATAAGACAAACAAATAAGCGGATAGTAAGATAAGATAGTAAGGTAAAATAGGAGCTCGAGTAAGATATGGATGGAATGGATGAGTGCGGCTAAGAGAAAATTATAAACCAAGTTTCCTTCTTCCTTATATAGTACGCCGAAGAGAATTAAATTCTGTATAAAAGATTTCATATAAAAAAAAAAAAACTACAAAAGTTTTGTTTAAAACATTTTTTTTGTATCTCACCGTTTCACTAATAATTGATAGGAATGAAATATATAAAGTTCGTTTTGAGATTTATCTCTTAAATCTAAGATTTAATCGATATAAAAAATGTGTCTCTCAGAGAGAAGAGATTTTTGTGTTTAAATATATAATATATTTCGAGGAGGAAAAAAAATTTCGGTTCCGAACAGCTTCTTTGTTAGTTTCTTCCTCGGTGCGTTATTCGTGTTTCTCGATTTCAGATATAAACTGTTACAAACAGTTTGCAAAATAATCCAGTACGTGTAAGCGGAGCGATATCGTAGTGGGTCTGCCTGTTTCAACAGTGGGATAATATTTCAGAGAGAACATCCAACTGGTATATAAGCACCCAGCAGACACATACGTTATAATTGGCAAATTTTTCGTAATGGCGTCATTACAGTGGCGAATTAGCGCACGCGAAAGTATTCCAACGTGAAATATCGAAAATTGCAACACGCGGTCCGATAATTTCGACTAATGGAAATGTACTTTCACACATTGTGCCGCGCTCGCTACCGGTAATTAAATGACCGACGGGGTGAGATTTTTCCAACGTCAAATTCGTATCCATTCCTGCCATGCCAATATTATGATTCAACTAACGCTGCGTTTTATCGGGACAGTCTCTCATTCCATCTTTACAGAAACCCTCCCTATTTTATCCGAGTCTCTCTTAAACCCTTCCGTATCAGTTCCCGGAGGATAAGTGGCACAGCAATCAGTTAAAGTCGTCTTAACTTCCGAGCAATTTGTTCGTTATATTCGTGGATCAAGCGGAAGGATGTCGAAGCGGCTCTGGACGTAATTTAACTTTGGCACTGGACGGACTTCCGCGATATGCACGATCCGGAATTTGGAGTACCACCTGCGGCGGATTCGGCCCACTGCTACTTGCGCAGAACGAAGTATAATGTTGCGCTACTCCACGATCTGTTACGGAACGCTCTATTCACTCGCTCGAATTTCTGTCTGTCTTCGAGTATGGCTAATTTTGAAATATTCGCTGAAATATATAAAATTAATCCTATTTGTTTCGAAGTTTCCTTAACAGGTATTATTTCCTTAATTGGTATATATTGCGGGTTCAATGTTATTTAAATTAATGTATCTTTGATTAGAGTTAATGTGATTGAACCATTTGTTTTCATTTTGAAGATCAAAACTCAAGGAATAAGATTATGTAACTTACAGTATTATGTAAGGTTGTGAAAAACGTTATTGAAAAATGTTGAAAATTCGAGTTCTTAAACAGTAATAGCTAGGGTAAATTTTTATCTCAAGTAAAAATATTTATAACATCATGAATTAAATCTTAATCGTGTTTTTCTTATTAAATATAATACAGAAACATCAATAAAAACTGTGTTTTAGGCATGTTTCACAACTTTCTTGTTATCGAAATATTTATAGGATAATAGGATGTATTTTATTAAAATATAATAGATTATTTAATAAAAAATGGGATGATTTTTAATAAAAATATCTGTTACTATTATATTGCAATATGAATTTAAAAGAATGCGGATAAATGAGTATAAAGCATGTTCCCTCTATTCTGGCAGTGAAATTAAAGCTTACAATAGATACCAAATGAAAGATCTCGTTGAGAGCTGAATACAAATATATATCTTTATTTTGCACCGATTTGTCCCCGGTCTTCTCTAATACGTATTAATCAAACTGCACGTCGAATTGGTTTTTCAGACTTATAAACGCAACTAAACTACTGTAGCAATATCATAAATTAAATTGATAAATTATTTGATAATTTAATGCTCAATGAGAAATCCTATTAAATAGATGTTAATGTGCTAAAAAAATGTAAATTAATTTTGACTTTCTATGTAATCAGTTTAAATACATATTTTGTATTATTTTGATAATATTCAACAAAATTATTTTTAGACTCTGCATCTATAAGTCTGTGGCTTTAGATATAAACAAAACCATTCTTTCCGTGTAGCTTTTTAATTTGTTCTATTTTCTGCATGTTTTTTTTTCACAATGAGAGGTTTATTCCGTTTATATTCCATTTTCTGAAGCGGCAAAGAAGCGTCATTCTACGAAGATTTTCCAAGAAAGAAAATCTCTCTTTGAAATTTCGTTGTTTCATCGCTTGTATCCTGCTCTAACTACACTCTGAAGTCACAAACTTGTGAGATAACAACATTCGTAGCGGCGCACTGGATCGGCACGTTCGCGAGACTTTGCGGAAACTTCGCACGAGTTTCAGACTTGTACTTGCTTTTTAAAAGATGCCATTACAGGATCTTGTTTTTATACATACAATTCAAAGTATTATACGCTACGATAAAAGGCCGACATCACAATTCAAAAATATCTTATCCTTTTGACAGAGATGAAGAAAGTACGTACATTATGTTCTCAAGAAATAAATTGCAAATCTTTAACAAAAAAACCATTAATTTCCTTAGAAGAAATAAATACTTTTAAGATTATCTTAAAAAATAATCTCATAAAGTATACAATAGTTGAAATATATTAAAATGCGCATCATCAACTTCTTCACTCGGTTAAATGTTCAAACATAAGCTCCGAATGGATCCAAATGGATTAAAATTCTCTGCCTTCACAGAGATCGTGTCCATTCATCCTCGAATACGCGCGTCGACAAAAGAAAAACCACTAGTCTTATGAAGAATAGACATGAAAGTACGTTGTAGGATTCTTTGAAGGGATTCATGGACCTCTCGTACAGGTTTATCTCATCAGAATTTATCATAATAGCACACGAGCAGTTGCGCTCTCGTAATTACTGCTGCTCGTCCGTTAACAAGAGAAAATTATACTAATTCTCTTACATAAAAAAAAAAAGCGAATTGACAATGGCGTAATAATGTAATCTTGCTCTATTTATTCGTTGCCATTTATAATACGACCAAAATTCTGTTCCGAAAATTTGTCGTATTAATGGATTCATTAAAAAAAAAAATATAGATATAGATTTAACACTATAGGTCTCAGATAGCACTGAACATTTCAAACACGTCCTTTTTAAATCCAATTCGCACATTCATCCATAGAAAAGACATTCATGAGGCGTCGTTCTTTTTGGAATAACTAGCCTTTTCCTGCGCGCGCTATGCGCGCGATTCAGAATTATTGGAGATACACAAACAAATCTGGAAAAGACCAAACTGGTTTGTTAATCGCCCCCTAAAATTACAACGTAGGTTCTTTCTTTACTTAATTTTTTAAAAAATTTAAGCATTTTATTTGTTTTTTCCTTTTTTTCCATTAGTTTTAATTAACTGTCTTCATTTTAAATTATTGATTTTCGTATTTTTTTAACTTTTATTTTTCCCCGCTTCTTGAAATAGTCATGAAGATAATGATTTTCGTCTTCTTTTAATCTTATTCAGTTGTTCTTCGTTTTTTTTTGATATTTTTCATTCGTATTTTTTCAAAAAAATCATTAATTTAGTAAAATAAATTCTCAAGCAATCGATACGAACTCGAAAAATAATCACTTGGGGGATGTTACAATCTTTTTTTGTGTATAACTTTTTTTTGGAGGGTGGACAAATGAAAATAACGGGTGGACAAACGTGGACAAACAGTGGACAAACGAATGCAATAATGATTTTACCAATATTCGCATTTAGAGGTTCCAACTTCAAAAAGCAGCTCTGTGAAGTTGGCATCCCTAAATGCGAATATTGGTAAAATCATTATTGCATTCGTTTGTCCACTGTTTGTCCACGTTTGTCCACCCCTTATTTTCGTTTGTCCACCCTATGTTTATTATATTTTTCGTAATAGTGTAAAATAATCACTTGGAGGTGTTACAATTCTTTTTTTGTGTAAAACCTTTTTTTGCGGGGTGGACCAAAGAAAATAACGGGTGGACAAACGTGGACAAACAGTGGACAAACGAATGTAATAATAATATTACCAATATTCGCATTTACAGACTCCAACTTTACAGAGCTGCTCTGTGAAGTTGGCACCCCTAAATGCGAATATTGGTAAAATCATTATTGCATTCGTTTGTCCACTGTTTGTCCACGTTTGTCCACCCATTATTTTTGTTTGTCCACCCTACGTTTATTATATTTTTCGTAATAGTGTAAAATAATCACTTGGAGGTGTTACAATTCCTTTTTTGTGTAAAACCTTTTTTTGCGGGGTGGACCAAAGAAAATAACGGGTGGACAAACGTGGACAAACGTGGACAAACGAATGCAATAATGATTTTACCAATATTCGCATTTAGAGGTTCTAACTTCACAAAGCAGCTCTGTGAAGTTGGCACCCCTAAATGCGAATATTGGTAAAATCATTATTGCATTCGTTTGTCCACTGTTTGTCCACGTTTGTCCACCCATTATTTTCGTTTGTCCACCCGTTATTTTCGTTTGTCCACCCTCCAAAAAAAAGTTATACATAAAAAAAAATTGTAACACCCCCAAGTGATTATTTTACATTATTACGAAAAATATAATAAAAATAGGGTGGACAAATGAAAATAATGGGTGGACAATCACGTGCGCGTTGTGGACAAACGATACCCGTACATAATTATGAAAAATTATCACTTGGGGATGTTACAATTTTTTTTTGTGTATAACCTTTTTTTGCGGGGTGGACCAAAGAAAATAACGGGTGGACAAACGTGGACAAACAGTGGACAAACGAATGCAATAATGATATTACCAATATTCGCATTTAGGGGTGCCAACTTCACAGAGCGCTACGCGCGCGATTCTTTTTTTTTGAACGACCATATAATTTTCTCTTACAAAATTTACACCAAAGCATAGTCGATTAAGCTTTAAATTATAATTACATTTCTTTGCGTCTTATTAAATTCGTCATATTCGGAAAATCTTATTGATTTCCGCAACATTTCCGTCTGCCATATTGAATTTAAAAATTTGGAACACGGAATCAAAATCAGCGTTCGCGGTAATCCCCATTTACCTAATTTCGCTGAAATTTTTAAATTTTTATGTATTTCGCAACACTTTCGTCCATCATTTTGGACTAACCATTTGGAATTTCCTAATTTTGATCACAGATTCGAAATCAGCGTTCGCGTAAGCCCCCTTAATTCAAATTTCGCCGAAATTTTTTAATTTTTATGTATTTCGCAATACTTTCCGTCCGCCATTTTGAATCAGCCATTTGGATTTTCCTAATTTTGATCACGGATTCGAAATCAGCGTCCGCGTAAGCCCCCTTAATCCAAATTTCGCCGAAATCGGAAAACCTTTAAAATTTTCGCATCTTTTCCGTCCGCCATATTGGATAAGTCTTTTTTACTTATCATAATTTTTACCATGTTTTTAAAAGAGCGTCCCCGAAAATTCCTTGTTACCAAAATTCACCATTTTCGGATTACTTTAACTGCCTTAACGAATAGAGGCTTCAAAAAAGCGTGACACGCCAATTTTAAGATATGATGATGATACATATATCAAAATATGATCTCGTGAAAGTAACTTAGTATTTTTGTAATATCAATTAGAACTTAATAACGTTTTATCATAAAAGAGAACATTATTAGGTTGAGAATTATTATTGTATTATAGATGTAAATAGTTGACAATGAATTCAGTTACCGTCTTCACAGGAATTATCAACTGTTATGTAAAAAAAAGCAATTTTTATTGCTTTAATATTTATTAATTATTATATAATGTATTACTTACATCATTTACATTATAGTATTATAAATTATATTATAAATTGTAATGCATAATGTATTATTGAATATTGATTATATATTCCGATGAGTTATACCAATGCGTATATAATATATTGCAAGATACCTGTTATTACACTGAGAGAAAAATATTGTATTTGATATTTATGATTATAATATATATATTGCACGCAAAATATTGTAATTATGATCATAAACTCTATTTTTATAATTTATTACTATTATAATTTATTGCTGTTATAACGTTAGAAATAATAATTGTATTTATAGTTCTATATACCAAAACAGTTGTATAATTTACTCCACAAATGACTATAATATTATAATGACATTGTGGATGTTTATATTAACATAATGAGAATTATACATATAAACATCATATGGTGTTAAATTCACATCTATGGGCTGATCTCACTTACTCCGACTAATCGGTCAATTAAGTATCAACCATGATTAATCAATTCTGCTAATGAGCAAATGCGATTGGTCAGTTCCAATGTAACAATCGATTGATTAAGTTAATCGGAGTTAGTGAAACCGACCTTATACTTTGCTCGTGTAATGTTATTATATGTATTATGTCACAGTGAAAGTGTTAACTTCAGCAAATGTATACGCTTACAAGTCATTGTATACATTTACGTATAGTAAATACATAGTAAATGTATACATTGATTACAGTAAGCGTATACACTTACTGAATTAACACTTTAGATTGTGATATACTACTTATACATAAATGCTTGCGATAAGTATCTAATATAGCAGATTCTAATAACAGAATAACTAACAAATATACTCACTAAATTAACATGTTTTTCTTGATTAAATAGAATTAGAAAAACAAATTATAGATATCTGCAATGCTTTATTTTTTGTAACTATGGATTACTAAAAAGAAACTTGAGCTGCGTTTATTCTGAGCACTTACACGCTGTAAGTTTTATTCCATCTTGTTTGTGTATGTAATGAGCAATAAAAATTCACTGAATCTTACAGCATGTGAACGTTTGAAGCGAACGAAGTCATGACAGTTCACTCAGTGTTCCTATCAATCAATAGTTATTATTTCATTTGTTTGTGGCTTTCACCAAGGTCCTATTATTATCCGGTTGAAGATAGATGTGATTGTTAACGTATCTATATGTAACTGTCACTGTGTTGACAGGTTCCTCCATCAATTTGTCGAATATCAGCTGTTGCATTGGTTCCGGCAGCCGCATTGTGGTTAGCTTATTGCGACACCTTTACTCAATACAGCGAATGCGTACATACATCGAATCGCGATGAAATGCAGGATAATTCGGAATGGGCACGTTTGCATTTTAACGCCTAGAATGGAGAACGTTAATTTTTAAAAAGGATAAAAAATACCATTACAAGAGCTGAAACAGTGTCATTTAGAAACCCTGTAATAAGAGTTTGTCCAAAGTGGACAGTCTTTTGGATTCTCATTTGGTGATTATTGATTATTTATTCGACGTATATATACGGTGGCGTGCAAAAGTTTCTGGCCAGTATCATTTTGTACCTTAATTTATAAAAAATAAGCCTGATAAAATTATTATCAGTCGTTATTACAAAATTTCGAAATGTATATATGTATGTATGTATATATATATATATACATTTCGAATAACTTCGTACATTTTCGAAAAATAAGAGAAATAAGGAAAGGAGAGAGATAACTATCTATCTATTTATTTTTCCATCTATCTATTCTTTTAACCTTTTTAGTTAAAGGCTAGATATTTTAAGATGTCTAGTTCCATTTTGGAAGGAGTGAGTAAAATAAGAGAAATTAAATAATAAATTATAACAAATCTTATTCAAGAAAAGCTAATTTAGAAAATGGAATCCTTCTAAAGTAAACAATATTATTATTATTTAAAATATATGTATAAGGACTCTTATTAATAAATAAATTTAAATGTAAATAAAGGGCGTAAGAGTCGAAAAATTAAAATAATTTTACATGTCAAACTTTTAAGATATATAACAGAGAATTTTAATAGATGTACGTTTAAACAAAATAGATGTTGTTAACAATATTGACATATTACATGTTTCGGCTTCTATATCGAGCCATCTTCAGATATTTCTTCATACGTATGTATCATTTACATTTAAATTTGATTATTATTATTAATAATTTACTGTGTACCATCACAATTACAAAAAGATACGCATAAAACGTGTGAATGTGCGTAGAATTGGTGAGGCAGTGCTGTTGCAATGAAGCCTACTAGAATAAAATTAAAATAATGATTGACATTACAATGAAATAATGCGTTAACGCATAACTAAAGTACAATGAAAATATTTATGCACTTAAATATGCTTGGACACTTTATTCGGTATACCATACATAAAGTGTATATGCACTTTAATCAGAACTATATCCTATGATACACGCGCCGCGCGAACTTTCCACGAATTATGCACCAAGTTTCGTAATGGGATATCGGCGGGGCGCATCGTTAACCTAACGAAGATACTTGCTTCGAAAATGGAGAATCGTAAATGGGAACGGTGAAGTGAAAAAGAAAAAATTCACATCGCGCGGTTTCGAAAAATATCGCGATGACACTAAAAAGTATAAATGGAAATTGTATAACGTAACGTTCTCGCACTCTAATCCCGTGATATCTTTCGCTGAAAAATCGCTGACAAGTACGACGTTTTATCTGGCACGGCTTTAATGTACGTTCTCAGATGACTGGATATAGCGTCGGCGTTGGTATATAACGGACGCGCGTCCGCTGGTGTAACGCGTGTTTGTAACGGGATCCTAACAATAAGTTACGTCGAGCGCGGTGAAATAACGCGCTTGCACGTCCGCCCGGCGATTATCATCGACGGAGGAGAGCAGCCGGCCCATCCTTTAGAGCCGATGATTAAAGAAAACCTCGTTCGCGCGCTGGCGCTTGTACGTTATTGCCGATCCTATCCGCATGTGCGAGCCGTTCGCCGGCGAGATAAGCTAATTTTAATTATCTCGCGGTGGGAGCGTGCTATTCGCGAACGGACACGTCCGCTCTAGATAAGGCCGAATAAATGGGATTCGAGGCGTCTACGGTTATAACTATGTGAGAATCGTCGGTGGTACGCCACCTTTCTCCCGCTGCGCCGCCGCCTCACCGTGGCACGACTCGCCTCACCGTGGCACTCCCGAGAGCGGGAGTTTATTGAAATTCTATGCGCCGCAGGATAAAACGTACTGACTTCTACTAATCGCCGCCATTAGTCCGACGTTACAACTTCACGGTGGGCCATTACGGGGGCCCCGTAGTTACAGGCCGGCTGCCGCCGCAGTCGCTCCGGTCGCCGGGTCTGACTATAGCGCGACGTTTACCACTGTCCGACTTTATTTCTACGATCGTGGAAATTCCCCGTCGGCCGTCGATACCTATTATCGATTACGCTTAATACCCACCGCCTAGTTGCAGTCGCTTACCTCGCTTGCTTTTAAGCGCCGGCGTAAAGCGTTTCTACTGGCGAGCCAACAAACCGGAAGGGAAACCCCCGCGCTCATTTCCCGTAAAAGCTTTTACCTTCTGCAACGGTAACTCGCCGCTACTTTATGTCATTTATAGCTGGTATTTTTGACGGCCTACAAGGGAAAATAATTCAATGTGACTTATTTTCTTGCACGTAGCCCTGTACGTTCAGGATACACAATTGCCTGTTTAATTTTTCCAACAAAAAGTATATATAGATTTTTATGTGCGTTTAATTGCTTCAACGTAACTCCTGGTGATTTTTATTCTTTGTCTTCCTGCTTTTCTTAATTTTTATTTATCGTTTAACTTTTTTTCACTTATAACTATGCTTTATATATTTTTTTCATTTATTTGTTTTGATTTAGCTATGAAGAAGATTCAGTAAGTCGAAATTGTCCCATCACTATTACGTTTTAAATTAAAATTTATGTTTATTTTTTTGCAAGAAGTTCTTTGTAGATTTTTATCTTCAAGTTCCTTATTAGCATTATAATTAAAATTGATCAATCCAATTTTATAATAAAATATTAATATATTTTTTTCAGTGTGCGATTGCGTTTCAAGCCTGACAAATTAAATCGGCATACAATTCATAGAGCTAAAAAATGTATTTGTAAAAATTTGCATATGAATATTAATAAGTATTCAGATCTGTTTTAATAAAAAATAAGATTATTTTTCTTAATTGATCTGTTCTTATCAGTAATCTAGTTTCTACTTATAATTATATTTAATTTTATTCGACACTTTTTTTTATTGCTCGTCTTAGCCTTTTTTATTATATCAAGATTGCTCTTTTTATTGTCTCTCCCTTAAGTTTTTAACTTTCTCTTCTTCGAAAAGTAGTATCCTATTCAATTATTTAACATAATTATGTTAAAAAGTTGCGCGCGCAACTTACAGGTCAGTAAACAGAGTAAGTTTCTTCAACAGTTTCCAATCGTTTCTAATCGTTTGCCTGTAAAGATGGCTCTCGCATAAAAGACGCCGGTATAGCGTTTCAATAAAATCAATATGAAGTAAAAACGCATGATACATAAAAGTACGGAAAATTACCTTATTTGATATGAAAGGACTGCTGCGCTAGGAAAAAAAGTAACGAGGACGGGGCGATTTATGAAACAACTCCGTCGTCAAAGTTTCCGGCCTCTCGCAACTTCTTAGTGCAGTGTACCTTGCCGCTTAATGAATATAAATCGCGAACGCCGCGCTAACTCGAAGTACCTTTGATTAGTTACGCAGGTATGCACCTGCAACGAGATGAGCAAACACCCTTCGCCGTGCAAACTTTATTCCTCCCGTCTCCGCGTCGGATTTAAATCTCGACGATGAATGCCGTATAAATTTCACCAAGATGCTCAAACGCTCGAAGGAAAACTAACGATAACGCTGCGAAGCTATATTCATGATAATGATAATAATTGTGTAACGTAGCCGGGCGCAATAAAGTTGTGAAAGATAATGAATGGAATGATTAAGAAACAAAGAATGAAAAATTCAATATGCATATTGGACCCAGCCAAAGATTACAAGTGCGTCACGAATAGCGGTGAATCATTAATTATCCTACCTAAAAATCTTCTTCATTGTTAACCTCGTCGTTACCAGCAGCCCGCAGTGTCGTCACTCGTGGGTGAACTCTTAATTAGGGAAACGAGCAAAAAGGATTTTTCGCGGTCCGCATGAACGAGCGACGAAAGGTATAACCGATGGAAGAGCAGAGCACGTTTGCCACCTTTCGTCCCTTTCGACTAATGTTCCGCTGGAGATCGACAATTTTTTTGATTATCGATTACCATTATCAAAATTACTATTGTCTTGTAGTGTATTCTCTAAAAAAAAGAAAATCATTAAAATTTTGAGTCTGATAATTTAACTCGTCTGATTTAATTTTATTAATTTGATTCTACTAGCTTAATAGAGATTAGCTGGAGACATTTTTCCTACAGCCAGCCGCAGATTCGTTCAAAAAACTGTAGTCTCCGGTTAAAAATTGGAGAAGTGGCAATTAGTAGTGATGCGACTGGTGGAATGAACTTAACGAAGACTACAGTATAAGTGAGAATAGGCTCATTCTGCTAAAAGTCATATTAATAATTTCGCGCATCCTGGAATCGCACAACCAATAACATGGCGATTACGATACATATGCCAATTAGGTTCTTCTTTCAAATAAAGAGTTACTCTAGTTACTTCATTTTTACAAGTTTTCCGTGCACAAACAACACAATATGACGATCGTTTGATATTCAGATCAAAAGTACCGACATAAAGTGAGAGAAGATCGACTGTTCTTATTTATATTGTGGTTGCACGAAGATAAATATGCAAAGTGCACAATATATAATAGGATATTAATTTTAATGCGGCTTAATGAAGAAACGTCCGTGGAGAGAGAGTCCATTCGGATTTCGCGCATGCTGAACATCTGGCCCAGAATTTACACCGGGAATTTGTCATTTTATCGATCTCCTCGTTCGCGACACTCGTTTCGCAGCTATGCGAAACGCATGGCAACACGTGTAACTCTGGCTCGCAACGAGTTTTAGAAAAATTCGCCGCTTAATTCGAGATATTTCACAATTCCGTACGTATCGCGCGCGAAACGAAATGTCGAAATTTCCGCAACAGGCTGGCAATTTAATAAGAATTATTTTTGTCCTATTTTTTTGCTTTTTTTTTCCGTTAACAAACACAACGCGATGTCAACTGTGTCGTTGTCGAGTATATTACGTCACTTTTTTGCCCGAAGTGCATAATATCAAAGTGCTCTGCACATTTCACTTGCGATATTTCATGCGTGAAATTAAAATATCATTCCACCTTCAGCGTTCCTATTTTTTGTCTTGTATACTTTTGTCTTGTATATTTCTTAATACATGCAGTGCTCTGGAATCTGCATCCTATTTTAGTAAAAGGTTTCCTCTCTGCTCTCTAGACGTAAATGCTTTTTAAATTAAATTCCTTGATTGAAATAGACAGTTATGAGATATATGTATTTATCTATCATTTAGATTTGTACAAACGCGAGCATTAATAAGCCGTTTAGCATATTTAGCAATTTTTTGTGATATTTAAGGAATATATATTGTTTCGCTTATATAATTAACGATGAAACTTGATTTCGTTATAAGAAAATCAACGACGTGCATGTCACGAAGCGAACGTGAGCGCATCGGATGACATTAATATCCCCTGATTACATATTGCATCATATTCTATCGTTGGAGAACGTATTTCCCAGGATAAAATAACTTTTTATTCTCTCTCTCTCTCTCTCTCTCTCGCTCTCTCGCACTCTCTTCACCTGGGGCGATTTCTCTAACGAATGACTTGGGCAGCATGACGCAACTACGTATGAGCGTTCTCTGTGCAGCGCAGTCGGAGTAAATTTTCCGTAATATTCCGCGTCGCGAAACCGTCGTCGTGTACCATGTCAGCGGTCCTACAACAACATTTAATACTGTAGCAAGCCTCGGAGCCTCGGTTTCTCTGGTGCCACGCGAGATCAATATCCTGTAAAGGCCGGTTTACCGAAAGCCACTGTATTTTCTACGGAATCAGCGATATCGGTACCGTGAAGCTAGTCTTGCTATAATAGTACGTCCAGTCGATTTTACGTGCAATTTTTAAACATTCGATTATTCGCGTACGAAAACACCGTTGCATTCCTAATTCTCTCGATATCTATGATGTTGTCGACTGTAATATTTACCTAGAGTTTGAATATTTGGAGTACCTAAATTAAATTTTTATTTTTATAAAAAGTTTATTCGCGATGACGTCGTTACAAATTCCAATATTTTAATGATAATTCTATTCTGAGGTGATTGTATACAATTTTTTAATAAATCTCTTCTCGTACATGAGAGAACTTTTGTTGAAGTATCAAAAAAATTAATCAGGTACAGATTTAAAAATCTTTTTTTTACTACCAAAACCATTATACCGGACGTTTAAGCTGGTTGTGAAAACTTTTTGTAGCATTACTAATCATGCTTGGGTTTTTGCTTGATCATTTTTTGATAATTCAGCAAAATTAATTTTATCTCTATACATCTAGCTAAATTTTTAGATATCTCAGCACAATTGTTTTTCCGTGTATATATATTTGATATTAGGTATACAGAGCGTCATAAAATTCACAAATCAAAATATTATAGCAAGTTTTGAAAAATTAAGTAAAAAAGTTATATGTACATTTTTAGTTCAAGTAGTTTTGCATGTAAAGCATAAGAGTTTAAATGTAGTTGTTAATAAACGCACACTTCAACGATTAAACATAGTCTGTCTACGTGTAATCCATAAGTGGTCATATATTAAAGCCTTATTATTTCCGAAACTATATATGCTTAAAATAGAAAAATTACAAATAATCTTATTAATTTTTTGAAAGCTGTGTTTTACTGCGGTATATCGGGAATTTCGGGACATCCTATATATTTGTTTCAAATGTACATGTTTTACTTTTATATCGTTCATCAACTTTGCGATTTTATCTCTGTCGTGCGGTAACGAGTGCCTATCAGGGCTACTTAAGTACTTCCTTAAAAGTGCACCTAATTCCAACTTGTATGAGCAACTCGCTGAACAAGTTCGTACATAAAATTGAGATTCACAGGCCGTGAAACCAAAGGAACCCACTGCGTCAAATTAGTTCCACTGTAACTTTTCGCCGCCCTAATATACATTTTCAACCTACTGATCACAGACACGTCCACGTCGTCGTTCCGCTTTATGTGGAGATCAAACTCCCGCAATTTTGATGACTTAAAGTCGTTACACGCAACCGTTAGAAAACTCGTCATTTGTTACAATCTAAAAACAAGTTTTCGACGCTATATCTATTGTGTCATTATAACGCGATTTTAGAATTGTATAACAAGCATTTAAAATTACACTTCTCGAGAGGTAGAATTTTACTAAATAATGTATGCGCATGAAGGATCTATTAGAAGCATTTCATCGTAACGCTGATCGCATTAAAATGTCGAGTACAATTTCGCCGCGCGTTACGTTGTTTGCGGGAAAATCTTGAAGCAAATACGGCTTCTGCCCCTTCCTCTTCTCTCTTTTCATCCCGTTTCCTCTCTCTCTCTCTCTCTCTCTCTCTCTCTCTCGCGATGTACTAAAGAGCAAGATCATATTCCAAAAGCCGGGCAAGCAGAGCGCCGTGAATCTTGGCCGTCGGAACAATGGCGAAATGGCACGTACACCACGCGTCCGCGGTAGTAACTTAAATGTGCGTACATTTACTTTCCCTCGTGATTTATGCCCTTTAACTGTGGGGTTATAAATGGCTGAGTATTACCGCGAATATACCGAGATCTCAGGATAAGCCCGGGCTAAATGCTCGTCCGCTCATAGGTCTGCATCATGCAACGTCGATGTTCATTCGCCGCGGAAGTCATATCGATTGTCGCGGTGCCTTCAACCTTGCTCGTTCAATTATAATGTGCATTTAATTGCTCGTTAATCTCCCGTCAGTGTCCGCACAGTACATCTCACTCACAGTTAATCTCAAATATATCATGGAACAAAATTGCTTTTTATGATATTTTTTCATAAAATTATTTTTAAACCTATTGTATATTTATTGATCATTTTGTTTGCGATATCTTTATGTTCCAGCCAAGAATTCATTATAACAAATATATGATAAACACATCTGTGTAATTGCAATTGCATAAACTTATCGACTGATCCAATATTAAATGTCAAAAAGAATTCAATAATATTAATACGTGTAAACTATCGGTGACTGCATGTATGACTACGAATTGTTCGTTTTATTTTACCTTCTTCACGAATCGATTTCTTTAAGCTATCCAGGTTAAGGAATCTCATCATGCTTGCTCATACACCGTAGTACCGTCATCGATTGTTCAAAGAGTAACTCGTTTGGATGGTGAACAAGGTAAGAGCAAGGATGGACCTTTGTCCTCTTTAGGACAAGTAATAGAAATGAAAGGAAAAGCGTGGACCTTCGACAAGCCTTCTGGAGTTCTTTCTAATCCTCTCAGAATCAATCTCGTTCATCGAAAAAATACTCTTTTAGATTACCGAACGTGGAAAGTCCGAGAGACAACGTTGGTAATTGTGCTCTTCTAAGAACGATAAAGTCGTTCGCAGGTGCAACCGAATTTCTAGTTCCGCCGAGTAAGCTTTCTCTTTCTCTCCCTCTCTTTTTTTTCTTTCGAAACACGCATCTGTGTCCGGTGTATTTATGGGATTCAATCAAGTCGGACATTTCCGGAATTTCATTCGAAACTCTCCTTCTTTCCACGCAAAGCATCTTCGCGTGCTTAGAAATACCAATATTACAATATACATCGTCAGAAGTTTTGTTAGATGTACATTATAAACGTGTTTTGACGATGGTAGCAAACTTGGGATCAATATTTTAATAGAAAGCAGTAAGGTGGTTCAAACCAGCTCAAACGAAAATTCGGGATTTACCTGAGGCAAGACACAAAGGGAGTGAAGATACGCCGTTCGACAATTATAACAGTACTTCCAGCTTTGAAGCTACCGTTGAAGCTTACTTACACACACACACACACACACACACATAATCACAACATTACGTGAGCTCCAATAAAACGCCATACTGCAACGTCATACGAAATTTCGTCGGAGCGGTTTCGCGTAAAGTCCCGCTTGGCGAAATCTCCGGAAGCGCTCTCGTCTCCCTGCTGCGTGAGCGAACACGAGGACACGTTATGCATACGTCTATGTACACCACATATGTAACACAGCGTGCTACCCATGAATACGACGAGATCGTGCAGGGAGAACCGAGTCTCGCGATTCAAGGATGCGGAAAGAGCGACTACGTAGGTACTCTCGGTTGTCGAACCGTAACGTCATAAGTTCCAGGTAACCGTACTCCCTCGGGAGTACGTTTACTTCCCCTTCGCATCCCGTCGTCATCCGGAACCACGCCAGGAAGTCGAAGGTAGGTGCAAAAGGCCCGGACTTTTGCAAGCTTTCGAACGTCTCGAAGAGAACCGCTCGCAGTTATTTCACACGTTTTTTTCCGTCCGTAAAATTTTCTCGGCTCATCCGACCACGTATTAAATGAGATTACTCGTCGACAACAATATTGCGTGACGAACTGCAACACGCACCAACGCTTCTTTCGTTCCGTCTATTCCTATGAGACAGAAATTTATTCGCCACAATGACGGCAGCGCATTTAGAGAAAAATCTACATAAAGTTCCATTTCGAAACGTTATAAAAAAAGATGTATAAGTTACAGTAAATTATATAATAGACGTGTGTATATTTTTGCAATTCAGAACGTTCCTTTGTGAGAACCTAAGCGACACAGACAGAAGACAAAAAAGGATAGAGCAGCTAGTCGCTGAGCAGAATTCTATCGTTAATTCTTTTTGTTTTCTCACTCAACGAGACGAGATAGAAAGGAGGAAGCGTTTAGTTTACGAGCTAAGTTATGGGTAAATCTTTTTAGCAAAACTTTAAGAGTTTTACTTTTGGAAATACTGTACACACACACGCGTTACAATTTTACCGCAACCGTTTCAGAGACATGTTTTGATATACCAAAAATGCGAAAACGGTTTTTCGGCATTCGAGTAACTGTATGCATGCTTGAGGAGTTTGGCACGCTGCATCGTCGAAATACCAAAATCCGTGTGCAATGTCTCGACGATGCAACGCGATACATTGCGGCGGCCGTCGGGTATTCGGCAGCGTGGTGCGGCGCGGTAGGTGGTAAATATTTGCCGGCAAAATTCAATGACCTCTTGTATAAAAAAAAAAAAAATTGCACATCGCTATTCAGCGGGACTGTGTGGTCCGCGATTCGTTTGTGTCGCATTTCCAAATATCGCGAAACGCTTTCGCCTCCGCTCGACATTGTGATCGATGATGCATCAAAGTGCAGTTCAATTTCGACACCGCGGACTACGATTGGCGGATCTTAACGTGCAACCTCTGAAAGGTAAAATGGAAAATGGAAATTAAGTAAAGAGGAAATGTAATAAATGAATCTCACTTTGGAATTGAGAAGCAATATCGGGATCGGGCATGCTACTTTTGTTAACTAATGTTTTATGCATGTCTTTCCTATTTTCTTTTTAAGTGGAACACGACACATTTGACAGCTAAATTAAAAAGAATTATATTCTTACATAAAGCTACATTTAAGAAATTTGATCGACGTTATTTTTTATCTATACCTTTTTCACAACGTTATTTCAAAATTGTGCTGTGGGAGCTCTTATTTATCTGCATACAGGTATAAATCGATTGATCGCGAATTTCGAGAGAATTTGGAATAATGAGTACCGGCAGCTGTTATCATATATTTCGTATTTTATAACCGTGGAAAAATAGCGAACCGGATTTGTTATAAAACGCCTTTTGTCATACGCGTACATTTCCGTTGCATTCATCCGGTGTCGCGTAAAAAAAAAAAAAAGGACAGAAATTCCATTCTCTTGCCCCTCTTCTCGGGGGATAATACGTGTTGATGAAACGAACGCACGATTAAATAAGACTGTATTGACGCGCCGCGATATATTAAAATGTATTACGGTCCATATTGGATTTATCGGTTCTTCACATGATATGCGATGCATCAATTATAAGTCCTAAATTAATTATTAATCCTTATCGGTAAATGAGGGTTTAAACTATGCCGGTTGCTAACCACAGTCGCGTGCGGTTGTTTGCTCGGAAACGTACGAATGAATGTAACGCAAATGTGATGCGCATTTGTGAACGGCAGGTACACGAATGTGTATGCGGTGGGATAACGCGCGCATTTCAGCGCACGACGATAGTGTGCGAGCCGCATACGTTACCGCCGCGTCGCGTCGCGTCGCTGCAGATCATCCTGTAATAAATTGAAAAACGGCAACGTTAGTAGCGGTCGAATTGCTTCCGTCGGCGTTGTTCAAAATTCGCCGCTTTATAAACTGAAAGCGTGCCGCGCCTCCATTGCCGCTCGCATCGCTAACATCATTACCGATCGCGCGCTCGTCACAGAGCCGGAACGTGTTTTTGTTCCGACCTCACGTTGGATAATGTTAATACATAATGCATCGCCAGCGTATATCTTCATTTACAAGCGAAATTAATCATTAATTCGGATTCAATAATCGTTCTCGTTTGTACGTCGAGAGGTGTCAAGTGCGTCGGATGAACAATGCGCCACGTACATTTATGCACGTAGCGTCACGGGTTGTATTATACATGTCAAAAATGGCTTTACCCCATTATGTCATAATGTCTTTTTAATATTCGATGAAATTGCAACGAAGTTATTAAATCAAAAGTGGTAATGAACATTAATAGTTATTACGTTGGAAAACCCTGACGTTGTGTCACGTTTCGTTTAAATCACCTCCGCATGGATGTATATTTATTTGTTACCCACTGTTAATTTATTGTGATTTTTATCCGTCAAATAAATAATTAAAGCGTTTGCTTTTCGTGGGTAAAATAATTCGCGATTATGAGGTTAAGTGGTTACGCGGTGTATATTTGTGCATACGCAAATTCTAGATGACAATTAAATTAAAACATTTGCTTAGAGCAGCGATCTCCTAACCGCGGCATTTCGCGTAACAATGTTCCACATTGGGAATGTTTGAAACATGTGAAAACTGTGAAGTGATAAAAAATTATAGAATAAAAAAATCCCCAGCGGTTTTATGAAAATTGTAAAACCAAATTTCGAAAACGGATTTATGTTCAACACATAAAAATTACAGGAAACAATTAAGTTCGTTTAGGTAACGATTCCAAATCCAAAGTGTAAATTCGCCAACTAGTGTAATTTAACGAAACAGTCATCTAAAAGTATCTTACACGGTTAATACGCTATATAGTTCCCCAACTTTCGAAATCTTCCCGTTAAGATGTTACGGGGGTGAGCTTAAAAAATTAAAGTAGTTTATATATCACGATTGGTTAAATAAAACGGAATAAAACGAAAAGTAAATGGACGAAAAGTTTTAAATAAATATCATATATTTTCCGACATTTTTATGCGATTACTACTTCTTTTTACTACTTTTTTATATTAGATTGGTTTCAGGGTGTTGTGTCTTATAATTTTTTTTGCGCCGATTTCGAATCTATTTGCTGAAGGAGGATGTTAAGTTAGAGTCGTTTTTCGGCCAAAATAAAGAAAAGTTCCGAGATATACAAATTAACGAAACGTCGGAAACATATAGAAGAAATTGTGATCAAAACAAATTTAAAAAATCTGTCGTATTTATACTATCACATTTATTGAAAAGATAAGAAAAAGTAAGACAAGAATTGAGCAATAAGGATTACGTATTATTTAAACATGTGAACGCTTTTTTTTTTTTAAAGAGTAATTCTGCAAGACGTACAATTTGACGTTATAACTGTACAACGCAATAAGATATAAGTACTGTATTCATTATGGGGGAGCGGGATCAGCAACTATTCTGTTATAATAATCTCTGTACGCGTATACCGAAGTAGTAGTAGTAGGAACAGAGAATACGCAAGCGTATCACTAGAGGCTTTTCGCTTGTCGAATCATTTCTTCCTCGTTGTTTATCAAAAGCAAGAACAAATAATGGTCGCCAGCAGTCGCGAGCATTATGAGTGTCAAGTGGAGCAAAGCCCTAATGAAACATGAAAAGCGTCATCATTATTTTTTTAAAATACTTTTTGATATCTCCATATACGTTATAGTGATTATTAATTTTAGGGCAATTGAACGTATTGTAGACCTATCGACAAAACTAAGATCGAAACACTGACTGACCTGATATTTATAACGAGACGATGGAAGATTTGTTATGTATACTTATAGTATAGTAACCGAGACAGTGGCGTACGAAATATTCGCCTTCATCGGTAGTAGTAGTAGTAATAGTAGGTCGCACGTGTTCCGCGCGCAACGAGCGCACGTGTCGCGAGTATTTCGGGTCGAAAGCGGGCACGTAATAATTCGAAAAGTGGCGATCACACCGTTGCCGTTACAATCGGGGCGTGCGTCGCAGCGTCCGTGCCGTTCCGGGTGTAATTGCAGCAGCGCACGGCGACGGGCGTTTTGCTGGCAAAATCGTTGGATCGTGCCGAAAGTTCCGCACCGCGAACGTCGCGTCGCGTTCGCAGTTGAACGCTCGGGAGTGCAGCTTGCAATTTCGAGCGCGACAACGATTGCGCTTGCAACTGCTGCGCTTGCAGGCACACACGAGCGAAATTGCATTTAATTGCGCTCGCGGCCTATGCAACGACGTATAGCATGACGAATTATCGGCGCAACAGTCATAACTAAGCTGCTCCCGGGGAAAAGTATACGAAAGTGACGCTGAGATATTCGCGTCATTTATCACGAAGAGGCAGTAGCTCGCGTTGTTATTCGTCGCTTGAGGAACGTTCGCATGTTTTCATGTGAAATTATCGATAATTTCTCCATCATGAGAGGTATCGCAATTCTACAATACGGTGGTTTTCAAACTTTTTATAATTGCCGGTTCTACGAACTCATTTTCAGAGGTAGAAGTTCAAAACAAATTAAAACTTTTCAGCTTAACAATTGGTTGTTAAAATTAATCTATATTAATGTGTGTTAAAGTTTCCTTCATTTATTTAGTGAGATTGATGAACTTACACCATGGGTCCCTTCTTATCACTGGCTCTTATCTTCTAAATAATGTCACATTTTGAAAATATCTGCAAAATGGAAAAAAGATTATATTTTGAATGAATCATCCATAGAAGGGTGATTATATAAATTCGTCAGAGACTTTATTATTAAAATGTAACTACGGGTTGACTACTACTCATTATGAGGTAGAATATCGCTTGAGTCTTTCCATTTTATCGAAAAGTAAAGCAGATGACATTATTGATATAGCAATTGCAATTCGCAACAGTGATTATAACATATTTGATCAGATTCGATGTGCGACGATTGGAGCTTCATTACGTTTTAATTGCGACGCACGAAGGAATAGCCGAATCGATGGTATACGTAAAATCATTGCAGCATGTCATGACACAGCGAAAGTAATTGTTTTTTTTATATATTTGCATGTCTATTATAATATTAAGCATAGAGCGTTAAAATTGTTATCAATATAATGTATTTCTTTTCTCCGTAGATTTACATGAAATTTATATTTATAAAAAAAATTGATTATTTAGAATATAACAGTATTTTATAAATTAATCCTTTTCCTGCATAAAATAATATAATATGTTATAAATTTTTTTCCTCCATTTAGATAAAACTTAATATTTATAACGAAAAATTGATTACTAATCTTTCGTTGGCAACTGAGATTTTTAAAGACACTATATGTCTTAATTTGTGAATTTTGGTACATAAATTTGAAACTGCAAAAATTAAATTAAAATACAATTCTACTTCTATAATAGTACAAAAGCTCGTTGCTAAAGCTTTGACAAGAATAGCAGATTTTTTTGAAATTTTTATACAATATGGAATAATAAAAAATTTACTCTGTTTTTTAAACATTCCTATTACTGACGCTTAAAATTTATGCTGGCGGAGAATTAATAATCAATATTTTGTAATAAATATGTAAGCTTTATCTATATATGAGAAAAGAAATAATTTTATACAAGGCATTATATTAAATTGTACCGTGCAGAAAAAGGATTAATTTACAAGATACTATTACATTATTTTAACGTAATAATAAACTTTTCGTATTAAACATGTGTCCAGCAAAGGATTAAGCTAAAGTAATAAGACAGTATATATTATAAATAAATATTTTATTAGTTCTATCTAGGTCACACCGAGCGTTTCTATTTTTTGGTGTTCTAATCGGTTGCCTATATCTCGATCACTTTTAAAGCCGCCACTGCGAGAATGGGTGACGCTAATTGAGATGAAGCATCACGCGGGACGCTTCGTGATACGCGCATTAATAAATCATACGCGAAAAAACGTAAACGTACACAGACCCAAATCGATAAACGCGAACTCGGCGCCACTGTCACGGAGAATCTATTTAACCCACGAAACAAGGAACCAATGCGATCCTGAGCATGGCGAATTCGCAGCGCCCGGAATAATCTTATTAAATAAGTATTCGAACTTGTCGAAAATTCAATAATAAGCCGCGGATGAAACAGTTCCCTCGTAAACGTAACCGACGGATCGTAAGATTGTACCGTATTCTCCGCAATTTCTAGGCAATTTCCACGCGGAATGCTTCGTTGCACAATTACCTGGCGGTACGATGAATATTATTGGGATTTTCATATGAGTTACACTTTTACAGCGTATTGAATACGGTCGAGAACGTGAATATTCTATAAAACTAAAAGTAATAATTTACTTTTAGTTTTGAATAATAAATTCAATTTAATTAGTTTAGTAAATTAAAATAAATGTGTATAGTGAACATAAATGGTTAATATTTTTAGTAAAATATAACGATTAAATGACATGTGGCTATCATCGTCATGATATATATTGTATATGCGTATTGTAAAAAAATGTTTAATGAAACAAATAATTTGAGAGATAATAGTAAACCAATTTGAAGAAAAATTAATTTGAAAAAACAATTTAAGAGATAATTATGATTTAAATCACAAGCTGAAGATATATAGAGCTTTAGTCGAAGATATGTTGACAGTTTATGTACAAGCAATATGAAAGGAATATCTTTATTTATCGGATCTTATCTCGAAAAGCAGTGCAAGATAAAACGCAGAAGAAACAAACGACGATTTTGTCGTCGAAAATTCTATAAATTTTGCTTCTTATTTTACTTTGGCCGAGGTAAAGGACGTGAAATGAGACCTGCAAAGTGAACTCTGGCACGGAATCTAAATGCAAACGGTACGCGTGTGCCATGAACAAATTGCGGGAGTAAAAGGCTTTGTCATTCTTGTATGGTAGTTTCTGGTCTTGCCACAAAAGAAATCTACCAGCGATGCGATATAACTCACGATATAACGCGAAATTTATTTTCGACTCGATTAACTTTTAATTTAACAGTCAGGTATACATATAGTCTTGCATCTAATATAAAACGCGTGCTTTGACTCACGGCAAATATATATACAAGATGTTTTAAAAAATGCGTCGTATTCTAAGAAGAATGGCACGACGTCGAGTTTTGCAAATAAGCAAAATTCCAACTTTTGCTTATACGCGTCTAACGTATCTCACTGACAGTACGTAGCTATAGGAGCTTCATCTCCGTCTTGGATCAATATATCCGGACACGGAGTCGGCGGCATGTCGATGAGGTACGAATGCACGAACGCGCGCACAAGCGATGGTTACGTAGCGACTTGGCTCACATAGTTGAGAACCTAATCACGGATTTCCTAGACAGTCGTAAAATCCTTATTAGGTATTCGGCCCGACCTCTACCGTAATCCAGGGCGGAACTATAATATCGTGCTAATATTATGCATGGTGAATCGCACAACTCGATATTCGCATGCCACACCGGCGCGGCGGCGTAGCGCGGCGCGCGCCCTTGTCCGGCCATAAATAAGGAGCGAAGTAGTATTAGCCAGTAATAAGCTCCTCGAGTTTTACGAGGGTGAGGATACACTCGCGAATAAACCGATCTGAAACGGCTAATTCATTTACACGAGATTTATATGCGGTAAAGCAGCGTTTCGTGAACCCGGTACATTCGGCACGAGATGTCTATATTATAGAGACATATATATCTCGCTGAATATAAATGTATAAGTACCTCTATGGTATATAATTTGCAGTACGTGCTATAGATTGAAGGGGTTACATTTTTTTTTCTGGGGACATGCCAGCTCGAATTTGTTTTCGTACTTTCGCAAATAGGCAATAGTCGCGATATCGACCGGCTGACTAATTGCGAGAGAAGTTTTTCCAGAACGTTCGTAGAAACGCGATAATCACGAAGAGCACGAAAATTTCGTCCGTGAATGCGTGCTGGATATAATTGGATGTCCAGAAAAATGGTAACGTTACCTGCAATATTTTATAGAAATCGCTCTCGGTGCTTCGTCGCCGAGGCCCCGGGAAAAAGATAGCGGTATTAGGATAGATTTCATGAAATATCAGCCGAATGAACTCCTTCTCATCGCGTGATATACGTTATTATTTCGACTACAACATCTGCCACCGATTATTACGTGCGCTAATTAATTAAATCGAAATTCCATAGAGCTCGAAAATCCTATAGCAATGCAGAACTTGCTTCATGAGTCGTTACGAAGCTGAAGCAAAGCTTAATCCGTTATCATTTTCAATGCAATTATCGTTGCAGGTGTAATTACTTAATTGAATAAATTTTTCCAGACATACAATTTATTTGTTTTTTATTATTAAATCTCATTATAATTAATCGTCACATATCGTTTCCTCGCACACCGTTTCGTATTTCCGCATTTGACATAGAAGCTATTAACTTTTAATAAAACGATTTCACTTCTCATTTATTTCAGTTATATTATGCAACATATTCTTGAGTGCTGAAAGGAATATAAGATTAAAAAAAAGTTCCATCAGATTTTAAAGACTTTATTTAAAAAAAAACCTACAAATTTAAACAATTGACAATTTTTCTCTTTTATTTTACAAAATAAAATACATAAGAATCACGATTCGGGTATTGGGAAATAGAAACTTGAGCAGAAACCTCTTATAAAAATCGCTTTCAATGCTTCGTCGCCAAAAGTGATTTCCTTAAATAGCATATCATGACTACGTTTGCACGAACTCCTTTCATCGGAACTCCTTTTAACATTTGTAGTTATGAAACCAGCCAATTATAACTATTCCACTGAAAAATGGAATGACTGTGATTAGCAGTTTCTACGAATGTTTAAGGGGATCCTTGTAAACGTAGTTATTGTAAATTTTTGATATTAAATTTTATCAAAAAATTTTACTACTTGAAATTGTACATACAAGAAATTTCACATATTATCACATTTATTTCTATATTATATAATATACTGTAAAAAATATATTTAAATTTCTCACAATATTATCTATATATTACATAACGAATTGCGTTTATTACAATGAGAAAAAAATGTATTAAATTTTAATAGATACGAATTCGAATAAATTTAAATTAAAAAAATCATATAATAATTAAATCAAATTAATGTTCTTTGTACCAAATAAATATGTGCATAAATTTAATAAATATTCAGCTAGTACTATTTAAACAAATATTTATAAAAATGTAGTTTATAATACTTTCTTTCTCAGTGTATATAAGAAATTCAGAGCAAAGTTTCTAGAAAGTTAATGTAATTTTTTGAAAAATATATCCTTTTGTGTAAAAAGTCTTACAAGAAATTTTATTATTTTTATTAATTGTTGAGTAACAAAGTATTGATAAAAATTTATTGTTCAGTGCAATCCAACATAGAATGAGTATTTTTAAGCATATATTTTTTCCGATTTCAATTTTGGAAAAGTTAAAATAATTCTTCAGGGAATTTAATTTTCAGAACACGCAAGATATCTCCACCTATCCATCTAGGTTATCTATTCGGTCGACCCCATCTGAAGTCCTCGCATATGCGCATTTCCGCCCTTCGTACACGAAGCTCATGGCCCTTAGTTCGGGACGAGCGTATGAAGCGGCGAATTCTTGGCGACGTTCCGGGGGTTGCACAGCGGCAGTATTTTCCCTCGCCGAGCGACGAGTACTTCTTGTCCGTTAGAGCTCTGCTGCCGGAGCTCGAACGTGGGACGTTCTGTAGGACCTGCGCGCTCCACCGACCTGGCGGTTCAGTCGCTTCTACCAAGCGGCACTCACGTTCCGTGTCCGGACTGCACGCGCCTTTGCCGCGCGCGCGACTATCCTCTCTCTCTCTCTCTCTCTCTCTCTCTCTCTCTTTCTCCCTTTCGCTCTCGTTCTCCCGGCAACCGCACGCAGCATCCCACTGTGCTGGAGAGCACCCCGGATCAATCGCACGGATTCATCGCGCGAGCTTGAATCGCCCGAGAGATATCTCTCACCGAATCGACGAGATTTCGAACGATAGATCGAAGCGGAGAACGCGGTTCGTTTTCGCGACACGAGACAAGTGGCGCAGGGCGCCAATTAACCAGTGTTGTGAGGGCAACCGGCGTGTTTGACAAGTGATCAGTGACCAGAGATTCTCCAGTTTTCAGTTAGTGCTACGTGCGCAAAGGAGAGCCTGATATTCGTAAACGGAGTCCTAATAGGTGAGTTTTCTCTTTCAATCGTAATCAAAATTTTGTTTTTATCTTAATCTTCAACAGCTGTGAAAACTACACCTGTTCCCATTTGAAGTATAGAATGCAGGTGACTCTCTGCCTTACGGCAATTGATAAAGGAAGATTTCAACTACTCCTTATCTACAATTTAGAACTTTATAATACTAATCGTACAGATCGTTTAGTTATAATTCTCTAAAATTTTCGCAATGAGTTCAAATGACCGTTCTATATAAGCGAGGGTTAGAGCCACGGCACACAGAAAAATTAATCAAGACGTAAGGAAATCAACAAGTTGAATTTGTTATGGCTTACACTATGATCTTATAGTCTCTACTGTGATTATTAGTCAATTCACTTATTTCACTACTTAAGTTTTTTGGTGTATATTATGACTCTTTAACAATCTCAATCGTGAGACAAACACACGTTTTAATAATTCAATGGTAAATCTTCTGCGCTACGAACAAATAAGTGGTAAAGAGCGACATTGAGAAAGTGCTATTTCCCACGATGGTCCACGATGGTTGACATAAACGAGCTTGATTCGACGGATCACGTGTATCAACGTCTTCTCTCAGTAAATCACTTTTAAAGGCTGTAAATAACTTTGTGTGAGTACACTTATTCTGCGAATAAGTGACAAATGAATCCCCTTTATAATCCGTTGATTCTTTGGTTATATTATGACTGTGCAAAAAGTTTAGCGTATCATGGGCATTCATGATTGGCGGTTTAATTTCCGAAGATTCCTCATCGTTTCGGAAGATCACACACATCGTAGACATAGAATTAGTTTAGTTAATTACAAGGCATGGAGTACGTATAGGGCTGGCAATTCGAGCGCAGATTACAGCTCAAAGATAATCGTGATCGCGCGGCTTAACGTCAAAACGCGACTCTAAGTGGGTAAAGTCAATATGTGCCCGTCCTCTTTTCGCAGTTGATGAACGTGATACGTCACAATCGATCATAGCGTGTCGCAACAACGTCGTCAAAGTCGAAGTGCCTTTCTTTTTCTGTTGCTTACGAACAATGGGTCGCGCAGGGATGCATCCTCGAAACTTAACAAGCTCGGGGGATTAATCCTGGAACTGCTTAGCATCGTAATTAATCGCGACATCGATCGACAATTCATGAGCTAATGACTAGTAAGAATTAGCGTACGCGGAGGCATACATGTATATTGCTCTTGTGTGATGCTCTTCTCTAATTATTGCTCTACCGCTTCTCTCCCTCTGGGATCAGTGCAAGCTTAAAGCCGCAGGACGCGCGTCATACATTATTCTCGATCTTCGTTCACCGGCGAGAGTAGGTGGTTTTAACCATTCCGCCCTTAGTTATGGCAGACTCGGTCGTCTATTAATAAGGAGAGAGATCTCCGAGCCGCCTTTGTTATTAAGCATCATGTCACAGTATGAATTGCAGCAGTTCGGCTTCGAGCCACTGAAGCGACTGCTATAATGAATGGCCGATAGTTAGGTGCTTGCGGAAACATCAGCGCGTTTCATTTCAACTCTCCGGCTCCCTCTCTCCCTCCCGAGATGTCATCGCGCTTCTTGAATTCTCTCTCTCTCTCTCTCTCTCTCTCTCTCTCTCTCTCTCTCTCTCTCTCTCTCTCTCTCTTTTGTCATTTAATTTTAATATGTTGTAGATTGATAAGCTTCAGAATATGGCAAGAAAATTTAGAAATAAAATGTATAATATGTATAAATGTGTAATATGTTATTATGCTGTACATTATGCTTACAAAATAAAATATTATTATATTGCTTTATAAACATTTTAAGTGATCCGTCTTCCAATTCTAAGTTAGGAGGATTTATTACCGTCGTGTAGCATAGAAAGCATTCGAAAAGGTAAAATACATATATATAGACAGTATGTCAGTTGTCAATGATATATACGAGTATGTTCTATATGTGTGTATTTTACTTTTTAAAATGCTTTCTATGTTACGCAATATTATGTATAAATATAATTCTAGTCCTGAATTTCATCATAAAATATAGATTCTGTAAAGTGGATTTTACATACGAGCAATATCAGTATATTTTGTATATAAATATTTTTATATATAAATCTTATATTTTTAGATTTATAGGACCCTTATGTAAATTTAAAAGTTTCAAAATCTAATATTTTTATCTCCAAAAGAAATTTTGCATATAAAAATTAATCAATACATTATTATTATATTGTATATTATTCTCATAATTTAAAATATCATTTCTCTTAAAAATGTTGAGAAATCCATCTTCCAATTATAAGATTGAACGATTTAATATACATAGATCTGTTTATATGTGAGTGAGGAAAACAGAGAAAAAGAAAGATATATATGTATATCTTGAATTTTTATATAAATATATTTAGATTGTGTAAATATATATATATATATATATATACGTATATATACATTTATATATACATTTATATACGAGTACACTTATAAATCTAAAAGTTTTAAAATCTAATTTTTATTTTTAAGAGCAATTTTGAAAATGAAAATTAATTGTTATGTTTTTATGTTATACATTATTCTCATAAAATATTTTGATTTTGAAACGTATTTACAGTTAGTCAGCTATACATAATTATATTTATTAATAGAATAAAGCATCATATTTCGATATTTGAGAGTGATGGCTTTCGAACTGGATATGTATTTCTGAATCTGTTCATATTCCACGTTAATTAACTCGCTCGACCAATCGCCTGTCTTGTAATTTTGCAAAACATATGCTCTTAATTATCAAGTATTATAATTCTTCATTGTTAACATACCATTTTGTTGTAAAACAATCACACATATTAATTAAATCAATTGATATTGCTTGCGTATTAAAAAATTTTATATAAAATCTTTTATCTAAAAATTGAAAAATGGAAAATTATAAAGAGATACGTGCGCGCGCGCACGTGTGTGTATGTGCGATACAATTTTATTAATAAAATATCACACACACGCATCTCTTTATAAGAATGTCAAGGAATCCATCTTTCATTTCTTAAAGGATTTAATATAGAATTCTTTGACATGCGCTCGATATCAATTGGATTAATCAACTCTATTCAGTACTTATATCTGTAACTTCGTTAAAATTTTTAGTAATATTTAACGAATTCAGCTGTTATTTCTATCATTACTTTAATCTCTTATTGTCTTTCTAACTATTTAATAAATCGCGTTATTTTTAATTGATTAGAAACATTTTATAATAAAAATTTAAATATCGAAAAATGTTTTGTACTTTTTAGGTTGCATTCCGATATTTACTGCCAATACTGAAAATCTGTAGTTATATATAGGTAACGTGAGCTATATAAATTTTCTTTATTGGCAGTGAATATTGGAATACACTTTTAATAACGATATTAATGTTTTAAAACAATGTTTCATAAAAATTTTTAATAAAAACTGCGTTTATAATCTAATTTCCTAAAGATAAGCATAAATCTAAAAAAATGAAATAATACAAAAAATTATGTTAAAGTATTATAATTGTTAAGGAGCATAAAGCCAACGCAAGGTTACAGTGCTAAGATACATTTAAAATTCTTCTTACTTCAATAAATGTTTCGACCATGTAGATATCAGGTCATCATCATGAAGAATTATTACAATATCACAGATTTATTACATATAAAAATTTACTGTTAACAGAAGCTTGCTGTATAAAAAGACTAGCTTGGAATTTTAAGTTACAATATTAATTTTTGCTGTTAATATTGGTTTTGTAATTTTGCTGTTGATAATGTCTTTTTTAAATCTAATATTTTATCTTAACATTAAAAAAATAACGGAAAAAATAACGAATCGTTATTTTTTAATTATAAGTAATAGTAACGTGTTACTTTTTAAAATCAGTAGATAGTTCTAAAATAAATAATGGTAACAGTGTTATTTTTATGAAGTAATGTTTCTGTCTATATATATTATGCAAAAGAAAAGTAGGTTGTTGTGAATCTAGCGATTGTAATGCAGTGATTTGTTAATAATGAAGAGTTTCAGCAGACTAGTAGCTTGATAATTAAGAACACGTGTTTTGCAAAATTACAAGACAGCCAGTTGGTCGAGCAAGCTAATTAACTTGCAATGGTATATGAACGTATTCAGGAATACATATCTAGTTCGAAAATCATCACTCTCAGTATCGGAACATGACGCTTCATGTTTCTAATTACATCATGTGGCTAACTGCAAATACGTATCAAATTCAGAATTTCGAACTATCGTATGCACTAGCGTCCAAATTACAGCTTTTATAAGAATAATTATATTTCTTAGTATATTTTAATCGTAATTGTACTTCAAAATATTCATGGAAAGAAGTTTTGTTGAAATATCTAAAAATTTAGCTAAATATAAGTCTATAAAAATAAATTTGATAAACTATCAAAATAACTGTGTAAGATGCTCCAATTAGAATGTCAAACATTTTTGCAGCATAATACACATGTTTGAGTTTCTTGTATAAATATTTTACTAATTCAATAAAATTATTTTCATATCCGTATTTATCTATCTAAATTTTTAAACGCTTCAGCGAATCGTTATTTTCGTGTTACATCAAATTTAGTTGTAATGTGTTTAATGCATAATCAAATGCAGCTTATATGTATGTATGCATAATTTAATAAATGTTAAGTAAACATTCAATTATTGTTCGACTCTATCATTGTTAGCTCATGATATATGATATGAATCTATTGTTATATATTGTTATTTTGTTAACGAAATGAGCATGAGTTCTCAATAAAGCTATACTGATCAAATAATATATATTTTGGATTTTATCGTATAGAAATCTCTGGAATTGAAATAGCTAAAAATGTAAAGCAAGGAATATATGAATAACTTAGAAGAAATGGCCTTCCGAAAACTTATTCTAATGCGGACGAGAAATCTTCAAGGGGTTGACAATCGATCTTCAAGGATCAACGAATACCGTTTAAAATTCAAATGCTAGTTGAATGGCTGCATTGCAGCAGTTACGACTGTAACAATGTAACATCATTGGGATAAAAGAATTTAAATGAGAATTATAATACATTTAGATGCGAGATAAGACCAAGGAATACATTATTGAATGTTTCACATTTCAACTAAAAGAATTTCTATTTTAATCCAATATCAATTGATATTTGAGTGATATCTTTTTTGGTAGATAGTATGTATAGCTTCTATATATACACTCCCGAGAGTGTAGAAGTAACTCCCGGAATAATAAGCGTGTGGAATTTATATGTATATACATACTTTAGAAATTTATACTATAGAAGAGAAGGAGAGAGAAAGAGAGAGAGAAATGGAGGGAGGAAGAGATAGATTATCATTTAAATAAAATAGAAGAACAGGAAGACAGGATATTAAAAATGGAAAAAGATGTAAATTTTAAACATATACACACAAGTCTCATGTGCTAAGAATTCTAACGGCACACACCGTTCCCCATCTATGTAAAATATTGTACATTTTGAATAATCTTTCATTTAAACGGATCTGTAAAATGTACAATCCTTTCCTTCATAAAGCTCTGTATGTAGAATATTCATTTGTTAATCAAAGAATTTAAGCAACCCGAGTAAAAGTCACGTCGCATAATGAAAAAGAATCGAGTATGCCGTGTCGTCATTCCGCGCATACTTGCCGTGTAAAATGAGAAAGGGGAAAGACGGAAGTAGGATGCATACAAAAGATGACTTACGTGGCACGTACGCGAGAGCACGAAGATTCATGAACTGATTTCGAACAAGCGCCGACATCGTAACTCCGACATTATATGTCGCACGCGCGGCATCCACCGTGCTCGCATTTAAAACAATCTCACGCGACGTAAGTCGCCCGTCTCTCGACAGAAGGCGGAATTCACGAGAGACGTATATGAGATTGCACCACGGAGGAAGAAATACGTACTGTGCAACCGACGATCATAACGACGACGAAGGCTGCGGCTGTCGTCGACCTACGGAGGTCCGCGAAAAAATTCGATAGTTTCATTCTGCTTTTACGGCGCCGTAACACTGAAGATTTCATCATCGCGGATGGGGAAAAGACGTGATGGTCGGAGATGAAGGGACGACGGCGAGGATCAGTCGAGCAGAAAGCTCTTTCGGGGCGAAATACACGTGGCTATGCAAATACCCGGAGGTCGGGCATTCGAGAGGAGTGGGATATGCATCTGGGTAAATGCCGGTATCCGGCCTTACGCGGGCTACAAGTAGTTCGCGGAGACCGGATCGAATCCTGCATCCGTCGTCGTCATTTCATGAGATCGACTGAGATCGATCGCGGATCGGAGGACCGTAGAAGGAATAAGAAGGAAAAGGATGAAGGCAATGAGGGAAATCCTCGGGTCGTGGCGAGTTAAACGATAAAAATGCTAAAGCGTTATTGCTATTGCTGTTACGCTGTGCCTGCCCTCTAAATTTCATTGGAACTTCCTAATAGCCAACGTGGTAATTATGGAAATGACGTCGATGTCCCATGGACATGTTTGATCATATATATAGATTGGGATAATGCTCCAAAGCGACGGCTGCGCCGATCGTTTTTATGCCTAATCGCGTATTTCTGGGAATTTACTTAATGTCGATTTTTTATCTACATATGTAAATATCCGAGCTGTGAATCGTGATTTATATATTGTATAATATCCTTTAATGCAATTTCCACAAATTCATTCAAAATATTGAAATAAATTTGGACGAAAAGATGCTTTCCTATCTCAATTTAATTCGTGACATTATGCAAGCTTAGAATTGTGTTTTATTTCAAACTCAACAGTAATCGGTATGCTGTATCAATTTTACAAAACCGAAAAACTAAATTTTTATTGTCTAAATGTGTCCGATATAAAATATATTATAGAAATCTAGATATAAGAATAAACATAAATATATTAGCGTTCTCGTTATATAATTTCTTTGTAAAAAAAATTAATTATCTTTGCTATGTAAACATCATCATGTAAATTTCCACCGTTTATGTTACGTTTCTATAAAACGCTGATATCGCTCCTCCGCCTTAGAATAATTAGCTTCCCCATTGTGCAAAAGTTTCAATTGATTATACTTTAACAGGAACTTTTTTGCTTGCAACGCAAAGAGTTTACGTTTTCGAACTTAACTGCTTTTTCTTCTCGGCTCTTTAATTCGCTCGGCATTCTTGCGATTGATTTTTTTTAGTCTACTCAGACAGAAAGTTTCTCTATAAGTCTTTGGGATGCTCCTCGTTTACAGTAAGATTCACTCAAACAGCGGTATAAGCGTAATCGCCGAGGAACGATACCGTCATTAGTTCAGCACGCTCGCAACGGAAGCTATAACAAGTTTCTTGTAATCATCCCTGGCGTCCAATTGTCTTCAACTGCACGTTTACTCCTAATTATATAGCCGCACGCGATGCATGAAGTATGAAAATCGCGCGGTATGCCTGCGTGTGTAAAGAGCATCGATAGAGTTACATATAATTAGTGGCCGGTGAAATGATCCCAATACCATAGATTCATCATTGGAGTTAATTCCTTTGTGAGGTCGACAGGAAGCTTTAATATATTGATCCATTCTTTTGTAATAACAGGAGATATTAATATAATAGGTGCTCTCAAGATATAAGCGGCAGTTTATGAAGTTTTGAACGATTCTATAAAGTTTTAACGATCGTCAAACGTTGAAGCTACGGATTTTGAAACGAGAATGCATTTTAGTTTTAAAAGACTTAAGATTTCTTGAGAGTCGCGAACCGTACCTTTATACATGTGCGTTTGAGTATACTCGTTCGACAAAAAGGCGTACACAAGAATAATGGAGTCTTACAATTTTACAAACATCTATTTACAGACTTGCGAGATTGTTCGTTGGGAAAATTTCTCGAGAAATCTTCTCGACTGATATCGAGAATAAGATAAGAAATCTATAAAGTAAACGAATAACGGACAAATTATCGCTGATTGCAAAATTATTTCTGTAAATTTCTACATACATATACTAAGAAAAAAGTTTTTGGTATTTGTGACTATAATGCATAGTAAAATATCATAGTTAAGAGTCTATTATTGTTCTTTCTCCAGTCTAACGTTATAGTTATTACTGCTGCAATGTTAATAATAATAATTGTATTTATAGTTCTATATACCAAAATATGTAGCTGAAAATGACTACAAAAAATTATTATTACTAACATTACAGCAGTAATAACTATAAAAATGGGAATTCTAATTATAATTATTTTACATAGAATCAAGTACTACGCTGTTTATTTATGTTAATTAGTACACTTTACGAGAAAAATAATGAGCATTGCGTAAAAGTAATGAAAGATTACGAAACTTATTTACAGTCAGACATTACATTCGTTTTCGTTCGTCGGGTTGTGAGTGGCTGATCGTTATCTACTGAAAAATCGGTCAACGAGCAGTCGTAACTTCGTAGACGACCTCGTCGCAGAAAGTATAACTTTGTTGATATGTGCGCTTGTGCTTCTTCGGCTTTGTCGACTGTAAACTTTTTTTTTGAGATCGGCAGGACGTGTTACACCACTAATACTCGCAAAACTTTTCCTCGTTTTCTCTCACGAGGGTTTTCTTTTTTGCCTTACACGCAGAGCAGAGCAATTAACTACTCCTAAGAGCTTGAAATCGTTCCGTTGCCAATTTCTTCTCCGATCTTCATCTCATCCTTCGAAATGCATCTGACAACGTTAATACTAACCGACTGATTGCACAACGATCGTATGTCTTTGAAGGCTCTTCTTTTAGCTGTCAGCAGCGACTTTTTGCTTTTGAGCTCGATTTTCGTCTCTTTGAATGATCTTAAGGCCTCCTCCTTCGAATCTGCGCCTTCTTTCTCGCCACTGTGGATGTAGTCTTGGTCGGGACATAGACGATGATGACGACGAGAAGGAAGACGACGACGACGACGACGACGAGGAGCTCTACCCTTGTGCCGCAAGCACCGATGGAATTCGAAGCCCCCGAGCTCGAATCGAGCTCACCTCTCACTCGGTTGGAATGTGTTTCTCGGACCAACGACTCTCTCTGTCTATGTTTCATGTCGCTGGAGCTCTGTTTGGCGCTGTATATCTCGATAACTAAGCGCCGTAGAGACCAAGCTCCTAGGAATGTTGACCGAGACGCTTTGCTCGAGATAGGCCGCTGTCGCCACATCCTCGTCGATGTTTTGGACTGAATAGAAATCCGTGAGTCCCTTTCCAATGCTTGTACAGACACTTGAAAGGTGTAGGATTCTGACCTCACAAAGGGCAGAAACACGTCTGCCCACTCCACAAAGCGGAGTAACACTATATATAAACGAGCAAGTTCACTAATTTACACAGTGAAATTTCCAATGTATTTCAAATATATGTATAAAGGTTATATATTGTAACATATTATATTATAAATAGGTTGTTATAAACATGAAAGTATTTTGTAAATTAACAATAAATACAATAAATTAATTGATAAATGAAACAACAGTAAAGGTAGTGGCTGCAATAAATAACAAATGAGTAAAGGAATAAATTATTTTAATCAATTAAAATATTCGTTTCATTTATTTCCAATTAATTTACCGTTTTATATATTTATTGTTAATTTACAAAATTCTTCTGTCTCTGTATAATTTTTCAATTTAATATACTTGATTTAAAATATCTTGTTTTGAATAGATACATAGTCTGATGGAGAAAATATAAAAATGAAAAAACATTGAAAACTTACAACGTTAATGTGCTAACTAAGCTTGATGAGGAAAAGTATCATATGAGATTTGAGATTTAAAATGAATATGAAATATTAGAGACTTTTTAATATTTAAGTTAATTTTCAATACTATATCATGAGACGTTCCTGCGAAACCTTGTTTTTCAATTGTCAAAATTGTTTTGACAAAATTAATAAATTTTCCATAATCATCTTTCGTTGAAATGAAATTAAGTTAAATTAAGGTGCCTTTTCAAATTAGATTATAATCAAAATTGACGCTAAACAATGCATGAAAAGGGTGTAGCATCATGTATGTATGTTGCGTTCCATGTTGAACCGAGTGATCTGACGCTAGAAGTTGGATTTATCTCAACTTTCAGCGTCAGACTCTAGTGTTAAAATTGATATCACGTGATCAGACTCACGCTGTTTTCAGCGTCTCATGAAATGATGCCTTTAACGAAAGGCAATTTAAAAGAAAATCTTGGATAATATATCTTAGCAACTGGTTCGTTTTAAATATTACAAATATTTCTCGATATCTGTAGGTAAGAGTACTTTGAATCAATAATACTTTCTTTTATTTACAGATTACTTTATTAGTTATTGAAATAATTGAATTAATTAAAAAACAATTTCAAACATAATTTATAATAATTTAAACTTTAAAGCTGTGAGATAATTTTGTATTTATTTAACGAATACAAATAGAAACAATGAAATGCCATTAACAATTTCAAATTCGTTCCGACAGTTATTTAATTTGCTTGGTACATTTTTTTTATCATTTATATCCTACCCCATTTATGACGTATATTCTCTTTCCTTCGTTGCCAAATTTGTCTAACACAGCTTGGCATGTTATTTGCCCAAGCTTTCTCTTATGTTATACTCTAAGCGAACTCTCCATTCTCGGACTACATTCAGCGGTCATGCGAAACAGAATTACTTCTCGGCAAAAGGGAGATAGAGGGAGAGTAGAGTGAGTGTGTATGAGAGAGAGAGAGTTTCGTAATATACGCACTACTCGACGTATAGTTGCCGGGCACAACGGAAGCGGGCGAATCTATCTCCCTCCTCCGTTTCCTCTTTGCTCCTGTTGCAACGCAAGAGCCACGGCCGACCCTGCGAATGCATGCTCGGCACGCCCTACGTCTTGGCCGAAGTATTAGCGCTAATGGCGACTACATTTTCCAGCCTGGAACTCACCCGACGTCCGACGTAAACACAGCGCGGTGGTATACGCCCCGGCGCAATACTTTCCGTAGTCGCTTCTAATTGCTCTCGCGCGTATCTCGCGATTTTGCCTACAAGCTCCATAGAGTAAGGTATTCTAACTATGATAATTATGGTGCCTACCCTCTCTCGAAATTATTGCTCTCGTCTACTTTTCCTTTTCTCCTTCTTTTTTTTTTGTGACGAAGACATCACCTTTTGCTTCTCAGGCACCGTCGGAGTAGTTTCCGCTGATCTTGCCGAATGCAAAACCATTCTCTGACTTTCGCGAATGAAATGGAAACATCCTGCAGGGCAGGATCCTTGTAACGGTAACATCGACGAAAAATTCTCGCCGTGAGAGAAAGAAGCAAGATCAGCCATGCGAATGCAACGTAAAATGCATATAGGAATAGAATATCTGTGTCGAGAATTTCTACTAATTAATCGAGTGCGTACCGGCAGCGAACGCTGATGTATGTAAATCTTGCGAATTTTATGGCACGCATTTTCTTATAATTGCTGGGTATTATTATCGTGCGCCTCGCACAGATCTAATTAACAGAGGTGCATGGCTCCGTTAATAAAAATTGCATTATCGGCTGGAATTTTTCTTATATTATAATAAAATTTATACAACGGAGACTTTACTCCGTTTCGTCTTTTGATAACAATATGCTGCGTAACAAGATTAATATAAAACGAAATTTTTTACTGATGATCTTTTGATCGGCATGCTATACATATATATCGCAAGCGTGCATTTTCGTTGTCACGAAATTAGGAAAGAAAATTCCGGTATGGAAACGCGAAAGAGTCATGGTAAAGTAGGTCGTGGCTACGGCGTGAGATCAAAGGGTACCCAGGTTTTTTCCCCCGCGAGGTTGTAAACAGGAAATTTTCCACGGAATAAAGCCAGCTTGAGACAAACGCGAGCGGAGCAGCACGCGACGCCCCCTTGTTTGCATATGAAAATGTAATATCCTTAGCAAATTTACTCGGGAACGATATAATCTACGACAAAGAAGCCGAGAAAAAAGTTACTGCAATGGCCACGGCACCATCGAGGATGTAGAAAAAATTTTACAAAATTATAGAAAATGTCAGCAAGCCGACTCGTTGAGGACGTACAGTTGGTAAATTAGAAATCAGAGTTATAATGCGATGCGGAAACGCATTGTGACTTCACTCGACATTTACTCGTATTTCTTCCACTACGCAACATTTATACAGAATACTGCGATCTCAATTGCTTTTTAATAGATGGAGCTAAAATGCTATACTTTATGTAACTTACAATTAGTGCAATTATCCTAATCTGATAGAGATGCTCATGTAAATATCTGATCGATCACACTCACAATTATATCTTTTAATAGAGTCAATTTTGATGACATATACATTACGAAACAATTAGGCACATATATAATAACTAGCGGTTTTTTTTTTTTTTTTAGTAAAATGAAATAAATTGATAAAAAGTTTTATTATGCTCTGTGTATGCTTGCCAAGTGACGGGATATTTTATTACGACGCGTATTTTCACGGATAATAACTTGTTATATTTATATTAGGTTGCGTTCGGTTTTAATGCACACCATAAGCACTGTTTTTTATATATTCCATATAGCAATACAAAGCGAAATTGTATATTGTCGTCATATTCGACGATGCAGACTTGAAAAAAGTGTTTAAAAGAAGACGAAAACATTTGAAATAATAATCTTTTTTTTAATAATCTTTACATTACGAAAGGGGATAGAAATATGTAGATTACGTACTCGTGTAGCACGTAAAACAGAATGTGCACAAAATTGAGAAAAAAATAAAACTTTTTCCGGTCATCAGAAACGCTAGCTTTAATTTGCCACGTTAACGTTATACGTAGCGTATTGTATGGCCAACACTTTTTCATAGTTTCGATCGCAAAAATTATTTGTTAAAAAATCTATTGTTAAAAAACTAAAAGATAACAAATATTTGGGGAAGAGCAAAAAATGTTTGCGCACCCCCCTCCACAAGTCCATGCCTATTGCCATATTTGTCTGTGTTTAGATTTTTAACAGAGAACTTTTAAATTGGGATAAATGCAACACACAGTTCTGAACGACCGCGTATTGTGAAACCAAAATGGCGGATAGATTGTGGATGTGATCGGGAAAACATTATTAGCGTTATTTGTACCTATTTTTATGGCTCATTAAACGTAAAATAAGAATAGAATGACACAAATAATGTTAATAACGTCTCCTTGAACGTACTTTTTGTATATCTAGTGACTTTGCCATCGAGAGAGAATTTTAAAGTGATGAAAAAGCGAAAAAGGGGCGCTTCTTCTCATCCCTTTCTGGCAAAGCTTCGCGATGTTAGTCGGATAGAAATTATTCCGAGAGCTCGACGAAAATTCTACTCTAAGCCGACTATTCATCCCACGGAGCTGCAGGTCGAAAGTAAGTCACGCTCAGAAGTGCAAGCAAAAATGATGAGCGCGTCTCGATATCAGCTAGTCACGCTTCGCTAGAAATGAGTGTCATCCGTGTCGCGCATTCGCGTAATTTCGCGTAATTTCGCGTAACGCTTTTGAGTCCTCCCGCGAGTCCTCCCTTTACGCTCACCGTACAAGCTATTCCGAGGCGAATACTTAGCTTATTAGCCGCACCGCGTTTCACGGTAAATTTTGCTAACCTCACGGGATATATACGCTCCTTCTTCATCGCATCGCTTCGTTACATTGCCGACGAGCTTGAATTTGCGTAATTGGATTTCACGTCTTCTTTTTTCACGTTCGGCTTCCATGTCTTGCCGCTAAATTACTTGCACAGCCGAGTATTGAATTTAACTCGGACTTTTCTTTCTCCTTTCTCCATTTCATTCTCGCTGCTTCTTGCTGTAGCGACTGTTTATCGAGTACCATATTTCGGAGAAAGAAACTCAGGGGGATTATTCGCTTGAATAGGCGAAAGAACAGCGGGTAACGTTAAATTTCACGATTTTACTTCGGGGTTTGAGAATTCCGGATTTTGTTCCGACAATGCTCAATGTTTCACCCCGGCTATTTTACATTTGTATGCGTAGTTAGTAATTCAAATCTAAACTGCAGTGTCTATTTTTCACGAAAGGACAAATTAAATATTTGTCCTTTCTTCTAAAATAAAGAAAAAAGATTATGTCCCAGCCAAGTATCGTATCATCTTACATTTTACTTGTGTTGCCCTGTCTTCTCTTTCCCTCTATATATACACGTTTACTTTAGAGTTACGTTGTTTGCGAACAGGCTTTAACGCAGCGTAAGATTTATACTAACATAAGATATCGCGCGTATCTTTTGCAAAAGTACAAAGAAACCAGCCCGGCTTAGACTTTCATTCGACATCTATTTGAACGTGGCGTCACAGAAGAAACAGCCCGCCGGAAATCCCCCTTCGATCCGCGTCGTTAACAAAAACCTCTCTCGTCTCCTCCTCTAAAAGCACGAGAGGACTGGAAAGATGGCAAGGACAGAGACCTCTTCGTGCAGATAAACAGCCAAGTATCGAGTGGAAGCCGACCAGACCGCTGCGCCATGCGAAAGCGAAGACCTTTAAATATTTAAAGTTATCGTCGAAATCCACTGCGAAACTGTGGGAAATGTCAGGAGAGGGTAACATGTGACGTGAGTCAAGTTACTCGAAGAAAGATCGCCCGAAAGGACTCGACTCCGGCGGAAAATTCATTGACCCGTGTCACCCGTTCGCGTATGCACGCGCGATCACGCGTGTGCGTATATACTATATGTATGTGTGTGCATCGCGTGCATCGATTGAAGCGCAGGACGTCTCTGCTTGAGACGATTCCACCTTGAAAATTTCGATCCTTTTCATCGCCGCCGCCGCGCGCCAATTGACGCGAAGTGCACTCCGACACGACTTGTACCTCCATTCGCACTTGGCGCCGATGCATTTTCCAGCGTCGTCGCCCCGAGGATTAGCTGAGACGATTTCGATATAACGTTATCGAGCTCCCGTCGCACAAACGGGCGAATATACCATATATATGTGTACGTCGAGTCGAAAGCGAGCTTGTGAGCTCGAGAAGATCTCTCCCTGTAATTTCGGCGAGCGGCGAAATTAACGTGGTGTCTTGGATGCTCCATTTATCCCGTTAATGTAATTTAGCATAAAATCAAGCGGAGGATTACGCGCCGGATCATGCTAACATCTCCGACCAGACCGCTGCGTCTGACAGCCAGAGCGCGGAATTGACGCCAAATTGTTGCGAGCTGCGAGCGGAAATTGCAGATTGTAGCCGAGATGAACGATGCGGTTTCGCGTCTCAAATCGAAGCGTTTCACGTTGCTCAGATTCAAATATCAAATTATTGCGAAATTCTAGATATATTATAGAGATGATACTTCTGGTAAACTCTTCGAATGAATAATTCGCGTACTAGCATGTTTATACAGACATCTATTTAACTTTGCATGGGATAATTTACTAAAACGTGACGTCTATTTCGGTTAAGTTGAACTTTAACGTCGTAATTAGGTTACTATTAGCATTACGGGGCGCGCTCATTAAACTCTGATCAAACTTTGAGCCAGTAATATTCCGTTTACATCGATTATGATAACTATACCGAGCGAGTAATACGCGAGAAAGTCTCGAGCAGACTCGAGAGTCTTCGTCAAATCAACTCTTTTTTTTTTCTTCTTCAACGAATTATAGTTGTAATTAAGCGATACGTCAGCAAATTATTTACTAGGCGACAATAGCGACTTAGTACTGGGGTAAAAGCATTCCTGTATTCATTCAGGGGGTGAAAGATGCAGGAAAACGAAGAGAATATCTCGCGAGAGGGACAATAGTCGGAGACAATGCATCGTTCTGGGGCCTCCCGCTTCTGTTTTTATTTCTCCTCGGCCGCTTCGCTATAGTGTTTTCGAATCCTTCTCTTAAAGCCTATTCTACAATGTGCTTTTTGTTTCCTGTTTCTCGCTTTTTGCTATTTTTTACATCTTGTCTTGTTGTTTGCTTCTTATTCTGTTCTTCATTTTCTGTCGCTCGAGATAAAAGTTAACGAACTTCGAAGAAACAGCAAAATACATATCAAAAAGAAATACAATTGTCGATAAAGTGATTATAAAGAGGAAAAAAGCAAAAAGCAGGAAACAAAGAACACATTGTAGAATAACCATTAAGCAATTCGGAAACGGAAACGTGTAATACATCCTCGATGGGGGGCGCGAGCGCAGCTCGACGAATCTTCAAATTTGCTCCACAATAAAAACTCACCCCCACATTGCAACGCAATCTTTTAACTTCTCGCAAAAGATACATCATCTTACTTTCGACTACTTTTCAACGAAATTTCTTTTACCAACTTTTCATTGTAGCGCACGTTTGTTATTGAAAACGTAAACTCGAAGAGTCTTGCTTGAAAAGTTTTCTTTGTGAATGGGGAATATAAATGCGATCAGCCTCTTCTCTTGCAAACGACGAGTTTTCTAATTTTAATAGACGTCATTTTATCATTACTTAATATCTCTCGTCTGTAATCTCGTCTCGTTTCTTCCTCAACAAACATGGCAAATAAAAGTTTAATAATTTCTTGGCGACGTCTTTTTCGTCTTTCGGAGACGAAGCTATACGTATACGTCGTTAGAAGAACCATTTTAAAATCCAGTTTGAGAAGTATCTACATTTTCGGACTAATAACTTTGTACTTTTATTGAGTACGTTCACGCGGCGTAAGTGTATTCGGTGCCGAATGCTGTATATTATCGTTCGATGACGGCCGGACATTTTTGAAAGGAAACTCGGTTCGTTAAAGAGCACGCTCGGCGAGATAAGAAAAGCAGCTCTTCCGCGGAGAACTCGAGTCTCTCTTTGAGAAAGAGGTCGGTTGCATGCAAAAGAAATGAGCGCATGCAAAACGAATGCGTTGAAAGGACCGGAGATAGAGCAGCTCCCCCGCGCGCGCTAGGCGAGGAAAAATGTAAACGGCTGTTTAAGATACAGTCTGTGCCTGAAATTTATGCAAAATACGTACTTCGGAATTCTTGATATCATGGGAGTCGCGCGTCAATTTACAAATTGCATGAACTGTCGCGCGTTCTTTCTCTCCGCGCGAATTTTTATTCGTGAAATTTCACGTACGGTGCGCTGCAGTTTCGCGCTGCCATTTTTATTCGAGCGCTAAAGTCGAACGTGGTGGCACGGCGGCGCGACGTATGCGTTCTAGAAAAGAATGTAACTAGCGTGCTTTAAGTGAAGAAGCGCTATGTTCTTCTCGATGTAAAAGAGGAAGAAAAAGAGAAACGGAATTAGCACTTGCAGGCTGTCCCGCGAGCTTTCGAGCATGCAGCTGCGCTACGATGCTAAAAACTTTCCCGTTCTCGTTATGGCTGTTTATCTTTTTGCATACGCGACGCGAACAAGCGCGCCGGCTGCAATTACGCTGTGAAAGAAAACGAGTTGAAAGGAATGGCCCTAGTTATTCTTCGAGGCTAAGATCTCGGGGCAAAGATTCCGTAAAATGTTTCACTAATTCACAGTAAAGATTCCCCATTCTTTAATCAAGTTGCCCTTGAAGAATCAACAATATCGACTGCGGAATACTACTACAGAATTTTTTCTAAATTAAAAATGTTCACATATTGCTTTCTTATTTCAAAAGTAGTACAACTTAAAGAGATTAACCCAAATTGCCTAATAATATTTTTGTAAATTTATACAATTTTTCAGTTTAAACAAACTATATGTCGATCATTTAGTCAGTATTTACGCACAGTCCCAGACTGAATTAAGAATAGCAATATCACAAATTAAATTGACAAGCAATTTAATATTATTGATGCTAATAAGCATCTTTAAAGTACTATAAATGATTTATTGAAATATTTTATGAAAAATATTATCTCAGTCAGGATTCGAAGCATGTGTATAGGATTCGCAATCAAAGTACATACAAAAGAACGTCTTTTTCAGGCGACGTAAATAATATATTATTAAACTGAAAATTGGAATGCATTCACAAAAATATATTTATTAGACACGAAGATTTACCTTAATCTTTTATTAGTTGACCTTTTACTCTTTTATATAAAAAACGTAAATTTTCTAACTCAATATTGCAAAGCAAAAATCGATTAATACGAAAAATAGAAAATACAAACAATGTAATAGATCCTGAATTCAATTTATTAATTTATAGGACAAACAGGGATTAAACTAGTTAATCATTGATAAATAAATCACAGAACCGTTTTAACTGTAATCTTTATTAGCCTAATTAATAGTACATTCAGAATAAATTATTCATAACATAAGGTTGTCAACAATTATAACGTTGGAAAGAAGCAAGATTAAATATAATTAAAATAAAATCAAACACGAAATCAAATTGATGTCAAATATGTATGTTACTAATTATTTCGGCGTTAGATGGCGAGAAAAAGCAGGATCAAGAATTAACAATTTTACAGGTCATCGTAAAATAGTTATGAAAATCCAAATTGTAAGATAAATTGAGATCATCCTAAGTTTAACTGTAAAATTTTGATTATTGACAACCTTATGTTATGAATAATTTATTCTTAATGTATTGTTAATTAGGCTGATAAAGATCTAATATAGTTGAAACGTTTCTGTGATTTATTTATCAATGATCAAGTAGTTTAATCCTTGTTTTATAAATTAATAAACCAGTTTAAATTTAAGATCTATTGCTTGTGTTTTTTACCTTTTCTATTAATTAATTATTAAAAAATTAAATTTCACGAAAAAGTAAAGCTATTTTTTAACTTGACAGAAAATGATTAACTAATTAAATAATATCCACAAAATATATTTTTAATGTGATTAAATGTAATTTTTGTAATTTTTGTTCCATAACCTTTTAAAAAAACCTTTCAAAAAATACTGAGATAAAAGAGACTAATTACATTAATTAGAATTCTTAAAATAAAATTCTTAAAAATAAATAAATTAAAATTATCTAGTTAAATCTATTATAACTTTAGAAATAACTAGAATTCTGAACGATATGTGATCTGATTATTATAACCAGAAATTTACCAGTTACATTAAAATACCATTCTTATTAAATTTTTTTGTTGGTTTAATCAGAACATTTTTTCATATTTTTCTCATTTAATTTATTCATAATAATTCGAAAATCACATTTTTTTATTTTATAGAAATTGTATAAAGAGAGTTATCTTTGAAAAAATCTTATGGTTTGGCAAATACATTATAGATTGAAGCACTGTTTGCACCTCACAAGAATTTATTATAATTAAAACGATATAATTGTGCTACGTTTGACAGACATATTTTTCCATAACAAAGATAAATGACTGGAATAAAAATGTCCCTTTAGTCAGAGAGTCCATTTATATCAGATATATATCTCTAGAGGACAGACAGCAAAAATCAATTCTCTTGTAATGGAATTAACAATCCCAATTTTCCTCTGCGAGATCACACAGAAAATTATTATTGTTTCACGCAATATTCTGTTGATCATAATTACTGTCATTCGAATGATTAAATATAAAATAAAAGGCAGTGTGCAGAAGCAGAAAAGTGAGCGAGCGAAAGAACAATTTTCTATTATAAATATAGGGCATGGAAAACTTTCCTATGAACCCGTCACGCACAATATTTGTCATCCCAGTATACGTCACTGTAACGAGTGACTTGTTTATCCGTTAGTTTTGATGCCACTTTGCATCACAAAAAGCAAACGCGCTCATGTATACAAAGCTTGGAAGCAGCGACAAGAATGTCGTGATAATTCCGGTTGATTAAATTTACGTCGTAGATCGTTGCGTGATCAATTCAAGAATATAAAATAAATTTTTTAAAAAATGTAAGGTAAAAGAGAACGCGTATTCTATGACCGATACTAGAATAACTCGAATTCATCGTCTTAACGTCACAACGAAATGAAACTCAGGGTATGACAAGACAACGCGAAATGACTTGCAAAAAGTCGTAACGATAATGTAGCTGAAATGATGGTAAAGGAATAGTACATATAAAAGAATGGTTGGCACACAATATCCCGCGATATCTGAGCGCTCGTTCAATGGAAAAGAATCGAACTTCAGTAACGCGGGAAGACAGACTTGGCACATAAGATGACATTTCGCTGTGCCGCCATCGAATGGCGGATTTTTCGCCCTTCCTTGCGCCGCGCCGTGAGGGACGAGAAATTTCCGTTCGATCTTATTGCGGTAGACTTGGGAAAGAAGGGGCAAATTTGCGCTATCACATCGGACACTCAGTCCATCCATCACAGCTGCCACTGTTCTTTCTGCGGAGATGAGACCGCGATACACTCGAAGAATCCAACGTGCCCGATTTGCGGTCGAACATGTCGAAAATCTTACGAGCGGGACACCTGTCAAATTAACCGCAAACAATTTGTACCGGGGCACAAAAGCGAAATCGAATCGATTGAAACCTTGTGGGAATACCGCAGAAAGCGGTACATGAAGATATTGACAGTTAAACTCAATAAACTCTTTTTAAGATAATTGCGAGCTTGTGATTGAATTAAAAAATATGAAGTTGCCGCTGTGTTAACAAAATTAAAACTTTGAAAGATCGACCATTAAAGTCTTTCTCGACGATTATGATTGATCGACATACATTTAAAACTCGTTTCATCACCGTCGATCATGAGGGTGCGGAACCACAAACTTTGAAATTTATATACATATATGGTGCGAAAATTAAATTCTTTTTACAGGAAAACGTTATTTTCACTTGAAACTCCGGGAAGTAATGTAATGTCAGTATGAAGATTTTGAGAAACTGAATCCCGAGACAATTTTACCTACTTAAAAAGATTAAATTATATATCGCAATATATTAATACCTCTACATAGTAAAAATATATTTTATATTTGTGTCTAAACCAGTTCTTATTAGAATTTTTATGTCCAAAATTTTGAACATATCCAGTCATATAATGTACAACATAATTTAACATAATGTGATTGTTAAAATGGTATTCAACATTTCTTAGCGTTAAAATAATACAATTTATAAGTAAAACGTAATATTTAAAAAATATATTTTAAAACGTAAATTTTGAGATAAAAGCATAAAAAATGTTTATTTAGTATATTATAAATGTTAATTTTTTTGAAGAAACATGCTCTCCTACAATTTATAATACTTATAAACTGTATCAGTGTTAAATTTTTTGTGTTACTTAACATTTACTTTCTAATATCTCGTATCAAATGAACGCAAAGATTTGGATGGATAATTGGAACACGTGAGATATGAGGATACGGTTGAAAACACAAATTCTCCAATTGTGTATTTTTGTAATATCTGATGTGTGCATGTACCGGTATTTACATTAATAGGTTTTTATTTTGGTATTGTACACAATCGAAAATTACCTATATATTACCGATATATTTTTTACAGGCGCGTTTTTAATTCTTGAATTTGAATCATCCGGATATGACCGAACAAATAAATTGAAGTTGCGATTGATAATTGTTTAACACATTTTCCAAACAGCGTGTGCAGAAATATCAATTTATTGTGGAAAACAACAGTACTCATTTTATGCCGCCGCGTGTCTATTATTATTATCATGTCCTACAAGCACGTATGTTATTATATTGTACTAACCCATAATCATGCGGCGCGAACGCTGCACGCTTTGATGTGGACATCCGATGCTGTCAATAACGTAAGTACCGCGAATCGCGATTACATAGAATTCAAAGGGATGCGATTTATCGATATCAAGGATATCTACTCTCATTCACGCGCGTACGCTCGTTAGTCGGTCGAAACGATGGACATACGATTTTATAGTAGAGTCACGTCACGTTACGGCCGACCAATCAGTCGATGGGAATAAGCTTTGTTACAACGAAGCCTTTTGTTATCTAACGCGCTATTATTTTATTAACGATATTAGTACTCTTTTATTGATTCCTCACGGAAATCAGCGCTCGCTGCAAACGAATTGAAATGGCACAATTAATCTACACATATTGATATTGTTAAATTTCAAATTTCCGTTTTCGTCAAAATTGTTTTTTTTTTTTTTTTCAGAAAATACAACAAAAGATGACCTTGTTTTTAAGGCTTCACTGATCGTTATTATTTCAGATTGTGACGTTAGAAACAGAAAAATGTACAATAAAAATTCATGCAAAATATATTAATATGGAAATACATGTCAACAAAAGAATCATTAAATTTCAAAGGATCATGAAAACACAACCCGAATCAATAAAAATACACACAGAATGCACACAGATCGAGTAATTAATCAATACTTTGTTTCTTATAAAACATATTACTTCGACATGTTCACGCTCAATTGACATACGAATTATTCATTTATTTGAAGAAAACAAAAAATTTACTAATGTATTTCTATCAGTTAAATATCCCTTTTAATGTCGATGGTTCATAATTATTAACCAATGACAATTAGTCATTTGATGACCGAAAATCACTCGGAGAAAAAGACACGCCGGGTTTACTCGACGATAGCATGCAATCGATTGATTTAATAGCGAATCTATTAGTTAATTATTAGTTCCGTTTATACGATAAACATAACCAATAAGATCGATCGATTGCTTCCTATCGTCGAGTAAACGCGTGTCGTATTAACGTTGTGTTAATCGTGCGTGTTCCTTACCTCGAGTGATTTTCAGTCGAGTAATTAATCGGTAGTGATTCATAATAATTAACTAGCAGATTTGCTATTAAAATCAGCCGATTGCATACTATTGACAAGTAAACGCGGCGTGTGTTTCTTCCTCCGAATGATTATCGGTCATAGAATGACTAATTGACAATGATTCATAATTATGAGCCATCGACAGTAAAACGGGCACTTAACTGACAGAAATACATTAGTAAATTTCTTATTTTCTTCAAGTAAATGAATAGTTTGTATATCAATCAAGCGCGAACATGTCGAAATGATACGTTTTATAAAGAAACAAAGTATTGATTAATTACTCGATCTGTGTGCATTATGTGGGAACGTGTGATACTTAAATTACATTTATAAGAGGAATTGAACTAACAAACATTTGTTTGGAGCTATACATGGTCCATCGAAATGGAAGCTTTTTTTTCTCAAGCTGCAACATGAAGTCATAGAATTTTTACAAGTTAATTTTGTGTGCGTGAAAGAGAGAGAGAGAGAGAGAGAATGCGATCGTATATGCATGCTCACGCGGGTGTAGCGATTGCTTGATCGCTGCGAGAGTCCCCGTACCGTCTGCGTCGAACAGTGAATTGCGCCGCCCCTGGCTACCTTCTATACGGTCCGTAATTTCCGCTATTTCTTATTATAATTCGAAAACTAAGCTTCGAACAAAATGTTGGAAAAGTCGTCTTAGAATTAAGTCAGAAATATGATAAACGTTTATTTTAAATCACTCTGTATATAAAAAAATCTCCTATTGTTTTGTTAATTAATAAATGATTATACATATGTATTTAGAAATAAATTATACAATTAAAAACGAAATAAGCTCTTTCTTCAGAATTATGACGAACTGTCACATTAAGACATAATTTCTCCCCGAAATAAGAAATATCTATATCTATATATTGTAAAAAAAGAATCCAGTTGCGCATTAATTGGAATTCTATAGATGAAAATAAATAAATGAAAATTTTCTGATTGAATTTATTATAATTCTAATGAATATTCTGATATGATAAAAATCTTCTAGTTTTCATTTTCAACTAGAAATTTTTCTCACATCACAATCAGTGACCGAGATAATTTTCTATCAATTGTAAATATTGTTTTATTGGAAAAAATATTTCTATTCAAATATACGGTAATTTGCGAGAATATTTATTGTTTTTTCGCTTATGACGTCATAATTTGAGATAGCAGTAGTGAATACGCGAACCTTAACTTGATTTTTCACAAATTAGATGATAATTTATCTCTCTATATTTCCAAGCGAGTTTGGCGAGAACTGACTTGAACGCACAGCGCCATTAATTTATACATTGTGGCTTCTAATTTCCGCGTACATGCGAGCAAACAAGGCTTGATAATACGCTTGAGGAGGGACGCATGCAACTTGGCCGGATCGTAGTAGCGTGATCCCGGAGAGCGTCTTATCGATTGGTATATTAGCTCGACAGGCTCACTGCGGGCTAGAGGACGAGAGCATCGCGGCAACGAGAAGGGTTTGAGAGGGATGGCAGCATGTCCCTGATACGGGGCGCGTGTACATACGTACATAATATTCGAGCTACTGTAGGCGTGGTCGCACCGGACGGATAATCTATGTCGTATGCGAGGGGCCTCGTAATTCCGCTCGGATGCACCGCTAAGTAAAGGGTTATTGGCAACCATCCTCGCCCAGCGCTTCACACGAACGGCACTCGTAGTAACGTGAACTGCCAGGATACGACAGATATACGGGGAGAGCGATTACATTACGGTTATGGCCGGTCTAGCTCGGCGCGCCTCGCGTTTACAGAGCGATACTATTTACCCGGCGCATACAGGCCGAACCAATTAAGGCTTATGTGCTTTTGTCACCTTCCGACAAGGTAAACTTCCTTCGGGCAACATGTCGGCATTGTGGCGTCTCTGTGCTTCCTTAGCATGCGTAGCGCAAACTCACCGCACAGAGTTCCTACCGTCCTCGGAAATTCAAGCTCAACTCTATGATGCACTCCGCGGGGATGCAAAATGATGCTTTACGCTTTACACTCTGCACTGCTTTTATGAAGATAATAAAAACTCGGACTGTGTGATAAAAAAATGTTCTAAATGCACACAGTGATTTCTGGACGGAAAAGAGTTTTGTTAAAGTACATATCTAATTTAGCTGGATGTATATAAATTTGAAAATAATTTTTATTACACATAAATAATTATGCGAGCCATGATCAAAATGATAATTCTTTTGCTCATCATACTGGAGTGTTTTATATAATTGAAACACAGAGTTTTTTTTTTCATGGAAAAATATATTTCTAAAAATTATGAATACACTATTAAGCACCAACATCGAAAATAAGATTCTTTCTTTCATTTACGTGTAATTTGTTTGTGCGATATAAAGATTCAGTTACGATTGCGTAACTTTCAAATAAACTGAAAATTGTACTGTGCACCGGCAATCGTTTTTATCACGATATCATCACAGGTGTGAAACCTGGCTCGCCGGTCGACCGGCCAAAAATAACGGGCGGAATATTCGCGTGACTTTTAACAGATATATATATCGGTCGGCGTGATTGCGGTCGAAAGGCTCTGATCGCGCAAAACGAGACCGCGCGGGCAATCGACCGCGCGATTTACGTTCAGGCCAATTAATTTGGCCGTCGAATCACGAGAATCAGTCCAGCCAGCAACCGCGCGATCGTCGCAATATGTAAGTCGCTGCGTTATATATAGCTGGCACGCGTGTTACGAAAGGATAGGAGGCGCCGCGTTCATGTACGTGTCTGCTATTGGCAGGATCGATATATACGTGCGATAATAGCAGCTCTCTCTCTCTCTCTCTCGTCCTCCCTCCTATGTTCATTGCCTAATAGGTCATACGCAGTGTGCACCCGCTGCCGTTCCACGGGCTTACGTACTCGGTCGGCGCGCCGCGTCGCACCGCGCGCGTTAATCCGCACGTGCAAATTCGCGGCGAGTTTGTATCCCCGAGCGTGCCGTGCATAACTGCGACGAGCTGCGCGCTCGTGTCGACAGCTAGACGACGACACGTCCGGATCGCGACGATGCGATGGCTTTAGCCCGGATTGACCTTAATTTTTATTTACGTACACGGAAAGAACGATTTTGCCGAGGCATCTAAAAATTTACCTAGTCAGATATAATTTCGTTGAATTATTAAAATAATTACGTAGAACGTTCAAACATAATGAGCAATGCTGCAAAAAGTTTGGACATTTTAGCAATTACAGTCGTCAGTGCAGTGGCATGAGAGCGTTGTCAGCAGTTCTCTGAAAAGAATCGAGCATATATTACGAATTAAAATTAAAAGTATTATCTATTACATTTTGCTTTAATGCATTTACTTAGGCATCTAATCATCAATTACAATTGATTACAACTCGTCGTCTTTCTATCAGACATGCTTTTTAGAGATTTTTCACATCGATAAAATGACATCGATCGATGGAAATTGGTCTTCCCAATCTCCAGACGCAAATCCGATTTAAAATATTTGGTCAATCACGAAGATAAAGTTTCAAGAAAGAGATATTTACCTTGAAGCAGTTTTCTTGGCACATTCGAAAGAGTTGGAAGTTCTTTTATCCAAAATTTTGACTAAAGATCTCGTACCAAGAGCATATCTCGATGATATAAAATATATCTTTAATTTTTAATATACTTAGTTTCTTTACAATACATTATTTTAACGGTCTAACAAATTTATTTGCAAATTTGTATTTAACTAAATGTTTAAATGTTTTAGCAAAACACTTTCTTTCCGTGAAACAATACGATCTTCAAACATTGAATATGTAACTTTTCCTCTAAAGTGGAAAATGAAAAGTGAAAAAATTCACTTGAAATGAATTTTGTGATCATCAACGATTTTGTGGGATCATGTAGCTTTCTCAACCGTGAAAATGTGAAATTGTTCACGTACATTTTTTTGCTGTGAACCATAATACCGGAAATCTAGGGAATTCATAAATACACCGAGAAAAACTGTTTGATATAATTATATAATTATTATTACATATTAATATCATTTAAATCATTTCAAACATTTTTATATAGAGAGTTACAATAATTATAATTGTGGTCATTTTCGGTTGCCAACTGTATATATTGGTTGACTATAGAACTATACATATAATTATTGTTACTAATATTATTACTAATATAGTTATTGTTACAGTAGTTATAGTATCGTAATTATAGTAATATGTAATTATAGTTATAAGAGAACCATCCAGTTTTTCTCTGAGTGTACATTTCGGAATTAGAATTAATGTAATCTGATCGTATTGTTTTTGGTAACAGATCATTATGTTGAATAATTATCAACATCCTCAGATAATATCAGGAAGATGATAGATTATTATCTTGAAATAAGAATAGACCATGAATATCGACCTAGAAGCCAGTGCATCCAAGCTACATAATCGTTACATGTGAAGTTTCATGTGAAATCTTGATAAGTGAAAACTTTCACGTGAAATTACATGATTGATCTCATGATTTTTATAGAAAAATATATTTTAGAATACGATATGATGGAAGGTAAAAGATAAAGAAATATTTTTATGCTAATTCTATTTGAAAAATTTTTGATATAACCGGTTGATATAATCGAAACACAAATTCTCTTTTTTTTGTTTACGAAAATACTGCTTTGCGGCAATAAATTAACATATGGCATTTTTATTATAAGGCGTTTTGAGAAAAATGTATTTCATTTCAACAAAAACCGAGGTATTTGTACACAGCTTTGTATTAATAAAGTAAACTCGTGTAGAATCGTCGGAGGCGGATTATTTTTCCGGGGCAGTAGAAATGTTATTAAAACATCTCACACTGACCCGTACATAGGGCGTATTTTACTCATCACGCAGCGACACATGTCTCACGTCTCTCACATTTCTACTATGCGTCTTCAGATAGCACACAATGCGTTTAATGTCGTGAAATTTCATGTACTTGACGTGCTCGTAACTAAGATGTGTTGAAAAATTATTCTTTCATATTTTTATCTTTGTAATAAAAACTAACATACGATTAAATAATATATGTTCTATGCATTTCTTTTCTTTGAAATACTATAGAAGCACTTGGCTAAATAATGTGTTTTATCCCTTCTTTTTTATCCCGCCATCTATTTGTTCACCTTACATTTTTGTGTTCTAAGTTTGAAAAAAAATTTAGGATTATTTTTCAATCTCTATTACATTACAAATAGTTTTATAACTTAAATGTTAAAACGTTTATTTAATAGAAATAATTAATTTGAGTAAAAGTAAGGATGAAATTTGAAAATGAAATTTTGTTTGTATCAAAAAAGGTTAAACGAACAATCGCAGTTTGTCAAAAAAGACTGAGACTGCAGGAGGAGGATTAATATGGTTTAACTTTACTAATACTTTTTAAAGCTATTAAAGTATTATATGTAATAATGTATACGTACAGAATAGATTTCCTATGATGTCCTAAAGACATTCAAAAGACGTTTCCAGGACGTCCCTCAGATAATGTGTGCTGTGTAAGAATTTTTATAAAAGAAAATTAACCTCAAAGGATGAATACCACTGAAGGCATTGCGGTGTACAGATTTGCATCACTGAGTATTACTTAAGAGAATTGTATTATAATAAGCGGCATAATGTTATGCATTACTGGGCATTGTAGAGCATTACTAAGGAATTAGTGAGCATAAAAATTGAGTATTACTGGGGATTAGTAGGCATTGGTATGCACAATTTTAGTCAATGGTTTACCCTTTGATTAACACGATTCATCATTCGCGTAATAAAAGATCGCAGGAAAGCATCGAAAGATATAATAATGCCGAAAGTTAAGAATTAATTATGTGCGACGACTTGATGTACTTTTGTTACCGACGTATCGCAGGGGATTTGTCCCGGAATCGGGAGTAATTGTGAAATTTTGATATTCAGCGGAACATTAATCATCAACTGTGACTGCAATTTCATCACATAGATAACGAAGTGACCATCCGGATTCGGTATACCGACTTGTGCTCAAAGTTTCTTTCTCACACGAAAGCATAAAGAAACTTTTTTAATTGCAAACTTTTCGGTATAGTCATGACGCGAGAGGTTTCTTAGTTAGAGGGGACTTAGCGTTAAGTATATTTGCGAGTTATTGATGTTGTAAATATTCACGCGATTATCGATATTAACTACTTATCGACACTGTTGACACGTAATTTCTCCTTCGTATACACCTTGCACAGGTGTGCTTACATCATTTTTATTGCATAAGTTACGCAACCCAGCAACCAGCAATAACCCCGGGAAGTACACATCGTAAACTGTTCAAACGCGACATATATAACTCGTCGCAAGTAATAGCTCGTCTTCATGAATGTTAAAGAGGATGAGACTTACGCGGTAACTTGAAGCGTTCGTCATACCAAGCAGATGCAGACTACGTTTCACACGACACTTTCCTGAACGTACTATTTCCTGAAAGTAATATTTAATAAGAAACTTGTCTGTTACATAAATCCACTTTATACTGGAGATGATCCAAAAACCTACGTTAAATCTGCATTATTATATAAATTTAATTAAAAAAAAAATAACTTGGTAAAATACGGAGGTAAAATCTTGAAGATTAGATATATTTTAGTTTAGAAGATAATTTTCGATGAAAACCAAAAACAATAGTTATTTAATTCGTTTTTATTTCACTATTTATTTCACTACACATTCATGTAATAAATACACGTTCTTTGAATTGTGTTACTTTTAAAGTAAGGTAACAATATCAATTTCGACATAATATTTGATAGTAATTTGTAAAAACACGTCGTTCAAATATATACGATTTCTTTGTGACTCAGATAATACATCAGTCGAATAAGTATCACAAGCTGCCGATACATCACGAAGGAACAACGGCGCGGCTAGCGTGAGCATGTCCGCTGGACGATATCTCTGGCTGATAAGCCGGGGGCCCGAAATCTGGACGTGAGCACACCGATGGTACGGTATGGCTACTGTGGCAGGGAGGAGCCAATAAAACACACGTGGCGATAAATCGCGCGTGGCCGCGCGGGCGTCGCCGAGCGGGCAATAATGGGCGCCTCGTGGCCTGGTCGAGAGAAAGAGAGCGGGAGAGAGAAAGAGGGAAATCGCGGTTCCCCGGGAACAGTCGGAAACCGAGAAGGGTTACTTTCTGGTGCTACATATAGGAGGGCCCACTCGGCAACCGTCCATCCGTTCGTCCGAAAGCACTCGTGTACCGTGATCTATCGCCTTAACCCCTACAACGTTCAGTTCTCGGTCCCGATTGTCGAGAAACATCTCGCACAGCATCACCTGGCTGCTGGTATTATTGCAAATCGAAACAATTACGCGTTTCGGTTATCGATACTGCCGTGGAGCGATATCGATATTTTAAACACCACTTAATCGGTCATTGAATTTTTCTTCTTTTGTGGACAACCGCAGCGAAGGGAAATAAATTTAGGTTCACGATTCGCTCATCGAGGACGGTTTCCTCGAGAGATATCCCTCAAAGCGTACATGGCGATCGTGCGCGGTGCACGTTATGTAAGAAAAGCCTTTGAAGAAAGTATTCTAGCGCGTCTCGAGTTAATCGTCTTACAAGTAACGACGGAAGAATAATTTCGTTGTAAAAATGTGGTCGGTGCTTTGAAGCGATATTATAAAACGATGTATTCTTTGAGAGTATTTAAAGAATATAAAAGAAACACCGTTAACGGAAACATTCTTTGTGACTGACGATTGTTGTATATAAATTTTTTTTCCAATAAGTAATTTAAATGATAAAATTGCATGAGATATCTTCAATTAAAATTATCTAAATTTAATTATGTGATTCTGATTATCTGAGGAGTTATAAAAAAGGAGTTGTATGAAAGAAAGAAAAAAGTTTTTAGGTTTTACTTTCAAGATTACACAGTTGGAAAATTGATGTTAAATTTAACACACTTCACATGTTTCAAATCCTCTATCCTTTTGTGTATTAAGTTTAGGCATCAGATGTGAATAGATACAATATTATGTATTAGGTTAGGACGCAATAATATTACATAAAATAAATGTTACATAAAAAATTAACATAAAACGTATAACACTGACATACAATTTGTAAATTATGAAATCATATCATCTTCAGTAAAATTAACTTACAATGTAATATTGTAATATGTTAATTTATGATATGTTAAATAATTAATTTATATGTTACACATTAACATATTTCAATAACTTTAACATTTATAATATGTAAAATTAACCCATTTTTTTAATTCATTCTTCTTATAATTTACGTTTTAAAATACATTATTTTATATTATTTGTACAATTACTCATATATTGTTATTTTAAGACTAACAATAAGAAATGTTGAATTAAAATTTAATTTTGCTGTTTAAGGTTTTTTCTTATATAAATAATTTTGTACATTAAAAATCTGTACTGTAAGTCAATATGGTCATTAAGAAATAGTAATCGACAGCTCTGACAGTTTGTCGTAATGATCCCATTTAACTACTTCCTGAAGCTCACTCGAAGAAATTAAGAATGACGCGGAGTTTTCTAGATGCTGGAAATATTAATTCGACATATTGAAGTCGACGTTATAAAATATTTTACTTATTGAATCACGATATTTTATATTTTCCACCTTATTTTTTCCCGACTGTTTTAAAAACATCGTAACTGAATTATGTGGTAATTGAATTAGAAAATATAATTATGGTCTTGTAATTAAAAAAAATTTGTTATTAATTACAACATATAATCAGTGCCTACTTACAATCACGTTTCCACGCGGAAATTTTCGCCTGTTATGTCATTAAGCATTATTACGCGGCGCAACACGACAGGTCGTTAATGCAAGTATTACGCGACATCGATCGGTTCTCGAGAATACCTCGTTATAATCCTTTGATTTGCTTAAGTATCTAGGTAAAATAAAACTCCAAGTGCGAGTAAACAATCTCGTCGAATGTACTCGACAGATATCCCCTCAAGGACAAGTCCAAGTGGTCGTTTCTTCCTCTTTCTTCTCTCTAGACATCCAATCAGAAAAATAATTATTTCTCTCGATACGTATTGTACTTTATTTAATTTTTTTCTTTCACACACACATTGTGTTATAACATTATATAAAAAATCATTTGATTTTTGAACACTATTTGCACTATCTGACAAAGAATGTTATAGTAAGTCACATATATAAAAATTTATTTCAATCCCTAATTTGATAATTTTTAATTATATATAGTCTTATTCTTTCAATTTTACGGACGACTAACCTATGAACGCATCTTACCACATTATAACTTATAGTATAAAGAATTTATCAACTTGACTTTACTTTTTTTTCACTTCCTAACGAAGAAATAGTATTTATTATATTTTTGGATTTGAAGAATGTTATGCCTCGTAATAATTTTTAATCTAATAGATAATTTGTTCAGCTTGTCATGTGGTCTTATTTTGAATAATTTCTTACTGTCTTTTTTAATTTAACTTTTTTTCGTGGCTGATGAAGACTTAGTTAAGTCGAAACGTTCCTATTTATTTATATCTAAGAATTAATAAATTATTTTGAACTGTAATCCTTTATCATATGTTCTTTATTGACCTATCTTCTTTTTACTTCTTTTGTAATCTTGTTTCAACGAATTTTTAGGAAGACAACTACTGTGTATTACCACGGTTTTTTGCGTTTTTTATTTATTGACTCTCAACATTTTATTTAATAAGGTACATTTTTTAAAAATTTATATATATTTTTATTTTGTTGTGTAATAGCATTAATTTTTCTTTGTAATCGGTCGCTTTTTAAATTATTACTGCATTACCGCTATGAATTTTTAATGATTAATTTTAATATTTTAATTTATTAACAACATTATATTATAATAATGAGAAGAAAACAAGAATACCATTATAAAGCAATATTGTAGATTTCTAATTATTTTATAATAATGAATTTACTCTGTAACACTGAGAATGACCTGATTGGTATCGAAACGTTTATGATTGTTTTTATTTTTATGTTTTAAATTAAACATTTTTTATTACATAACTGGCTCTTAGCCCTTAATTGTTCTATTTTATCTTCTTTTTATTTTTATTTAGTAAATTTTAGAGCTAGAGATATTTGAATATATGTTATATATATGATTAAGTCGAAAAATTTATTCTTTATTTTATTATTTTTATGCATTCACTTTGCAAAGTTAAACTTTATATATTCATAAAAATAATTTTAATCGTAAGGTAAAAATTCTGCCACACATTCGCAAAAATATAAAAAATATATTTTATTTTTCTGAATGATATGATAAAATAATTTTTGAAGAGTTTCCAAATATAGATAACTTCGTATACGCGCGCGCGTAAAAAGAAATTTATTTTTATTTTCATTTAATATTACATAAATATATGTGTATACATATGTATGTGTATATATTCACTCAGGGAATAGAACATATACAGGGCTATTTTCATTTATTCACTTAAATATTTTTAAACGTATGAATAAATTAAATTGTCTCAATAATAATAAAACGTTTTTATAACTATTAATATTGATGATATGATGATATTTCGAATGGAATAGTTAAATACACAACACGCGCACGTGAATTTTCAATCAATTTTTGATTAATTTGATAAAAATTCAAGCCTTATTACGATGCAAACTTTTGATATGTTACAGCCTGTCGGAAAGTTCGTTCATAAAACCAAAAAATATCCGCATAAATTAAATTTTGAAAATGCTCTTTATATATTATAGTATATACAAATAGCAGTGTCCAAAAGAAAAGTATTATTTTTGGTACAATTGCGTTCTACGATCGGAACCGGTGTTAGTGCAGATACTCGACCTCTTTCGGGTTTGCATGTCACGTGTCATAAAACGAGCACACATGAAAGAAACATTGTTGAAGCAACTATCATTCGTCTTCAAAACATGTATCCATCATAAAGTATCATACTGTAATTTTCCACATCCCAAAAAATTGTGCATGTGTGATGTATGATGAAGTAATGTATGTAAGTACATACATGTACGAGATGATGTATATTATGTAATAAGGATAATCCAGGGCCTTCGACTTTAAAAAATTACAGTAAAAGTTTCAATTTTTTTATTTATTCAACGAATAAATTATTTCCAGATAAAACGAATTTTACGCGTTTCTTTTTTCTCCTTGAAATAACAAATACGCTCTGTTGAAACTTATTGAAAATACTTTATATTACGCAGAAATACTTCATTTGTTAAATTAACAGTCAGGATTTCCAGAGAAAACAACCGTCTATGTTCCGTCGTCGCGGTTTCAGCTCCGTAATGTTATTAACTCCACACAGAGGAGCGTAATCACGAACTACTTTCCAGTGGCTACACACGGCTATTATCAGCGATCCCGACAGAGCTCCATGGGAGGATGCGTGAAATCCGCCCAGGCTGACGTACGACGATCGATCCTATGTGCAAGCTTTACTTGTAACGATTACCCGCGTGGTGTATCCCTCGTACAGAAGTGGGTCGCCTCGTTGGGGGTAATGACTCATTAACAAAGCTGATCGTGACAGATCCGCAATACTGCATGTTGCGGGCACGTATGGTAAACATACCTAACATATCGGCTGTCTCATTCGGATCTATTGGTACGATGACGCGGAATCGGCGACGGCTCCCGGAATTGGCGGCCACGATTCATCGCTGCGATATAATTCGCAAAATAGTTTGCCAACTGAATAAGTAGTATTAAGAGGGATAACGCGTTTATCCCGCGCGCCGAAGAATAAGACACGAGATCCGCGATAACCAACGTCGGTTAGAGCGAAAGTTAGAGAAGAATTTCAGGTACAATCTGCCGTCACTGCCGCTGCACGTTAATGCCGCGTGCAGCGAAGAGCTAAGTATCTTGTAATCCCTCGCTTAAGATCAAGAACTTCCGAGCGCTAAACGCGACTTACCGTTAGCGACGGATTTAACGTCATGTGAAAATTATAAGAGATACTTCGACGGCGCGTATAGATAAGCGCCCGCCGCGGTGAACGGAAGGCCCGAGAGTGTGGAATTTAGTAAACGCAAATCAAATATTTAATCTAGTCGAGAATCATCAGGCGTCATCATCACGTATGCAATCACTACAGATTTTAAATTTAATTTCATCGTACACTCAGAGAAAAAGACATAGTGGTGTAACTACAAAAGCGACAATTACTTTTATAATTGCTACCACTATCTTTTTCTCTGAGTATAGTAAAATTTGTTTAACTGCAATCCCATTTCTGATTTTAAGTTAAGAGCTAAATTCAAGATAGAAGAATAAGAGGAGGGTCTCGAAAGAGTCTAATATAGCCTTTCTACAAACTAATCACTGTGCAAGATATGACTCAATATCGAGATACTGACATTTTCCGCTATAGGCCATCGTGCATATTTTACGCGGCATGAGACGTGTTCTGTTAGATACTAAACCGATGTCTGAAGCATCCCGACCGCAATGGATTACAGCCAAGTCATTATTCATCCCCGCTTTATACATTATTTCACACTTCGGCAAGCCTCTACCCGCAGTACCGGCACCAGGCCCCTATGCCTTCCTTTCTCCTATGTTTACGAGCATTTTGGCGGAAATGGAAAATGTCGAGAATTCGCTGAAGTGTCTCGGTACAAAGCTCGCGCTGCTGAAAGCAAAAGCAATCTGCGATGCTCGCGTTGCATTGGGAATAGCTTCCGTCTTCGTCGCTTGACTCCGAGCAGTTTCGCGGTGAAATACGGGTGAGATGACGGAAGTCGCAGAAAGGACGGAAGAAAGGGAGTTGATTCGCGAAGAGTGGATATAGTCAACTTTAAACTTGACGCTTAGCCGCCACTGGACGACTCCAATATTTTCTTTTGTCTGCGGAAAACGCGTCACGAATGTTTCAATATCAATCGTTAAAAAGATCAATCGAGGATCATTCCCATGATGCATTCGCGATATTTTTCTTGATTGTAATCTAAACAATATACTGTTAAATATTAAAGAAGTTAACCGAATTCTTTGAGTTAAATAACGTTTTGGTAATTTTAACTTTCTCAAAATGTAAATCAATCCATTTCTGTGGTTAGTTTTCAAGTAAATAATATCCATATATGTATATATAATGTATGTACCTAACAAAAAATACTCTGGAGTTAAACTTAATACATTTTCATAATTCAAATTATTCAATTTCATTGTTTTAGGTAAGTTAACAACACATTGAATTGTGGAGTAGTAGTTACCTTATAGAAATGATTAAAAATAATTCCAGTTGAATATAGGTAATGTGACATGACATTATTAATTTAACAGTGTACGATATCAAAATTTGTGCAAAAATATCTATCGCTTGAGAGTTTTGTTTCGCTAAAAATATTTAATCTAGATCTGCCAATTTACTGTGAGTTTGCTATCAATCTGATTATCTTTATTTAAATATCCTAAAGTATTTTTTAATTATATTTTTTATGATTCAACTTGCGTTAATAATTTAATTACTTTGAGACCAGATAATTTGATTCGCTTACCGCCAGACTTTGTTGTTCATGGCTCGACTTTCTATTATCGGGAGATATGATTTTTTTAAATGAAGATCTTTTGAGTCGCGAAAATATTTTCTTTCCATTATTACCATATTAGATTCATTTCGATCGTGGATAAACGAACAGTCACAGTTCACGTTTTTATCTTATACGCGCACAAGTTTTTCACCATCTGCCACTCATTGATATGTGCATCGGCGTTGGAATTGCAGTCGACTCGGTGGAAACGACCGTACATACGTGTCGTTGAAACAACAACGACCGCGTAATGCAAAGTAAATATAGCGGACGGACGCGCGTCGCAAATTCACAATCACGTCATAACGAATCGAATGTTATTCTGAACGTTGCTCGCGCGCGAAACCCGCCCGCTAGTTAAATGGCTCTATATTCATGCCGCGGGATACAACGCGGGGCGAGGAAGAGAAGCAAATGGCAATAAATTTAAATTGAATTGTTATATTTACACGCGCATCATAAATAATTGAAGTCGCTGCGGCCGCATCCGGGCACGATGCGCGCGAGCCGAAAACGCGTGCGGAAAGTACACGGGATGGGAATTGCAATTTGCATTTTCTATTGGTTGACTCGACTTAACGATTCTCTCGCCGGCTAACGAGCATTACGTTTGTATTATTCGACTTAACGACTTCCGCGTCGACTGGCGTGAGTATTGACACTGTCCGATTTGATTTTCGTTTGCCGCGACGATGTAACGAGAATCGCTTCCATGTACACGCAACATGAGTTCTTCAGAAAATCTGCAATTCTGCGCGGAAAGAATGATTTTGCTGAAGTATCTCAAAATTGAACTGGATATATAAATCTGAAAATAACTTTGTTAGACTCTCGATTGCGTAGGAATCTCAATAATGAACAATGCTGCAAGAACTTTTGATGCTCTACCAGCAATCAGTTTAAGCAACTTGCATAATTACTCTGATAGTCCAATGAAATTAATTTCAGATCCGTATCTATGTAGCTAAAAAATCTATGTAGCTCACATTAATTATACGGAAAATTGAATCCCGTTGAGTTAGTTTTCACATATTGCTGCTTATATTGTTTGCGCTTATATATAGCAAGCAAAAAAAATGTACCAAAGAGTTTGTGCAGGGTTCTCTTTAGGTGCTTCAACAAAATCATCCTCTCCTTGCTTAAATTTTTTCTTCTAACATTATAGATAAACTTGGTAAACTAATTCTATGAATCCGTCTAATTATATGAAATGTAATCCGACGCGAAACAGATCGCTTACAAGCAGTTACCTTCTTTCGGTATTCCGCACAGAATTTACTTCACTTATCGCATGGAATATTCCGTTGAACTATTCGCGATAATGCAGTTGCTTAACAGTCCATTAAGCATGGTCATTAAAAATTATCCGCGTAGATAAGTGTAATAAAATAATTTTGCGTTTGCGCGAACGGACGTATACCTCTGTATGGAGAGCTTATACGCAAATTCATTCAAATTGCGGGAATATGACAGTTTAAGGCTGCAAACTGCACTAAGCGGCAATTATATGGGCTCGTCGCGGCAGAATGACGCTAAATAACCGCTTGCACTGCCATCGCCTTATGCGCACCATACATCGTTTACGGGATGGATGAAGACACTCTGTGCATTGTGCAAATTATGCAAATAATGTTAACGAGCATGACAGCCGCGCTTCATCTGTGCTGAATTGCTATTTCAACGTAAAGATAATGTAAAAGATAATGTAAAAGATAATGTAAAAAGCATTTAATGAAAATATGTATATATATGTAAGAAGATTGCAATAAAGTTGATATTAAATCAGCTTTTTACTTTTAAATTAGATCTATTAATTGATACTTTTTTTCTCTTTATCTTGGTACATTTAAAAATGTATTGCATATATTTTCAAAATAATGTTAAAAATATTATTTTGAAAAAAAGATTATACATTAATCTAGACCGCATTTAAAAGTAATACAAAAAATTTATCTGGAAGCTAAATCAAATATTATTTCAACAAAAAATAGTATTGTTTTATATTTATACTTTAATGGAAGCATGTAATAAAATATAATACTAACACATACATACAACACACACACACACACACACACACAAATGTTAATTCTTTATATACAGATTAAGTACTATATAATAAATATTCAAGATGACTTATTAAAGTTTCATTACGCGATGTAGATATATATTATTTGTTCTGTAAAGAAACAAAATTTACATATTTGTTTAGTTTATTTAAAATATAAATAATGTGATAAAAAATTTATGTGATGCAACTTAATATCAATATATATCTTTTAATATACAATTACATTCCACAGCTTAAGAATAGAATTCAATGGAGATCCGTAGGCCTAATCATAAATGTAAATGCATAAATACATTGCCTTTTATCGTCTATAATGACAGCTCATAATCGTAACGTGATGTAACATAACAAATTGTAAATTCGTAACTTAAATCCGTATTTAAATCAGTTCTAATTCTTTGTGCAACTTTGACTTTTGTAAGGTGTAAAAATTATTATTTATGAATGGATATTAAGTTAAAAAAACAACTCTTGTGGTTGTTAACTTGGTTGCAATTATTTTGCAGTTATTGCGGAAAGAGAAAAAAGACTGAGACGAAAATATTGGATTCGGTCAATGTTATCACAAGAAGAAGATCGTAAAAGAGAAGTCTTCTCTCACGAGTGAAACGTTCTCTCAATTGGTCCCATCGCGTCAGTTCACAGTTAGTAACTACTATAATAATATGTACGAAATTATAAATTACGCTTAAATTATGAAATATGTCATGGTACATTTACTATATATGGAAATATTCATTACTCAGTTAGTTTAGTTAAATGTTGATCTGTCAAGAGAATCCGTTGCTATTAATATATATATATATATATATATGTAAAAAACGGTATTGCTGAAGTATCTAAAAATTTAGTTAGATATACAAATTCGAAAATAATTTTGTTAGACTCCATCGAAATAATTACATAGAAATATCAAACATTGCCAACATATTATTTGCTTTAAATCGAATTATTCTGTCTTCCTCGTACCTTATTTTCGTATTTCCTCCCGTATCTTGGCTCTAACAGAGTCGCGCATTAGACGAATCGCTAGTCGACGTTGCCCAAAGTAGTTAAGCTCCGTGCTTGGTCGGACAAACTGCACCGTGAAGCTCGGCCGCTGATTGCAGTCGCGATTTTCTGCTCGGGCGTTCATTTCTCCGCGCGGTGCGCATAAACTGTGCGAATGCATGCACGCGTCCACGGCCGGTTCTCGTAGGATAAACGCGGAGCGCGGCCTGGAAATTACATCGCAGTTACATTCGCGTAAACGTTTTTAATCTCGTGTCAGCGGCAGTCGCCGCAACGTAAAATTAAGTACACTCGTTAGCGTGGGCGATGCCCACTAATGCGGGAAAGATTCGGGCGAGCCGGCCCGCTCCGGCTTCTTATCTTTTTCAAGCGCAGCGACTTGCATTAATTTGCGATCTGCCCGCGAAAAGCTCGGCGATGGCGTATTTCGCGGCCGGGTTAAACGCATAAATCGCCCGCGAAATAAAGCCGGCAATAATGTGCCGGCGAGCTGGGACCACCGCGCGTCGCGTCGGTGAGTCCACGGTGGCACGAAGCGGTAGCGTGATAAATGCTTTTGCGAGGATGAAGGAAGGAACGTTTCGCGAGTGTTTCCGCGCGAGCGCAGCCTGGGATTACTTAATGCGGAGATTACGGGCCGTTGAACGGAGAGCTGTATAACTAATCTACATCGCACACGCAATAAATACGAAGCGTACCGCACCGCGAGACGTTATCGCGTCCGAGGCCGTAAAGTTTTCATTTGTATAACGACCAGGCGCCGATTTTACTGAATTAACCCTTTCGCGCCCAGGATTTCATAATTTCATTTTCGTAGCGCAATATGCGAATCTCTAAAGAGCCTTAAAGTAGGTAATACTTGTATAAAGAATTAATTTTATTTCTCCCGCGCGCATTCTCTTTAATCTTTGCTTTCTCTCTATTCAACGTTCAAATATATATTTATTTCTATTATACAATAAGTCACTACTCGTATCTAGGGTTGGTAAAAACATGCTTTAAACACATGTTTAATATAATAAATTAAAATTACAAGTTATAAATTTTAGGAAACGCTATTGTTCTGGTTCGAAGGGATAGTTTAATATCCGCATTCGTAGTTTTGCGTATATAGTATTACTGTTTTCGTTTATCGTGGATGTCGTGCACGACTTAAGTTTAAGATGCATAAAACGCTTTGTATAAGACAGTTTTTGGATTACGTCGATTTTTGGAGATTTCAAGCGGACAAATTCGTGCTCATATGTTTCGCGATTGAAGTCGAATGATACCGTGCATCAGCGACAGAGCTGATCCTCTTGGACAAGTACAAATCGCGCCAGCCATTATGGTCCACCATCGACGGTGCGGCGCGGCCGGATCGTCGCCATGGGCGTGTCAGCGGAAGCGTTATCCCCGAAATGCGATACGAGCGAGCGTGCGAGGCTGCGCGCGGTGTTGATTATGATCGTAAATAACAATCGTGCACGCCATCGACGTTTACCCGATGTTATGCGCGCGTTGCACCGTCTAGGTACATACACCACCATCGGCGCGACGGTTAGATCGACGGGAGAGCGATTATCTATCAATCATAAGCACGCACACGCACACTATCGGCTTCTGATTCGCGTCGCACGGCTACAGTTTATTATTCGCGTCGGGCGATCGTACCCGCCGGCGGCGGCGGCGGGCCTGTGGATTTGACAGGCCGGATTTCATTAACACGGTGGCGACAATGCGAGCAAAACGCGCAAGCGAGCGAGCGAATTCTCACGAGTGGCGCGCACGTGGCGCGCCGTCCTGTATCGTCACGGTTATTTGGATGCCTCGGATGTTCGTTCGGCGACCGATGCATTCGGTTCTAATTTATAATGCGTACGCCCCGAGGTGTCGCTTATGATCGATAATATATCTGGATATCGCGACGATAGCCACCGTCCGATCGAGAAGCACGACGCGAATTTCCGCGAACTGTGTGTAAATGATAACGAGAGCGCTTGTATATGTATGTATTCCCATAATACCTCACTTTCTGATTAAATTTGCACACGTCGATTTTGATTATGCATACTGCGTGTATTATTTTAATCATTTTAACATAATCGATACGTATCTATTAAAATGCATCTACGTCAGCGTTAGTGTTAAAAATACGATAATGACAAACTTGATTTAATAACAAAAATATTTGTAGACGGAAAACATTAATCGATCGTTATTAAACGTTATTCCAATTATAATTGTTAAATATAACGAGTAAAAAGTAATTTAAGAAATTTTTTATATTAAACGCTCGAAAAATTGAACAAATTGTTACTGTAATCGTAGAGCGTTATCATAATATCATTATTTTATATTAATTTTCAGTGTTACTTTTTCAAATGAGGATTCATATAAACGTTCCTTTTAATATAATTAATATTAATAAAGCGTATAGTGAGACTAACTTTCTCGCTAGTCCAATGAATCGAATATTCGATTCATGTTCGACAAATGATAAATTATGTCTTTACATGCGAGTAAAGGCAGCCACCGAAGTGATAAAATAATTGCTAATCGAGATGTTCTGTGTGCAATAACGTGTTAAGACTAACCACTCGATTCAAATGCGATTATTGGATCAGCTCAGGTATATATTCGTTGAGTGACACGTTATTAAGCAACAATGGTGGTATCCAGACTAATTTATAATTTATGCGCTGAAGCGTGATCGTGATCGGGTTAGATTAACGCGATAGAACTCCCACGTAGTGTGCATCAATCAGACGACGATGCAAATTCGTTGCGTGTGCGTTAACGAGAGCTATATCGTTTTCCTGATATTAGCTGAAATGCATACAATGCCGCTTGATTAGCAATTTTAACTATATCGCGCACTAAGTTAGCGTCATCGAATGACATTTCGCTTTGTTATTAAATATGTTATAATTTCATCAGGATATTACATGTATAATTATAAACTTATTTTTCGAGCATATATTAATAACAAGTTTATTAAATCAATTTATGTTAACAGTTTAAAGCTACTTTTCGTAAAAGCGGCCTCAAAGAGCGTTGTAAAATACATGCCAAATAGATCTGTTAATTAATTTGATATTTCATTCGCAAAATGAAACGTACAAGATAATATCGTTTGATGCGTTTCGGGATTAAAATTTAATTTTCGTGGGTACGTGTGAATTCGTATCGCAACCTCATATCACTGCAATATCTCGGCAGTCTCTCTCTCTCTCTCTCTCTCTCTCTCTTTTATTTTGTCGACATTCTCTATTATCCAAATTCATCGGTTGCAAATTGAAGTAAGATACATCGTGAGCCTTTAATACGGGGTCTGCAATAGAAGTCATATAGCGGTCGTCATATAGGATCTTAAGTCGTAGAAAATTGTGACCAATCACATAGTCAATTATTCTTCTCATATTCGACTGTAATTGATTATTATGGTGGTGATAAGTTTTCTACGACTTAAGATTTTACGACCGCTACTACTTCTATTGTAGATCCCGCGTTAAGCAACGCGACGGTTTTAAGCGACTCGATATTATTCTTCTTGTGTAGGTTATTACATGGGTGGTTTAAGCGAAAATACATACACACACACACACACACACACACACATATATACATATATAGCATCGAGGACGGCTAAAGGTGCATACTGCTCAAATACTCTCACAAAAAACATGCATCATGATGTTAGCTCGAACCGCTGAAAGTTCTATGCGGTAGTTCATAAATTCGCCTGTCAAAGACCAGAGAGTGTTTATGACAGTTTAAATGCCGCTTACGTCTCTCGTGAGCGAAGGATTTTATCTTTGTGAAGCGTCGCTTTTGCGCCTCAGTAAAGACTTTTTTTATTATTCCTTTACGAAATAAAGAAGTCATTAAAGTTACACAACAATCAAACAAAATTAAAGAAATCGTTAAACATTATAAAATGTATGTAAATAAATAACTCAGTGTAGAAATGGAGACATCGCCTGGTATATTTGTGCGCAAACATTGTAGGTAAACTAATTTCGCTACCCATTGTATGTTGTATGTAGAAGTTAGCGCGAAATGATATCTCTCGCGAATCATCGCGCTTTAAAATTCATGAGCCTGATACGCTATAGCCAAACGAACGGTATTGCAAGCGCAATATATATTTGCACTATGTTATTGGAATAAACGTGCGATACCTGTGTTTGCGATAAATAGAGATAACTAGTAACCAAGTTGATAACTCAATTGCTCGCGATTAACGTTATGCGCCAAACGCACTAATCAAAAGTAAATTATATAGCTCTTAGAAAAAAGAATTTTGTAAATTCAAATTAAAAAATAAGAAATAATGTATATATACTATAAAATAATCTCGAATGCAAATCTTTGACGTATAGAAATTATTTTTATATAGGTTATTTTTATTTCTTGTTAATTTATTTAATTTACGTTAATTAATTTAATTAAAGATAATTTATTTCATGTTTTTTGATTATTTGTAATTTTTTCTATAAAATTTATTTATTTTGATTCAAATTAGTGTACGCTAATTTGAATCAAATAAAACAGTTTTTAGAATATGTATATATCTGTATACATAAATATAACGCAGAGTGAAATCTCACTCAAAGTGATTGAGAATTAAGCATCTTGAAAAAAAGAATAAAAATACTACCACTTTTGTTCAAGAGTAACAGATTTTCACTCTTTTTAGAGTGAGATTCATTCTTTTGGAATGGGATTGACTCCAAAGGAATGCGAAATCCCTTTTTGAAGTGTAATATCAGAGTAGATTGAGATTTCATTTCTTTAGAGTGAATCTCAATCTATAAGAGTAAATATTACTCTAAAAAGAGTGTAAATCTGCTCTCTCTGCTTAAAAAACTCTTAAATAAGAGTTGAAGTATTTTCACTATTTTTTCAAGACTGACTCAATTTTCAATTTTTTCGCTCGCGAGGTTTCACTCTATGAGATTTAGAGAGAAAGTTGTTAATTATACTTTAGTTATATCTCTATACAAGTAATCGACGAATAGATATTAATTTGTTATCTGCGTCAATTTTATTTACTTTATTTTTAAAAATGTTCTATTTGTACGTGTATTTTTTTAGCTTCTTTCTATTTTCTTTGATTATACGACATGTGAGTATAATATGAGTAATATACTTGTCAAGATCAATCTATTACATTTTCGCGAGGTTGTCCGTTCTGATAAAAGAAAGCGGATGTCATAACAATTGGCGTTAACCAGACAGGTAGCTGACACGATGCACGCCGCCATTGCCGCTGTTGTGTATACAACAATTTTTAAAGGAAACCAGAGTTGTTATATATAGGATTGATCGTTAAAAAGCTAACAGTTTAATCAGTACATGGCAGAGAATTCTCTTTTCATTTATAGAGATTATATTTACTAATACAATATATTTCATATAGCTATTTTATTTTTTATTTATTTTATAGAACTATAGTACGCGCGCGAAAACAAGTCATGTATTTTATGATTAAAATAATTATTGTACTCGTATTAATACTACATAATTACTATTATTCTTTAAAAAGTAGAGTTAACATTAAAACAGAAATTACATTTTTTGTATTAATATAAAATATGTTATTGTCAAACTCGGAACGTGTGACAATTAATCCCGAATACGAGATTCATATTTTTGCAATTTTATTTAATATTAAGTAACATTATTTATATAATGATATATGATATTTAAAAGTAAGCGAATGTTGATGTAGGTATGTAAAGGTGTCGTCCTATTAGCGTTGATCAGAATGGTAGATCGGATTTCTCACTAAAATTGAGCATTTCATTTTGTAAAAGTTTCTTTAGAAGTCTCATGCAGCCGTAACGGAATGGAAATGGAATGGCATATTGTGTCAATTGCAGAGTAAATGAGCTTAATTAGTTGATATTTCGTTGTTTAAACATGCTTAATTAGTCGATACTTCGTTGTTTAAATGCGACTAAAGCAATAACATGCATAAATTGTGCAATTATCTTGCCTATAAAATTGCTACAAGTACTCATAAATATTAAACTGTAAGAGTGAATATACATTTTGCTACACATTCCATTCCGTTCCGGCTACATGGGACTTCTAGTGAAATTTATTGCGGAACGGAATGCTCAATTCTAATAAGAAATCAGATCCGTCCATTTTGCTTCATTTTTTCGATCGCTTTTATCGCTCCGAACCTTGCTAATAGGACGATACCTTAAAAAATATATAGTGTTTCAAAACTTTACATCCACTTTTCACTAAGAATCATTATTCAAAAACTGTTAGCCATAGTTATGTATTTCCTATACATATATCTTTGCGCTCCTATTTCTATGCCATATGTCGCGTATCGTTATTTACCGAATCATTGCAATAAAGTTTTCTTGCAAAGTGAACGATACGCGTCGAGACTTACCGAGTACGCGGAAAGTTCCTCGCAATGATCGATCGAAACTTACGACCAAAGAGCAAAGATTTACCGCCTCGTCGTTTTCAGAGTAAACGTTCGGACAACGCCTGGATTAAGTCTGCACGATACTCTTTTTTCAGGTCATTATGGTACAAGTTTTCCTCTAGTGCAGTTAATCGTTAAAACGCAGACATTTCTTAGCGCGAAATTCGTTTGAAAGTTAATCGCTAATTTATGTCACTTCTCGTGAGTTAACGTAGAATCGAAAAAGAAGAATGAGATTATTATATACTTAATGCAATTTTTTATTTATTAAGAAGTTTTATTTTAAATTTTGTGGCATTTTGTATATATCTTGTTATAGATGGAGTTGTCATATTTGACAGTTGTCGAGTAAAAACTATGCAGTTAATAATATTAGATCGATATTCGCTTGAGCAATGCATAGAAATAATGAAAACTCACAACAAACATGATGAAAATTTCGCGAAGAAATTCTCTGGACATGTCATTCACGTAACGGAGGTTTCAAATGAATCGCCCAGATCGTGCGGTTTGACATCCCTGGGGATTTTTTTCTTTGGGATTACCTGAAGGATAAGATTTACACAAATGCTCTGCAAATGATTCAGGTGCTTAAGACAATATTCGCGGCGAAATTGAGCCGCAATTGTACGAAAATGTGATGTCTTCAAAAAATTGATCAATTATAAGAAAAGTCAAGGCGGCCATTTGGCTGATATTGTGTTCCATGTGTTTAATCGCACAATCTGTATTTTGGATTAGAATAAATATCTCAACGTTTTCAAAAGCTTATACATTTTTTTATAAATTTAAAATTAAAACCTCTTAATTGAAGACCATGTAGAGTAACGTAAAATTTTAATTCTATATTTTAATTATGAACTGTGAAGGATTTAACAATATATAATTATATAGAAAATTGAGCTCTGGTGAAATGAAGTAGTTTTCTCTATAGTAGTCTATGTTGCTATAAAATAACGCTCGTGAGACTTGCAAAACGTGCAGTTTACGACATTGCTACGTTACTCTAGATTTAAAAATAAAATAGGAATTTTAATTTACTGCGTGCAATTATCCGACGGAACTGGCACAGCCACGGTGTTTCGATTTATCGACAAAACCTTTTTCTTGTCCTGGTCAAGTGGATGCGCGTACGTCGTTTCGTTCAATGCACCGGACGGTTCGCGTGGTCGCCAATTCACGCGTATAGGATGTCGAAGGGAACATAAAACACTTCGTTAGTCTTTCCAGAAGCGAACGACCGTAAACACGAACGATCGAATAAAAAAACCGTGTAATTGCCATGGTAATGGCGTTGACTTTGAGACTGCACTTAAATCAACTTTTAAAATATAAAATTGAAATTACTAGTCTCTCTTTAGTTCTAAAAAATTCTTGTCAGATCTCTTAATTATTAATTAAACTGTGTGTGACATGTAATTTCAGTTTATTACATTTAATATATACTTTAATTTGTTAATGTAATGAATCCTTAAATTTTGTGAAAAAAGTAAAGATAATTTTATGAATAAAGATAAGATTTAACAATGAAACTTGATAAAACTATTTCTCTTTTTATTATTTAGTGATGATATTCGAATCATTGACATAATAATGTTTCTATGTAGAAAATATAATATAAATAATATAAAAGTTGTAAAATTTATACGAAATATTTGATCAATCCTCATATGCTTCTCGTTTCTTGTGTTATTATGTATCGAAAAGGAGGATCATAACTCAAGCTGTTTCGCTTCATGCACTTAAAAACAAGGTACGTGAGATATTATTTTCATTTTAAGTTTGTTCTTTGCACCTTGAATTTACGATCCCGCATCTTGGCAGATTTCGATTTGAAAAAAGCGGTTAATATTTCAGTAGATGTTTCTGGGAGAAAATATGTGTGGGATGGATACTAAAAGTATAAAGTAAAAAAACGGAAATAAAATTATCACGGATTAATATAAAAATTAGCTCAATATACACGTGAGTCAAATTTAATATCAAGTACACATATAAGTATGTAATTTACATTAATAGGATGAGATGTGTAGTATGCTTTTAACTTTCATGCTTGTGAAACAAGTATTATGATACAATCCAATTAAAATTGCATACACACCAAATGAATATAATATAATAATTACATTAAATAAATTATGCAAAATAAATTATTAATGACTTACAAAATCAATCACATGCAATTTTAATATAACAGCATAATACAATAATGTCATTACTTCTCTCGAATATCACAAACAAAAATTTGATTATGAATTGAATTTTCATTGGTTATAAAAAATAAAATAATAAATGTCAAACTGAATGTAAATACAATATTAATGGCAAATTTTCGATCAGGGTAATACGAAGGGACGTCACGTCAAATAGTTTGACGGAGTTACGTCATAATTTGCCACAAACTAATTCCAAGCGAGATCGACGTGCCAACGTGGAGAAATTTAATTTTCGGTCAGCGTGCATCCGCCGTTTAATTACGCCAAGTTCGAACGTCTGGCTTCTCTAATTCGTCCAAATAGAAGAGCACGCATGTGGACAGAAGCCAAGTTATATTAGGACGGTCGTGGGTCAATTAAGCGTCGAACTTTGTCAAGCTCCTGACATTAAAGTATACGTGCTTCTAGAAGCTTGCAAATTACTTCGTAGATGCACTTCGTGCCCGTAAGTATTTCAAGTTCCAGATATCACATAAAGGGATGTAATAGATCTCAAACTTCACTAACTCGTTTCTTACATCAATGAGAAATCTTTTTATGAGAAATGAAGTATATATTAAAATTATGCACGAGAGTATTTACGATTACACTAGTGTACAAAGATTATTGAATAATTTTTAGTGCAAGAAAAGGAAACACTTTTTTCTAACGTATTTTAGGACGCATCTCTGCGTTCGAATCTTTCGTTAGGAAGATTCCATAAGGTCGAATTTTTAAAATATAGTATGTCAATTTTAAGATATAGCGTTATTTTCCGTGTAATTTGGGTGCGATAAGTATTGAGCAAGGCGAACGTTTCCAATAGAATTTGATAATTGAGAAATATCATCAGAGGTATTGGAATGAGAAAATATGTTAGGCGAGTACTACTGGATTTTAATACGCGAAACCGATTTAAAGGCACATAAATTAAACGTTCAATATTTTTTTATTTGTTTTCTATTTTTAATAAATTTTCGTTATATTGGAAATATATAATTTCTTCTCCTTGCGTCTCTATATATTTAGAAATCATCTCTATATATTTTTGCATAAAATCTTGTAAAGTAGTGTTATCATTTGACTCACCAATATTCTACACAGCTAATTATGATACGTGAAGTGCAATGAACGTAGCTACATATGTCAGTAACACTTTTACAATCGTTTCGGTGGAATGCAATTTCGACTAATGGGTCCTACAATTTTTAGAGGTTCTTTTGGTGCGTACGCGTACTTTTTTACGTCAGCAGCAAATTGCAGCTGGTAAAAAGACTAGTTGCGAACGCGGAGTCATATTCGCTCGGTCGACAGATCTAATCGAGCAACGCAGCAAACTCGAAGAGTAATGATCCCCAGCGACTGGCCTCCGCGATTTATCGACACGACTTGAGTGACGTTAACAGACATTTAACTTCGAAGACGAGCGAAACTTCGCGATGCTTCTTACGGAAAAACGTACTCGTTTTCCCGTTACCGCTTTTGTCAGAAAAATAAACGCGGTTGATGCACGACGTATATTGTCCAATTCAATTGCAAACTCGACGTAAAAATGGCTGCCAAAAATACAAGATAACACATAAACCAATAAATCTCAGAAAGTGCTGTTTCCTATATATCTATTTGTTCGAAGGAAAAAACCTGATTGCAGAAAGGATGCTCTTTATATCCGAAGGGGACTATAGGTATCACGAACGATATTGAAATATTCCTGGCAAAGCGTGAGAAAATGACGCGAAATAACTAGTCTATAAATACTAGAGAGTTTAGCAATGATGATCCGAGAGATCAGAGAACGGTGGAAATCATCGTCCATGGCTACCTCGAGTAAAATTGTTGCGCCGGCATAATATATCTCGAAGACGCCACGTCAGCGTCAACACAAGCTTCTTCGTAGGGCTCGCTCGCGACATCCGTTACAATTCGACGTGACGTTGGATATAAGGGAACGTACGTCGCACCGAGAATGAATTGTGGCACGGGATTCCACGGGATAACCCGGCGCGATATTATAAAACTGTCGTAACACGTGCGCGATCATCTCCTTTCGTATTAAATCTAACGTCGCCTTTGAAAGATGGCGAGCAGACAGACGCTCATACGGTGTGGCGATCCCAAGGTGTTTGTCACGTCTGTCATTTCGTAGAAATTTATGTCTCCTCGAAGATCACCTACGCACAACAAACACCACGCCATTGCATTGGTGCCAGCGCGGGCACGATGTAGCGTGGCGCGATCGTCTCTCGCGTGTCTCGCATCCATACTTTATGCCAATTTTACCGGCGCGGCGAACGCCCCGGGCTTTCAAACAGGGAGAGAATCCTTCCATTTACTTAGCCCACCTGCCTCTCTCAACTCGATCGAAATGACTATGGAACAGCGTGCCCGCCGTTCGCTCGCTCGCGTTTATTTCTTCCCGCCTTCCTTGATTCTTAGCATCGTAGCTTACGGATCTTCCGTTTTCTTCCCTTCGAAATCACAGTGATCGCGAGAACGAATGACTTAATCAACCCTCCGTCGTCGATAGTTGAACCGGGCAAGCGGGTTCAAATCGCCTTCGTTAATCGCTATTGCGGCGAATAGGATTCAGGCATCGAAGAATTATATACGTGGAGAGATGTTCTTCAATGAACAGCATGATGCATCTCGTGCGTGCGATGTGCAAGTAAAACACGAGCATAAATACGTACCGCAGACACGTAGCGCAGTCGTGTGCCCAATAACAATCCGATTTCACTGGGGTGTATGCGCGAGTTGCGTCCCGTTTCCGCTTGGGCCGGGAAACAGCTATTGTGCCACGAGTGCAGTGCCGACGCCATCCGCGTTCTCAATAGCATTGGCTAAATTTGAATTATCTTAGCTGCGTAAATACACGCCAATGCGTGTGTGCACACGTTCGATATAGAAATAGCGGGCTTTGCTCGCGAGACTCTTAATAGATTCACAAGTCATCGCTCGCTACGATGCATTTCAATAACTGTATCTGTGAGATAAATGTTTATCTATTTCGAAATAATAAATGTCATTTGAAATGTTGAAAGTTAATGACGAGTAAATTTGATATAATGTAAACATTTAATATAAATGACAGTATCAGCGCACCCCTCACCCTGATGAAGTGAACGGTATGGTTCACGAAACGTTGACATTAATAATGAAGAAAGACACGGCGATAACCCGCAAACCTTCTGATATAATTGAAGAAAATACCCGTGAAAGCCTCAAAAGCGTGATAAATGATACGATTAATATTAAAAAAAAAACAATTATTTTAGATCTATATCAAATCTAAATTTTTAGATGCTTCAGAAAAATTGTTTTTTTTTCTGTATAAATATTAAGCAGCAACGTTGCAATTACAAAATTATGTTTCTTAATGTTTAAAATTATGTATATATCTTCTTAATGTTCCTTTTATAATTTACGTTAAATGATAAATGTAATAAATTTGTAGAGCCAGCTCGTATATAATAGATAGTATAGAATAAATTGCAGCAGTGTTCGCAAAACGTTTCGCGAATAATCCAAGTTCGTCGAAGAACGAACATCAAGAAGCCCTTGGAAAAAATCTCACGCTCTCTTGTACAATGAATTATAAAACGTTCTCTTCCGAACAGATATTTCTCTAACTTTTCACTTAAACGCACAAGCGGAAACAGGAAGGGGTCCCACTCGATGCTATCGGGCATTGGCGAAGGGATTGTCCACGTAGAAGTTCCCTAAGGCAGCTGTAAGGATGTCAGGAGAACCAGCAGGAGAAAGCAAGGAGGAAGCTCGATTTGGGGATCAAGCGCGAAAGGGAAGAACAAAAGTAAACTTATTTTCCGGTAATGCGAAAAGTTTGAGAGGTGGAAAAATGTTCTCGGCGGTGCTTTTTGTTCTAATCGATTGCCAGTTTGCTCGATGCCCGCATTTATCAGGGGGCGGGCGTTGCGCGAGCGAGCGAGTGCCGATAAAAGCCCGCTTCGAGATGTAAAGAAACGTCTCGGCGCGCTGTTCGCGATAGAATTTTCGATTGGCCCTTATCCCGTTTTGCCCCGTTACCCTCACAATGAAAAGTGCCAACGAGGACAACGTGAATTTTTACGAACAGAATATCCTGGTATCGATTTGAATGCTGAAAATTACAGTATTAACATCTGAGATACGAGAGAAAATTCGAATAGCTATTACAACGTCACAATAGGACGTCTGAAAATCAATTTATGCAAATTCATAAACGGCTGGATATAATAAGCGGTATAAAAGCTTTTTGGGAATCTGTCAAACGTTATGAAAGAGCTTATTTAATAATCACATGCCAGATGCCGATAAAATATGTTTAATTAATTAAATTATTTATTGAACACAAAAGATTTAGGCCCAGCGAATTTTGCATATACAGTAATTACGTTTATTATGCACAATATCGTCCGAATTCTATTAATTGCTTGTTGCGTGTGACATGTTAAAAAGAACAAACATTCGTGTTTTTAATTATGACCGTTCATTTATGTCGTTATAATAATTTTTGCTTATCGTGACGTGAACAAAGAATTATAAATTATATTGTCGAAATATTGTCGTACGATACATTTGATCTCTTTCTCTCTCTCTCCCTCTCTCTCTCTCTCTCTCTCTCTCTCTCGATATTCACATACCGGTGGAAGGTTTAAATTAATTTATCTCAAGCCTGATTTTTTGCTCTCATATAGGTCACAGTATTTGATTCACTAAATGGATTTACTGAAATGTATAAAAATCAGAATTTTATGATACGCGCAAGATCAAACGTAGCTATTGCTGACGTGTATTATAGTTCGCCGTTCCTATAAAATCTAATAAGATATATCTATATTACAACGTCCGCGTACGAAATTGAAAATTCCACGATATTTTCTAGAATTTTGCAGATGCATACAAAAACACAATACTAAATATAATTTCGCACTTTTTAATGACTCATAACCTTTTGAGATTTCTCACACAATAATATTGCGACACTTCATTTAAACAAATAATTTTATTAGCACTCATACTCTCTTTCAAAGCTCAATCTCGTCACTCAAATAATTGTCAACACATAAATTATAAAATTACTATATATTATAAATAGCGCTATAATAAGAAATATTGGATGTTATAGATATAGAGTTTTATTAATATTTTATATCGCACATTTTGCAAACGCTTTCATTTTTCAAAATTACAAGTAAGTATGTACTCAACATTATACCATAGTACTCAATATTTAGAAGACACTGATACATTGTATTTATCGTAAATAATATTCAATTTACACAAACAAATTCCTAGCTGAAAGAGCGATGAGTGACGGTTTGCACGCGGCGCGACGATTGTAACCTCCTAGTAACTCGTCTCCGTCATATTTTACAGTAATTCGCGCCGACTAATCCCTCCGAACCGTCGAGCATTTCGGCGTCTTGGCTGGCTAACAGCCTTATGAATACGCAACATTCATCAGTGCAAAGTAGACGGGACAAATTGCTTTCTGGAACTCTAAGAATGAAGACGTACCTTGTGCGCGTTATGTGGCAGAGCCGTTCTTGCGCAGACAGAGGATTCCAATGACGTCCTCCTTTGTAAAGTCTAAAGAAGATGAAGAGGCATAAACTGAGCGACAAGGGTACTCGAGTCTTTCCGTCTAACTCACTTTCACGCAACATTCTTGCTGAGAAACAACGGAAAATAGACAAGGGAAAAAAAGGAGAAAGAGACTCGTAATGTAAGCGGCTAACTAGCCTGCACATACAATATCTGACGAGAAGAACACCGAGAAGATGGTACTGTATTAAGCGAGAGAAAATTAGATTTTAAATTAAAAAATAAGATTAAATAATCAGTCGAGAAAGATTCTCGATTTCTCTGACGAAACTCGGAGATTTCTCAGCGTTTGTATGGCACGCTAATTAGAACTTTACGTTACATTACATGAGATGTTGGTTTGCGTTACAAGAAATGTAAATGAAAGTAAATACAGAAAATCCGCGGTATCTAGCACATTTATTCAAATGAAACGCGCGTTTGGTAAGACTGGAGTAATGTTGGACGAAGACCGTAGCTGAAAAAGGAACTGTGAAAAATGACAGCTAAAAATAAGTAGATAGCCGCCGCAGCAAAACGACACGCTCCTCGCAGTATTGTTGGCCGCAAAAATAAATGTTCTTCGTGAAAGTACGTGTAAAGCGAGGTGAAGAAATCCTATAGAGCCTTCGGTGTAGTTACTTCACTCCTGTTCCTTGGCCGGCGAGGAGTAATAAAGTGCCAGTGTCCAAGCTACCGGAAATTAATCGTCGCAGAGAAAACTGCAGTGCACTCGACGGTTTTCCTTTCCCAGAAATACAACCCGACCTCTTACTTTCTCGTCTAGAGAGGCTACTAGACTATAGCGGAACACGCGTAATTTCGCAAGCCGAGCGTCCAATAAGCAGCTACCTCCGAGTACCGTCACAAAGCCGGCGCATTCAAATGCGACATAAAATGCGACGGTTTTGCTCCGACGCAATTAATTTATATTTTTGCGATTATTTCGTGTCAAGGAGCAAAGACACTCCGAGACGAATGTTGCAATATTAATAATTGCATTTTTAATTAATTAAGAGACGTTAATATACCAGGTTTCTTGCAGAAAGAGAGAGACTGAGACATTAAGGTCTCCTTATAAACAAGCTAGTACCTACAAATATGCATAAATCACAAAAATATATTATAGTTTACGACGCGATGTAAAAAGGACATTAATGTGCATTCACAGATTTTAGCGGCTTGATATTCGAAAGAAGTCTTATCACATATTTATTAACATCGCACTTAACAGATATCCTAATAAAGAGGGCCATTACTTAAAAAGCCTATTTATTTTCGTTGATCGGTTCAATAATTTTTGAGAAAAGTCTGGGATAAGGTGGGAAAGCATGGTAAAGAAAAAAAACTCATTTAAAGTTTTGCAAAGGGTTCGAGAAAGAAAAGGATCGAATTATCTTACTTGGCTTTAGGCTCATAAAATGTACGCACCTTTGTATTTTCTTTATATTCTTAAAGGGAAAGCACAACAAAAGAATGTTTGATATTAAAAGGAACCTGTGAAGACACACCATACGCTGCGTTCTTGAAAGCATGAGAACACCAATGAAGTATTTGAATTTCATCAAATCGCTTATTTTTAGAGGTATCAAGATTTAAGAACTGTAGAAAAAAATAACAGATCCTTTTTTTCTTTAACCAGTCAAACTAAAATATCCCCTTAAATTGGTTATTTATCACATTTATCGATCCAGAATCTCCTTCGCGTTAGCAGCTTGGCTATAATTTATCATCTCATCCCTGTAAGCGTAGATGTATACAAGACGTATAGACACAAATGTGGGACTGAAATTCATGACGTCCGTCGCATCGTCCCACTGTCCTAGAAACATTTCGCCGCGTCGCGAGTAATTGAATGGGAAATGAAGCGGTAACGCCCGCGACGATATGCAACTCTCGTCCTAGATTAATATCCTCAGATATCGGCTGACTTAATACGCTTATTGCCTCTGCTCGTAATAAATGCGTCGTACGTACACACTTTGTTTACCGACCCTGTTCGCGCGTTCGCCCTCCACGTCACGTTCCGACAGACTACACAATAATTGCAATTCACGCCCTCGTTACGAGAATTACATCGTTGCGAGAACTCGATGAATGCTTACTATAATTGGCGTACTACCTTCACGACACCTGTAACTCGGCGCCCGACGAGATTTGTTGGCTCATGCGGGTCTTGTGTGCAGTCGCTAAGTAACTGTGCGCATCTACGGGCGTGACACACTCCGTTTCACAGGCGGTAATGAAAGGGCGGAAAAGCAAACGGTTACACTGAGATATTTTGTTGACGCTGTCAACGTACGCGCGAAGGAGGAGGCAATTTCTACGTGCGATGTCTCGAAAGTGCGATCAGTAATTTCTATAGACGCGTCTCACAAGTTTGCGGACGCAACAGTTAGCGATTTATCAGGATAACATTTATAATATTACAGTGCGGATTTATCAGTGCAACGGGGAATCTATCTCTCTTATGGGCAATGCGGGCCGTCCCGCAACGCCAGAGCGGATTCCCCGTCGCGGGCCATTATCCGGCTTACGAAAGTTTCGCAAAATGCAAACGCGTTACGATGCGAAACATCAAATATGGATGGCAGTTATAATAACAACCACAATAAAATTCATACATAACGCAACTATGAAAATTTTATAACACCGCAATGGGGAAGTCCATTTCATCCTCGCGCCCGATGGCGATGGTTCCATGTTGAAAACGAAACAACTGACATTGAGATACTTACGAAACGCATTTTATGGCAGAAATATTGGCATCTCGAAAACCCGTATTTGAATTAAAACTTTGGCGTTCGTAGAGTATGATAATAAACGAATCGCCATTTTGCGGAATTGTCAAATGATCGTGTGCATTTATCTTTAGAATATCTACGACAGATAGAAAGAACGATTTTACTGAAACGTCTAAAAATTTAGCTAGATCTGAAAATAATTTTATTGGATCAAAATAATCGTTCTCTTACTTTAAATCTGATACAAAAAGTGACTTGAAAAATATAATTTTTGTGCGAGTTATTACACAGTTAAAACAATTTTAATGATTGATATTTTAAGAAGAAATTTTAGTTTTATTTGTTATTTTGAAAAGGTGTTATTTTGAGTTTAATCATTTTAACTAATCAAGGTAAATATAAATTGTTGATGAAAAATATTTCGAATTATGTCTCTTGATGAATTATTCCGGATTTGTTATAATTTTGTAGAATATTAAAAAATTACAATTCAAAAAGATGTTTCAATGAATGTGAATTAAAAATGATAAAAGTGACGTTTGATTATGTTTGTAAAAGTATTTAAGACGATTTTTTTTTGTTGATATTATTTAATAAAACAATAGTTTTTCCCTTTTCTGACAAGCTTAATTTTTTTAATAGTGTAACTTTCAAAGTAGAGGAATGATATGTGAACGCTTAAAAATTGATGACAGTATTACAAATATTTCTAACTTTACCAGCTCTGTACAACGAAATTATTTATATCCGACTAAATTTTTAAATATTTTAGCAAACTGTTATTTTCTTGTAGTCGCAGATGTTGGATATCATTCAAGAATAACATTCATATGTTAAATAAGTAGCTGGATTAATGCCAATACGAACGCGACCGTATTCTCCCGACATTTACATACGTCTAGTTTACGAATACCAGACGTAAACTTATGTCATCATTAACATTCCCGTCCCGTACCGTGCCGTATAAATGTTTACTCATGACCACGTCCAATGTCTGGAGGCGAGAGATGCATGAATAGATCAATGTGCACGCGTGAATGACAATTGTACTGTTTACCGTTTAATCGGGTTTGTTGATAAATACAGACGGTATAATTGATCATTTGTCACGCTTCTGTAATGACAGATGAAACAATTTAGATAGAATCATTAACCTTTATAAGACGGCAAAGCCGTTATAGTAGTGCTGAAATAATGTTTTGAGACAATAAACACACACCCACACACACACACAATGAAATAATATAATACAACAAATCTTATTCACAAGACAAATGAGTTTGTTAGGACAATCACTGCAAATTGTTGCAACTTTGTCTTATAATTTCATACATTGTTCATGCATAACTTGTTGACATCTTTTTATAATTTTCACGTGAAACGTGAAAAATTAAAGATTATGGGTGATATTCTCTCTCGGTGTTGTAAATAAAAAATTGATGACGGGTCCGTAGATCATCGGTGACCCACGTTATTAATATCATAATTATGTATAATTATAATTATGTATGTTTACGAGCATGATGTCAAAAAGTATTTCATGGTTATGATTCTCTTTACAGCCAAAACATCTCTCGGTTTGAACGAAAAGTCCATAGCGCGTAAATTACACTGCACGGAACCCGTTACATAATACATATGATAGGTTCGTGTATTTTGAAAAATGTTTTTCAATCAAAAAAGCTTTTTGAAATGAATACAAATTACGAATAAATTTTATAATAAAGACAAAAGTGATTTCCATAGAAATGTATATGTTCATGTAAAATTATTATAATTATTATGTATAAAAGTCAAATTGTTTAATATCAGAGAGAGAGAGAGAGAGAGAGAGAGAGAGAGAGAGAGAAAGAGAGGGAGGAAGGGAGGAACTTTTAAATTAAAACATTCAAAAGATAACAAAAAGTATATAGATTAATCGAATAATTTTTGTACTCGTTTATAAATGGTGAATTCGCGCGGAAAAAAATTTCGTCGGCATGATCAAACGGCGAGAAAGCAATTCACTTGCGACAAATTTACCTCATTCGTAGCGTACAAATGAAAAATTGGAAGCGCATGAAAAAATTGCGCAAATTGGTATCTGCGTTAAAGGTCCGACTCTATATGTACAAACGAATGACAAAATCTGCCTACAACAGGACCGATCTGTACCCGGTGTGGTGCAATCGTGCGTTTCGACTCCGGACAGGTCGCGGGGCATTTTCGCCCTTTTACACGCGACGAACGCGAACGGGATGCATCGATCGACTCGATACGATAGCGCGTGCCAGTTTTCTCCACGTTTTTTTTCCCCCCGACAATTCCCCCGCCGTGCTCGAAACCCACTTTCATTCTGGACAATTTTGGACGGCTGCTTTTGACATTCCTCTCCCGTGACCGACGCATCTCGTATGCGCGCGCGAACTCCCCGCGCCGCCAGTTATGCAATACATTTTTTATTTTATACGAGTTTTTTCCACCTTGCACGCACACCTCATATCATGCACCGTTATATACATAATATATATATATATATATACACATATATATATATATATTAACCACCGCAATGTCAATTATTCGAATTTTTCGGCCGCAGCTTCCGCATTGCAGAGCCCGCTCTATCCTGGATCGCGTCAGTCAACTGTGTCGTTAGCGTTGCAATTGGCGAAGTACGTAACAACTCTTTAATTAAGCTACGCGTTTTAGTAATCGAGCCATTGTTTAAATAATTAGATTTTGTATATACAGTACTTTTACATGTAGACACAACGCGTATAATAATTTTGTATGATAGTATTCTTCATATACTTAATGCAACGTACGTGATATTAATTTGCAAAGAACCGCATCGTTACTACAATCACATAATTTATATAAAATATAATATTTCGCGAATAAAGAGAATAGCTTTATGTTCTTGTGTACCCGTTTCTTTTCACGGAAGTCCGGAAATTAGAGACAAAGATGCAATTGTCGTCTGTAACCTTTTTTTTTACGAATTAACAGAGGTATGCACAGAAGATAACTACCGTAATGCGGTGGTTGTAAGATATTTTTTACGGACTTCCATATCTCTGTTAGTACATAAACATTTTTCTGCATTTACACGGACAATACCATGGCCATGTCATAATTTCATTCTATGCCGCAGCTGTGTCTATTCGAAGCGACGGGCTTGAGTACGTGCGCATTGTTAGTCCGATACCGGCTACTAGGTAGACGTTGAAAATCCTCTTGTGTACTCCGAGCAAAATGCATTAACCGTAAATACAAACGGACGCTATCTCTTCATGCCATCATCATGTTATTCAATTGTTACTTCGTATATATCTCCCATGCGTTTTTTAAGTGTCAGTTTTCTTTCATCTTCGCGGATATCGAGACGTGAATATTTCGGAAAGTATTTTATACTGATCGTCAAAAAAAGAGAGAAATTGTAGCAACCGTTAATAAATCGGACAATATCGTGCCAATATTTCTATGTCGATGTATTTTCATTTTTTTTTTTTATTTGTGCCATCCATCCGAATGAAACGCGACGGCGGCTTTTGTTACCGGAGCGTTCTTCGCTTCTAGAGATATATGTGAGGTCGAAATGCTGACGTAGATATTTAATATAGGACCCTCGACATTCGGAACACGGTACAGCACTTGAGAAGCTTACGGGTTAAGGCGCCCCACGAGTTTCGGTGCCATAATCTTGCATAACGACGGTTTGGCATATGCGAAACAGGTTCATTACGCTACGAGGATTTGTCGCATAATTCCAAACTCAGCAGTGCGCGTACCAGTGAAAATTATGCGAGCGACCGTAACTATTTATCGGAAACAAGAACGATCTCGAACAAGAGAAATTATTCTCTTTAGCGGCGAATCTAATTACTTGCTGCTATTCTAAGAACGATTTCGCCGTCGTGTAAAGCATTTTGCAAACAAGGTAATGGCTTTTCTTGAACTGTTACAGCGGAGTACAGTAATTATTTACAATTGATTAATTTTGGTTTGTACGAACCAATGTTTGCAATAAATTATGAGATATATTATATATATATATATATATATATATATATATGTGTATGTGTGTATATTACATGCTAAATGAGACGAGAATATGGATCATTTTCTTCTGAACTGGATTATCGATATTTGTCAATTTGCAAATGCGAGATTAATGATTACTATGTGTACAAGGGGATTGAAGGGTTCAAAGCACGGCTTCCGTTCGACAAGCGAAATCGATATTTATTTATAATTATCGCAACGACAGGACACGTGAAATAGAACAGCCGATTGACGGCCGCAAACATGTGAGATGAATAGATAATTAGCGGTAAGAGTGGATAAATAGCTGTCCTCCGGTCAATTTAAATTAGGTAACGAAATTACTCGAGGACTTGCCGTTATTCCACTGATGAATTGTCGCTAATATCGAATATCGTTTTAGGTTTAATTGAATAAGGCTTAAGCTAGATCAGCAAGCTTTGTACATTTGGTTATCGTATATAGTTTATTCGTCATACACGCGTATAATATCTTTGATAAAGGAACAAATTAAATTATATATATATATATAGTGATTTTATTAAATAATAATGTATATTGCAAAGCTTGATCAAGATCATACATAAAAAATATCGATTTCTCTCAAACTTTTAAATTAAATAGACCTCGACATGAAATATCTCAATTAGGAAATCTGAGATTAATTCCGTCACTTCTATAAAAGTAAAAATAGGATAAGATAATTTTATTATTAGACCGTTCCGATTAAATATAACGTTCGATTAATGCATCAATGTTCGATATAATTCGCTACTAATATATCAATATATCGAATGTAGTTGAGTAGCATCAATTTAACTTACTTTTTTAGAGATACATTAATATTACCAGGGATTACTCTCTCGATTCAGTGGGCAGGAACTCGTTCATTCTGGCACATGTATTATTAATGTCACGTTAATGGAAGTGTTATATGTGCGCACGGTAGTGATTTCTGTTTTTGCGGTTTTCCTGAACGTGAAAATTTTATCGTTGATACGTATAATTCATACATCCTGGGAATCTTACCTTAATATATCGAGATATATGTATAATATGCAGATTTGTGTATTTAGGCGAAAAATATAATACGTTCTACATTTATATGTATAATGTAAACTGTATAAACTGTATTTTACGTATCATCTATATAAGCAACGTATGGATCGTCGAAGCTTACATTATTCTTTGTGCATATGCTCATTCTGCGCGTGCACTGGTTGTGCTTGTTTGTATTTTAGGAACATTAATTTTCTTAATTGCAACTGATGCACATTTTATTATCGATTTCTCGGAACATTTTATATTAGGAGCGCAATTTTTTGACTTTATCATTTGCTCATTTCGTACGTTTTATTAATTTTCAGAAAAAAATAATATTTGAATTAAATTTTACGTTACAGAGAGAGTATCTTGAAGCTTAATTATTAAAGAGTTCCTTTAAAAAAAAAATGACCTATTATTTTTTTTTAATTTTACCCGTGGACTTTCAGCAAAATGAAATCATCTTACAAGAGGGGTCTTTCCTCCAATAATTTACATATGCTACAGTGATTGTGTACTGTCTACATGAAAGAGATTTGTGTAAACTAATTAATGTAAACAATATGTAAAATTTCCATGTGAACGTAATTTTGAAATATATAGTACAACTCTATGTACTAAATATATTACGCGCATGCGATAGTATCGCAGTAGTCTTTCATAATGAACGTCCCGTAAATTGTCGGACAAGCGTCGGGCGGAGACGCCGAGGGAGGTTGAAATCGGGTAGGTGACGTCGTTGTCGTCTCGTCGACGATGAGGTGCGTTACTGAAGAGGCTTGTCCGGGGGAGGGGATATACGGTATACACGTCGACGACGCCGGTGGCGGATTTCACGGAGATGGAAGACGCGGAGATAGACGAGGGTTATAACCGGCAAGAGAGAACCGAAAGACCTGGAGGCTAAGAACATTGCCGCTTTGGACCGTACATACATAGGCCCAGATGGGGATAAAGTTTGGTTGTGCGGGAGAAAACGACACGATATCAAACGGGAACACTCTGCGTGTTAGGCGGAGAGTTGCGGGAGTATCAGTGGAAAATACAGCGCATCATCAACAGATAAGCTGCTTAGGTCGGGTCTTACGCGAACGTCGCTTGCGATCTTTCCGAGTTCCTCATCTCTTCGTGCTTCGTACTTCTTTCCTCTCTCTCTCTCTCTCTCTCTCTCTCTTCGGTTATTATCTACCTGCCCTGTCTGTCTGACGCTGTTATCTACTGTCACGGTTCATCGGCGCGAGGCAGCGTAGCGTACTCGGCGAAATATTGCGTTAAATAAACGGACGCAGGCGTCGAGACTAGATATGCTCTATGCACTCGATAACTGCGGCATAAAAGCGTGCCCGTGTAGTTTTAATGCGGCCGTCAAAAGCGTCATTGTTTCGCGCCGCGGATTTTTTTGGCGACAGCGAGTTGATTAAATAGTCTCGCACGTTTTACTGCTGTGCTCGTTAATTCGTCGATCTTTACGGTAATTCGCGCTTTGGTAAACCTAAATTATGTAGCACGAACGTTATATCGAGAGACGTATTTGATGTTGACTGACGTATCCCATAATTCGCGGTACAAATGTACATATTTCGATTCATATGATAAAGCTCACTTCGGTATTGTCGAAACTTACAGAGACGTAGAAAAGTTCTGAGAATCGCTGGCTGCGTCTTTCTCTCTCGGCGGAGCAAAGTTTGCGTCAGGAAGCAGCGGAAACGAAAGCGAAGAGAAGGATTTATCGTTTGCGAATACTTATTGGCCGTAGCGCCGTGAGACGATACAAGCTATATCGAGTTTGCAGAGCAAACAGTGAAGATTCGCGAAGTTTCACAAAAGTTATACGCCAACGTGACGCACCGATATAGCGTCGACTAACAGCACTCTGTGTGATCGTATAGCGATTCACCAGTCATTTTTCCTTTAACAAGAAACGAATCAAATTATCACGTCAATACACCGATTTCGAAGCGCAAATCTACGGAATATTATTTCTCATCGTCAGATATATATCCGCAACCGAATTCGATAATCCTTTCATCAACTCAGAAATTTTGTAGTGAAATTTTCCGAACTTTGACATTAATTTTTCATCTCATTAGCAAATATGCAGTTATTATACCGTGTTAGCAATTATGGATAAATTGAAGTGTCAGCGTATTATTAATATTACATTATTATTAATGTTAATAAACGACTGTCATTAATATTAATTAAAGAGTGAGTAAACACACGAAATTTCCGTAACTATCGCGCGGGCTTTGTGCATTAGTGCCACACACATTGACAGATCTTGCTTATAATAAAGTATACATATGTCTCTCGGAGTTACCGAGGCGCGATATATAGAGCGTAGTGGATGCGAAACGTCATGGCGGACACGTCATGATTTCCGCGTGGCGTCGCGCCGTGCAATGGTAACGTCTTCGAGGAGCGCACAGTATGCAATCAGAATCTCTCCTCTCGCATGTATATATTCGCGCCTCGGGAACATGTGCACGGGCGGTCCACCAAGCTAAACGCGCGAGAAGGTCGGCACACGTACACACATACATGTATGTATATGACAACGATGGAGAAGCAGAGAAGATAGTCACAGCGGCGCGGCGCGGAGGTGCAACAGTCAGGAAGGTAGCGAAGCGGAGAGACTTAGTGTAGAAGTTGCCTGCTATAGTAACGGCCGGAGGGAGACAGGTGGCATCAAATTATTGCAAACAATTACGTTTAATGAGAAGGTTAACGCCACCAACCGAGGGCTGGCGCGAACGTGGATGCAAATGTGCCGACGCCGAGTAATTAGCAAACAGAGTAGTCCTCCGACCTACCGCCTCCTTTTCCACCTCTTCCTCCTCCTCCACATCGCCGCTGCCTTCCTTCCACGACGCGACGGCGGCGGAGAGGAGAAACGAAGCAACCCATACCACCCTTTTGTTCGGTACGTTGCTGTTTATATGCACGTGAACGCACGGAGCACACAGAGTACATCATCACCCTGCCGGATATTCTGTTGACAATAGACAGATAGATTCCACAATTGAAAATGAATGTCTGTCGACAATATTGGAGACATAACTTGGAAAATTATTAGTAGAATTGCCATATCTTCCTGTACTACTTCGATTTGCAGAATACATTGTGTTTTGTAACTAAAGAATTCTTGGGAAGTTGAAGAAAGTTAAAGGGGAGGAACACTTTCTATATAGTTCAGATTGAAAATAACGAAATACTAACATTGCCAAAGAAATTTTGAGAAACTTTCGGAGCGGAAGAGTAAACTTCATGTCGCAAGGAAGATTATCTTGAAAGTATCCCCGACTTCGCTCACTTTATAAGGATTGCTGGACGTGACTGTGGAAATCGGGAGCTACATTGAATGACGCTCTTAAATCTTAACCAAAGGGCGAGCACGAATTCTTACCCAGTCTAAAAGAGACTGAGATGAAAGTGTCCTCTGAATGCTTTGCGGAAAACAGTAATCGTGTCGCTAGATAGACGGAGAACAGACGGTCAAACGCAGCATTGTATAGAATTCTACTCTTGGAAAATACTTTGCTAAGCATTAAACGAGAAAACAAGCGTTAGTAACGCTCAGAATTCATTAATTGAACACGTTAATAATTCATTAGCCAAACTAGCTGTATACCGAAGACAATTGAAGCTCGCGGGTCTAAGTCCGTGTTTTTGACTGTTTCGCTTGCAAACGTAAAAAATGGAAAAACGCGTATAAATACAAACTAAAAACAATAAATAAAATATTTCACGCAGACTGTAGATATTTATTTTTCCGATCCCTCAAGTACCTCGCGCGTATGACCGATGCGAATAAAGCCACTCCCGAATGAATTGGTTGAGTAACGCCAGCGCGATGAAAAATATGTAAATATATTTGGACTCCTCTACTCGCCTTCGATCGTTGTTCGTCCCGTCGGCTCACTGGACGAAGCGTTCATGATTATTCATGCGCAGTTTCAGTTCCTTCGCGGAAACGCGCTATCAAAATTCCCTCTTCCATCGTCATTCCCGTCGACACGGTACGGCACCATTAACGAAAACGATACTAATTGAACGGTCGTGCATTTCCATCTTGCAAACAGTGACGAGCTGCATCATGATAAGTTTTCAAATATATTGCAATTTAATGAAAAATAAGATAAGAAAGGCGAGAAAGACATTCTTCAGGATACACATGCATTGAGAAAAAGTATGTGTTATTATAATTTAACTTTAATTGAAAAAAGTTTGCTGCAACACACTGTCCACGGAAAGAATTATTTGTCTTTCAATTCTGAAAAAATGGTAGTCGTGGGACAATATTGTATTTCGAAGAATTTTATGTAAATTTTTCTTTAATAAAATTACAATAAAATATAAAATAAGTTTAATTAATTTTTTTTTTACCGAAGAATATATGGTAAAAATTTTTTTAAATATATTGTATCACAGCTGTACCATACGAATATATATTTCCAGAGTAAATTTTAAAAGAAAATTCTTTCCGTGTATAGGTTAATCTACAATATAACTGGATGTGTAATATTAGTAGATAAGGAAAAAATGTATCGAATTTTAATAAACATTTGTTTGAATAGTACTAACGAATATTTAATAAATGTAAACATATTTTTTTAATATAAGAGAACCATCAATTTGATTTAATTATCTTTTTTATTTATTAGTAAATATTTATTTACCATAAGTAAATATCAATATTCTGTATTCAAACAAAAATTTAAAAAATTTAGTATATTTTTTCAGTGCAAAAATGAATAGAACTTTAGATATTAACAACATTAGCGAGATCCTCTTATCTGTCAACAATCATATTTTCCTATTAGTTGTCTTTTCGACCTAATTGGTCGATAGATTAACATATAATAATAAGTGATTCTTTAATATGATTGGTTTTTTATCGAAATTAACAAAGATGGCGATTGTTTGCGCTACACGTGTTCATATTTAATGCTCTAGAAATTCGATAAATAACAGAGAATCCTCTAATTTTGTTTAGAAGATTAGACCAATCATTGTTGTTCATTCAGTAAATTGTATTTCTCTATCATTCAAAATGTAACCATCCGATGAAGAGAAATTTTATTCTTTTCATAATATTTCTTATTCACGATCTGTAACGTAATAAACTTTTTGGACATGTACCAAAATACAATATATTTTTGCATAAAATATATAAAATCCTCATATGATAGGGTTCTTGTAGCATTATGCAAATATATATACATACCTATATGTGTGTGTGTGGGTGGATGAATGTGTGAGAATGTATTTTTTCCATATTTCAACTTTAAGTTTATTTCTCCATTTTTACAAAATGTAGGTTAGTCTACACGAGGTTGTTGCAGCAATTAAGTCCTTCAACTTTAGTCATTTATATAATAGTTGTTAGTGCCAATTATATATTTTTTTAAACAACTATAATTATAATTATTATCACTAATACTATAATAGTGATAACTATAAAAATGGAGCTGCTAATCGTAATTATTTTACTATGCGATTATAGTTACAAATATCAAACAATTCTTCTCTCACATCGATGTGAATATTGATAATTGTGCAACGTATACTTCGAACACCGAATGAATTTGCAGTTCGCGTGTATGTCATTGCTTTGTCGAGAAATGATTATATCAAGACCGGAACGGTGAATGAGCGCAATTGCTGTGTGAGCAACTAACATCTAACATAATTTCATGTTATACTCGAAGGCATTTAGATCGTGACGCGATTAAAAGGTACTTATAAATACATTTTTCTCTCTGAGTCATACGTATATGTATTATATCTATATTTAAAGTTTAAAAAGTAATTTTTATACTTTATATATATTCCACATTTGGAAATAATTCAAAAAATTAAATAATATATTTTAATTTTTTTAATACGTGAAATATCTCTTTTCTGCGATTGTAATACTTAAGGAAAAATTGTGTTTTATCCCAAGAATTTTTCTTCGCTCAAGTCAGTTCTTCGTATTTTTTCAGACGTTAAAACATCAGACGTCTTGCGCGCGGCGGGGAATTATGTCTGATATAACTGCAGGAAGTTCCATTATCTCACGTCGCTTGTGCTTCCGCTAACATTTACCTCGTGCGCGCGCGCGCACGATTGTTCTGTCTTCGCCTTTTGTAGAGAGGGCCACCGGAATTCGAAATGGATTAAACGTCGTCGGCAGTGTGTCCTGGCGCTCATGACGGCGCTGCGCGGCTCGGCGCGACGCGGCGCGTCGCCGGGGATACACGCGTCGTAATAAAAGCTGAAAATTCATAATACGCCAGTAGCAGCCGCGTAATGCATCACTTCGTACATATTCGGGTCACTCTGCCAACGGCCTCTCCGTAAATCTGCACGCCTGCATCCCGGACGCAGCGAGCAGATGCAGCAGTTCCTTCCACGTGTGCATACTTTCCGCGCCTTTTACTGTGCCTGACGTGGCCGTTACAAGCTTGTATGTGTCGTCACCGAGCCAGCTGAATCGCATACGCGGTGACAGATTTAATGGAAAATTTTCTTTATTACGGCAAATTAAGAAACGAGATTGCATTACGCTCGAATACGCGGCAAACGTAAACTCGTTGCACACTGTTAATATTCATTTCTGTACTCGAGCGCTCTTCAAAATACGTCTGTCGCTCACCGTCTATTTGTTTTTTTATTCTTCCTGAACGACCGCGTTAATGTTCACGCGTTGTTGATCGAATTAATGAGAAAGAGTCCATTTTTTTTCTACTAATTGTAAGTAGCCAGATTGATAATTTGTTCACTGAGATAAAAATTTTGGTATTTGCAGCTACTATAATATTTCATTAACTATTACGAAAATTTTGTAAAATAGTAGGGGACTTTTCGATTTAGAGTTTAATCTGCTCTATTTGCTCACGAGTGCTCACGAAAACTGCATTTAGTTTTAATTAGCCATATAAATGTATTGTAAATCATTAATAAAATAATGTATGCATACGTTTTTAGGTACCTTTCAATATTTTTTTTAAGTGTACTATTGATTTATACATTTAGATAATGAAGGCGCAACATTAATATCATATATATAAAGTTGGCATCAGCAGAACATGTGTATGTGGTTGATGAAGGTGTATACTTAAAGGTATATACACTCTTTATACAAGGTATATACAATTTACGTTTCGGATTGTCGCGAATTTTTTTTAAATATTCGTCACAAGGAAAGCTTTTCACGAAAGAATGAAATGATCGTGTCCGTACACGTAACGAAGCGAGGCAAAATAGTCGTGGGTTTTTTGAATATAAATAGAACTTGGACCAATCTTTTCATTGACAAAGGAAAAAAACGCATGAATGACACAAAGTTATTATCAAGGCACGAGTACGTAATGCGTGTGCTAGACGGCGGCAGAGCAAGCATGGCCGCTCCTGTGCATTGCAAATTGGATGGAGCTTTCTCTCTCTTTCTCTCTCTCTCTCTCTCTCTCTCCCTGTCGTATCCTTTCGTCGGACTATCCAATTTGTCCTTCGGGATAAAAGATACGGTGCAGACGAGCGGGATAAGTGAAAATTTCACGGAGACTAACCGCGCCGGATATAAATTTCGTACCGCTTCCGGAATAGTAATAAGTTTCCCTAACGATCTCGCGCAAGACCATTTCTCTATAGAAAGAATCACGTTAACCGATAGAAACCGATTCCCTAACGCCATAAATAATTGTGATTCCATGTACTCTGATCGTGAGAAATCTTCCAATCGGAACGATTATTCTCGTTTTATTGCAAAAGAACTTTCTCTAATCAGACTTGTTGCTTATATGTTATAGAAACTTACAGGAACTCTTTGAGAGAACATTTTCTTTTAATAATAATAACAATAATATTTTTATTGAGTGCATACAATTTAGAATGACGAGATTATTGAATCAAAAATTTTGAATGCACTACAAATGATGAGACGATAGCAATATAGTTATTATATAAGGTTTAAACTAAAAAACTAAATAAGAAGTTATAACAAAAGAGCGAAAAAGTCTAATAATAAGATTTATGTGTAGTGAGATAAAATATATAATAGAGAAGCAACAGATTGAAAAGAAGTAAGCGATAAAGCTAAACAGATGACAAAGGAGAGTAACAAATTAGTAGGTATCTATCAGCAGTGACAAGAAGGTGATCGACATGAGATTTTGTAAAATAAAGTAAAAAATCGAGTGATATAAAGAGGAGGAGACGAAATAAGTTTTGAAAACAAGTAGCAAACGTGGCATTATTATGAAATTTGAAAAAGAGAGAGTAGGTATTACATATATTTTTATCAATAAAATGGAAAAAGTGTAGATCTTTAATATATTATAGGTATTTAAAAGCAAAAAAAAAAAAATATAAATAATTTGGCAATAATTTATATTCTGGATCAAGAATTGTTTCAATAAAAAATAGACACATTTTTAAAAACACATAATTAATATAAAATGAGAACGTTTTTATTTAAACTATAAAATTGTATTGTTAAATATAAATATTGATCTTTTTTTTTACTGATCCTTTTATATATACATATATAACATTTATTTTGTATTTTCATAGGGAAAGTATAAATTTGCAATTTTAGTCACTTTTTGTAGAGACTATACACTTGATACATTCTTAAATGAAGAAGATTGCGAAGATAAGAGAGTTTCAGAGTGTAAAACATTGAAGACGAAACAATATAGATGTAGATGAAGGATGAAACATTGATGCACATGTAACCAACCCGATCGTACAAGGGCGTAATATGGTCGACGTATTTTCTTCGTACTTTAATCGAATCATAAAAAATATAATATAAAACATAATTAAACTGTCATAACTGAGCAAGTTTTACAATTTTGACTTTTTGTTTACGTACTCGTTCGCTTTATTTTCTTTTTAATCACAACGAATAACGCACATCGCCGAATAGATATATTATAATTCCAAAAAGATCCGTATGTCGGTTTATTCCGTGGCAAAAGGATGTTTATCGGGGGAGACGATATTGAGAGAGGGAGGAGAGATTCGTGGTACAATCTGCGCGTATAGAGTAAACGCAAGAACTGGAGCGTACATTTTAATCTCTGAGTATTTTCATTTCTCTATCATCGTGAGTAGTTCCATGCTACGCGCTTGTCTTACGCCGGGTAGACTGGACTTTTCAGCGACACGCCGCTCTAGGGTTCGGGCAATAAAGAAAATTGTGACGTTAATCTCGTTTATAAAACGATGAAAGTGGAAGTCCTTGTTCGGATCTGTTCCGGACGGAACTATTTCATCCGCTTGTGTTCCCTCCGTTCCTCACTTATCAACGGCTGTATTATCGCGTCATGGCAGTTGGTATTGAATTAAATTAAGATTTAATTAAACCAAATTGTGCCTTAATGATGATAGATGCTACATATAGGAAGTGAAGGACCGACTCGTTAAAAAGCAGTCTCTCTCTCTCTCTCTCTTGTTGAAAAAAGTTAATCCGGAGCCCCAGGGTCTCGGCTCGACCACTCTCGATGTTTAGCGTACATTTTTGTTTCCGTCGTCTAATGGTGCATTTGCATTTATATTGTCTCAATTTTATTGTCCTTGCCTAGCACAACATAACTGCACGTTGTACTTTTCACATTTACCGGTACTTTCAGCAATCACATGGAGACACCATTGATTATATCATAAGTATCGGCTGTCTGCAACTTGTTCGAGAAAAATAAAACGCAACCGTAAACAGCTCTCGACGATTAATTTTACGGCGTAGTCGCGTGCGCCAACGCAATGTTAATCCGGAAAAACAATACGTATCGGAATACGACATACGCGTAAGTATTCTGCGTACGTGACGAGTATTCGACCATGCGGACATTGCTATTCAGAGAGTAAATAAATGAAACGAGGTCGTCGTGTAATATCGTCTCTCGACAATGTACACGCCGCGTTTTCCATACTGTCTCCTCGTTACTCTTGCTAAAGACTCAACCATGTGTAACTTTTTAGCGTGTGCACAAAGCTGTCTACAACCCGAATGCACGAGAATGTATTTTTCCGCGTCTTCGCGTGAGATGGAAAATTACTCATTATCATTGTTAATTCACATTTCTTTTTCCTACGCCTCTTTCCACGTCCCGACACTTCTGACCCTCATGATAACGAGCGGTTATTCTAATGACATCTCTTATGATGCACTAAAAACTATATCTTGCGTTTTTTTATAGTATCTAAGATGAATTTCCTATTCATAAATATCCTTCCTATTTACGTGACACTAGTAGTATTAGTGAATACCACACTCTTTTTAGAATGTGTAATATTTTGGTATGTGTGTGGATTTAATCTATGGCACATTAGAAAAACGTAAAACAGTAAGACGTGACTTAAACAGTGAACGAATTGGTGCTAAGAGTGCCCGCACACACTTTCTGTGACGGTAATCGTAAGACGTACTGTAAGAATTAACCAATCAGAGCAGAAAGTTTTTGACAATTATACAGACTGTGATTGCCTAATTTTACGCTACGTTTTACGGTTACAGAAGACGTATGCAACAGCCTAATTGCAATAGAGAGCGTAAGAAGGCCCGCACATACTTTTGTAATCGTAAGAATTGCATCGTAAGAATGCATCGTAAGAATTAGCCGATCACAATCAAGAATTTTCAAAAATTTTTAACTCTGTTTGGCTAACTCTTACAGTACGTTTTATTATAATGGAAAGTGTGGGTGTGTGTGTGTGTGTGGGGGGGCCTCCTTAAAACTACCGCACACACTTTTCGTAATAGTGATTTAAAACCCATGGTGTTAAATCAGTTATAGGTATACATTAACACCAACATAACGAAAACTATATTTAATGTTTATGATGTTAAATTTGCATCCATATTTTTTGTTAAATAAATTAATGTCAATGACTGAAGCTTTTATTCTACAATATGTTCTTTGTTTCCTGTTTTTTGGTTTTTACCTCTTGCTTTCTTGCCTCTTTACAATCGTTTTATTGACAATTACATTTCTTGCCACGTATTTCTTGTTTCTTTCGAAGTTCGTTAACTTTTATCTCGGGCGATAGAAAACGAAAAACGAAATAAGAAGCGAACAGACAAAATGTAAAAAAAATAGCAAAAGCAAGAAACAGGAAACAAAAAGGACATTGTAAAATAAGCTTCAATCATTACGTAAAAACATGTCAACGTTCGACACAAAGATGTTCAATCTTGGATTTGCATTTCGCGTAACCGTGTTTTATTGGAACGATAGAATTCATGCGCATTGAGTTATTAGCTTCATCGTCCCTTCAAAAATTGTGTTCACGATATTGTGGAATAACTTCAAAATAAATTGCTTGGCTTTGTTTGCTGTAATCTAACTTTTGGTCATTTTCCACGTTTCGAGTGTTGAAGGTAAGGTTGTTACAACCAAACTATTCTCCTTAACGTTTAAAAGTGACGTAACATGAGAGAAGTTGCATCTTTACACAGTTATATTTCCATTTAAGTTGGGATTTCACTTTAGTTATATAACTCTCTGAATTATTCTTGATAATTTCTTTGTGAAAAATTATAGAAATTAATAAAGCACATAAAACAATCATTTTTGTGGAGTTTGCGACCGCTTGTGACTTTTTTATAAAAATGCGATTGAAATCAAATATCAGAGTGGTAAAGACTTGGAGAAAAAAAATGTTATCGGCACACATACACACACAATAACGATTTCACGATTCTTTGTAATATCGCACTATTACGAAGAACTGGTAGGTAGATGTGGAGCGAGAATATAGAAAGGGATGGGAAAAGGTTGGGGAAATGGGGAAATATAGAGAAAATTGTAGGAATGAAAAGAGAAAGAGAGAGAGAATGTATATGTGTGTCTGTGTGTGAGAGAAAGAAAGGAGAGGGGAAGAGAGAGAAATATCTCTCATTACCTGAAATTCCAGGAATGAATGGAAGCATTAATTTTCCGAGAGGAAGCGAAAACTACTGGATGGAATTCAGTGAATATATGCCGTACTGCTAGTGGCCGATAACAAACGAACGCGACATTCCGAACAGACGATATCACCAATGGGACGATCGTTCCAGAACCGGTCTCATTAGTGATCGGCGATCTATTGTTATCTCTAAATTTAATATATTAATACAAGATGATATATTATATTATACGTTCAAATCCAAACGCCTATACCAATTTTTTATACCATTTACATTTCATAAACACATAATATACCAACATTGGACGTTCGTTGTAGGGAAAACAAGCTCGTGAAAATCAGTTGTAATAGAAAAACAGAGCAAAGTTAAATGCTAATTATTAAATATAAATAATAATTTCAAGTAAAAAGTTTTTGAACTACTTAGAAGATCTTAAAATTATTTGTATCGTCGGCTTTTCGTCGTTGCGCATCGATAATATTAATTAGCGCTTACGACGAAGCAATGTTTTATGCACAAGAATACTTAGATGAGTAATACATACCTAAAGTATGTAGCACCAGCATATGCTACTCGGAGGAACCGTCCAGCTACAAACAAGGTATGGACTATTCCCCAGAGTAAAACCGCTCGACCGATCCAATGTTTATGCTCGGATAATATATGCATATGTGTAAAGATATGTTTGAAGTATGACGGTTATGTTATTGAGGTGAAACGGAATTATTTCCCATGTGCAAACTAGGAAATAATATTTGAAACAATGCAACCTTGTAAATTCACGGTTTGCACGGAGAAGAACGATTATAACTATTTCGTATGAAAGCGACGTAAATTTAATTCCTAATCGTTACATCCGTGTTGTTAAAGCATAAACATACTGATTTTTACTAAGGCTTTGAAAATCTTGAGAGAGTTTGCAAATTATTTTTAAAATAAATATCTTGACAAATCTAGTACAGATTCGTTGTACATAATTTCCAGCGACATTACTTTTAATGATGCTCGAATACGTAGAGGACGAATATTGTAAGTAATCTCTTTGAGAGCGGTAGCGGAATGATCGAATTAAACGCTTCTCGCAAACTTCCGACGACCGACACGGATTGTCGCACGATCGTTCGCGTACTGGAAACTTTACAATCGCGTTAGCTTTTGTCGTGCGCGAAAGAAAGGACCAAGAGCGCACAAAGCTACGAGCTTTCGCGACTTTGAGAGCCCGCAATCATCGTCGGCGAATGGATCGATGTAATAGTTGTGGCAGATCTATGGCAGTAAGTCGAAGTTGGTAGAGGAGACGGGGATAAAGGATATCACTTGAAGAGCCACCTATCGCGGGATTCTAAAGAACGAACGAGTCGTGCATTTAGCGACAAAGCCCGATTGGAATTTATGTCGTTGCTCGGGCTCGAAATTGCGGTTACGTGTAGAGAAGCTTGGGGTCAATTGTAACAAGGGACAATTGTAACACCCGCGATAATTCGACCCCTTGGTCGTCCGGCACGCCAAGAGGGGTAGCATTAAATCCTTGGTGACAGGACGAGGTAAGATCAAGTGGTGTAATTGAGATTGTCGAGTAAATGGGACGACGCAATGATTTCTCGACACGCGGGCGTATGCAGCGTTATCGAGAGTATCTTAATTACTCGAAACACGAAAGCTTATGTTGACGCAATGTGAAAAAAAGGGAGAGGTTTCCTTCCAACGACTTAGTTATCCGCGGCGTAAATTGACTGATCGCGAGGTCATAACGTGACATCATGAAAGAACAGCTCGACACCGTGACATTTTTTATTCTTAACTAATGGCATCTGTCAAGACGCGATAATCGGCGACATTTTATCTATACCTATAAACAACTGTAAGCAGGCCGATATGATGATAATCGGTTTGTTCAGTGAATCAACATTTTCAATCTCTATGTTATCCACGCGCGCCAGGGTAAACACGAAACGAAGGGAAGATGCAGATAACAACCGTGAGAGGGGTAAATAACTGAGCAGGAAGGGTCGACAGAGATAGAGAACGTGGAAAAGAGAGAAAGAAAGGAAAGTGAAAAAAGATAAAGGGGACCATAGAGCGCACATCCGGAAGGATGACCGGAAAACCTGTGGTCGAGCTGAAAAACGAACGCAAAGTCATTCGTCAAAGTCCTGCGCGACTATCAGCGACGGAAAACGCGCAGGAAAAGCGTGTGCAGAAAGATAAAAGGAATGGTAAAGTGAAGAGATACGAGCTACGGAGATAGAAATCGACGGGGGCGCGATAGGCGTGTGTATGGGACATTCTTTCGCGAGGAAGAGAGAGCATGCAAGAGTATTTTTATCCCGAAAGCTGCACAATATCCAGACGATTTCATTCAGTGCGTGACCACGTCTGCAAAGGTTAGCAAATGACGCTATCTTTTCACCGGCACTGTATGGGGGTCTGCGTGAAGATACCTCCTGGAAACATTCGCGTCTATTTACTTTATAACATAAAGAATGTCGTACAAAAGGAGCAGAGGTCTGTGAAATTGGTACCCCTAAGCGCAAATTTTTTACAAAATTAATATGGCATTTGGTTGTCACAATTTGTGTACATTTGTCCTCTCTGCAAGTAATAATTTTTTGTCCTCTCCACAGGGCTGGAAAAAAGGATTTTTTATATTAAGCTCAACTCACTTACATACGTAAATAAATAAACACTCTTAATTTTTAACAAAAATGTTTTAAAAAATATTTTTATTTTAGATATTAATATACATACAACATAAAAAAATCGTCATATCTTTATACTGAAAAAAAATTAAATATAAATAATATAAATAAACAGTACATTTTTTGTGATTTACAATCATATTACTTTTATTTTACATTTTCTTCGACCTATAGTAGTAAACTAAAAGTACTAAAATCCGTTTATGGGTTTAAAAATGGGTTTTTTTTACTTTGATTAAAACCGGTTTTAACTGATGAGTTTAACAGAGTTGGGCAAAATTTTATCCAGGTTTGCCTTTCTGCAAAAAAATTTATAAATAAACAAAAAAGTTGAGCAAATTTTAAGCTTTTTTAAGGGTCGTATTCAACTTAAGATTCGATTCGAACTACGTTTAAATTATTTTCCATCGTGTGCCGCTTCCGTCTGCTAATGAGTACAGTTAACGTGATGTTACAATTGCTTTAAAGTATTCTTTGATTGGTCAATTAGTAAAATTTTTCTTCCGATTGGTCAATCAAATGCTTCAAAGCATTTGTAGCAATACTTGACCGCACTCAAAGTTGCACTCTCATAAATCTTTCCATCTATACAGCAAATTACATTTAAATTGATTTCGAATAATTTGCATATAGACATTACAACATTCATTATAGCTTCGAATATTTAGATAATATGTCAAGACAGAATCCCAATACACATAGCACATTGAATTTACTGTATCAACGATGACGAGAGATAACTTATGATCATTTGTTATCTGTCCAGAAGGCGGCAGTTAAGCGTGTTACTTCTATGACGGTTCTAACTGACGTAAACTCGCGGAACTTCCAACTATCATCAGACAATAAATTAATCCGCGGGTCAACGTGAAAATGCATTTCAACAAAGTTTCGCGATGAAAGGTAAATTTGAACGAAATTTGATGACCAATCGCTACGCTACTAGCAGAGTATAATTGCATCGGGTACTCTCAATATTCTCCGTTCGTTTTTTTTTCCCCTATTTATAAAAGCGCGGAAATGCCTTTTATGCGAAGCAAACGATGTTACCTCCGCACAATTTTTAAGACGCAATCAATTCAGTCCATTTTACACGGCCAGTCGCTGCCTGCCTCGCTGCCGTTGCTAATAATAGCCTTGATTGAAAGTCATAAATTTGCAAAATCTTCTTTTATCCCATCTTCACCGTAGTCAAGGGTCGTAATAACCGGGGGAAATTACAGACACGGGAAATAGCATCCAGTAACTGGCGTTTTCAGCTGAGGTGCAATTTCCCGGCCGCCTTTGAGGTAAACAAGCCGATTTAGCGGCGAAATAAATTTCGCTACGTCCGAAAAGAAGTCGTCTTTCGCAGCGCGCGCGGCATTTGCAGCGCTGAACAGGCAACGACCGAATTGCCGCCGGCCGCGCCATCGTCGTCGCTACCGTCGCCTCCGCCACATGTGCATTTATTCCATCAGCGTTATTAATTGCCGGCTGGGCAAACATTTTCGTTCGGGCTACTGTCGAGCGTACATATATCCCGTGCGCGTTTTCCCGCCCGCCAATGAAGAGAACGCGCGCGATACGATTCGATAGTCTCTCTTTCAACGCGAGCGAGGCAATATATCCTGAAGTGCTCGCTATATTGCAACGAGCTGCGGGCGGATGTAAAAAAAGAGAGAGAGAGAGAGAGAAAGAAAAAAAGAGAATATCCCTTTGATGCTGAGGCGTGGGCTGGCAGCTCTCGTCGTTTCCTTCGCCCTCGGATATCCGCGTCTCTACGACGACAGGATTATCCCCTCCTACATATACGCCTTTCTACTAGTTACCGAACCATCTAACCGAGAATTTCCCCACCATCTCGTCCCTTTCGAAATAGATTATCCGTCGTTAGTTACAAAGTTACCTTCATCGGTTCGTCGATTTTGCCTGCTTCTTTCACCCCGAGATCTGTTGTCAACGGTACGGCTCTTTTAACGCACACAAAGAGCTGGTATTTGATTAAATATCAGAATTGTCAGATAACATCTATAATGTCAAACATTAATAACTATTTCAAGTCAATCTCTTCTTTCCGTGCGATATAGGAATTTTAGGATGATTTTTCGGATTCTGCGGTATAGAGATAGTACATTTTCATTTTCCAAAAAGTCGGTGAGATGAGCAATATTCCGGATATTTACTCGAGGGATTACTTACCGCATAAAAGCGAAATCGTACGAAAAAGGTAGCACGTAAATCCGAGAACGAGTGTATTCGGCAAATTATGACGTTTCGGCCTAGTTGAGAGTGCCCGCGGCCCGGCGTGTCTTCGTGATAAAATAGTGCTTTTAATTTGGCTCGAATATTTATCCGGCGTAGTAAAAGCGTCCCGCTGTTTTATCGGAGTGCAAGCGGAATAATATTCCAGGCGTGCGTCCTTCGTAAACAGCGTACAATTTCCATTTCGTGTAACATTCTCGCCCTAACCCCGTATTATACGGTTCACAATCTGGCCGGTGTAAAAGCTGGCAATGCGCGCACGACAAGCGCAGAGATTTCGGCTCCGCGGGCCGCGTTTTCCTTGTATGTACTCTAATGTAATTCACCTTAACAAAATGTATCTGCTGCGAACATTCGAAACACCCTGCCTCTACTATTTCTGCGACCAGATAAAATGCAAGATGCATAAAATGCATGATTCTTGTAGATTACATCATATAATGCTATACTTTTACGAGATAATAAAGATGGAAGTACAATTTATACAATATATGATAAACCATTTTGTATTTGCGTTTTAAAACAGATCTTGGTTAAAATCTTTATGTTGAATATTTGAGTGTTAATTTAAGGATGTATTGAAGTTATTTTTATAAATGTATTTTTAATATTTATACTTTAAACAAACTATATATAAACAGTTGTGTTCAAAACATTCCGTTTTTATTAAACACAATACATTTTTATAGTTTATTTTATTTGTTATTGCTTTTATTGTTATAAACTAAAATTTAAAAAATAATAACAAATATTCAACATAGTTTATGCAAAATTTCATTGCGATTCATTGATTAATTGAACAAAGATGTAAAACAAATAAATATTTTATTTATTTACTAGACAACCAGTTCATGTATCGCAACGTAACTTTATATAAATAATCTATAGTAAAAAGTTGAGATTATAATACGTTTCTACATACATTTTTATTAAAGCATAGATTTTCATGATTTTGTTATCGTATTGAAAATATGCACAAGACATATATTCTTAACATAATGTAATTATTATGTGACGTTCAACTTTTTCTCGGCATTTTTAATTCATTTTTTATTTTTAATTATAAAATATAACTTTGTTCCTGATTCTAAGTTTTTGTTGTTAGAAAATACATTCTTCTCCCCGTTACGACTATGTAAGTAATTTTTGAAACTTCCATTATTTACAGGTTTGACAGAGTGTCGATATATATATATATATATATATATATATATTTTTTATATATATATATATATATATATATATATATATATATATAGAGAGAGAGAGAGAGAGAGAGAAAACTTTTGCAAAGTTTATAAGCCAACTGACAGAATGTATGCTGAGATACAATATTAATGAATAATACATATATCCCCCTTCACAACCGTACATATATTTCATTTTTAACTTTATTTTATTTATATTTTTTTTGGGAAAAAATAAAAGTTGATTTATATAATCTAATATCTTTTCCAATCAAAATTTGAAACAAGATAGAGATATTCTTTCTCTGAGCTTTAAAACATTTTAAAAAGCAATTCATTCATGCAAAAATAAAATTGCTGTTCATGTGATAACAGAATTAATAATCTCCGAAAAAAATCCTGAATACGCCTCGAATCCTGAATATGATAATTATTAATCAATATTTGAATAAATTGATATTTAACATTTCTGAATATAACATAATTTATGAGTAAATAACATGAAATTAATGTAATTTTAAGACATAAGTTCTAAATATACATATAGATAATTGAATAAAAGATTATATGTTAATTTAACACATGGTAAATATTAATTTTATTAATGAAATATGCTCTTACAATTAATTTCCAAATTGTGTCAAAATGTTACATCTTTTGTATCAATTTTTATATAAAGTTTGTATTACCTATTATACTTTCTAACATATCATTCACGATTCGTCTTGTGTTAAATGTTTAACTAAAAATTTATTATAAGATAAAATTAAAACCATTTCGATTATTGAATAATGGTTTTCAAGTTCCTTTTCCGAGACGATTGAAATGGCGAATAAAAGAGCTATAATTTTTATCGATGTTCAAAACAATGAACTGCAGCAAACAAGAGAAACCTTGCAATTAAGCGTCACCTCCGTTTCCTTCGGCGTCGTTCGAATCGAGGTTTCATTTCTACAGCTCCATTCCTTGCCGGTAACTGCGATTCTTCGATTTCCAATACAGTGAAATAGAGCGTGCTTGTATAAAACGACTACGTAAGTTCAATTCAGTTAGCATAATATGTATTTCCATACATTTCTACTTCGCGACATCTTATCCCGTATTGAATATAATTTTTCATGCATCAATAGGATCAAATTTTACTTTGTCTTATTACTGGATAAAGCTCAACATTGTAATTTTGTGAACGAATACTGCGCTTGAAATTTCGAATCATTTTATCAACAAAGGAATTTATTATATAAAAGAATCGTGCAAACGTTATATAATGAAAATTATATGCTCCAAAGCTGTTACAGAAAAATCGATCAGCAATATATTTTATAGGTCCACGAGGGTTTTAGAATAATTATAATGTATAAATATTTGCATATACGATGAACGCATATACGATAAACAAATGAAACATTAACATCGCGAAATAATGTTTTGCGGTTCGAAAATAATACGTATCGCTGTGTCGGGGTCAGGGCCATCAGCCTTCTATATCGGAAATAACAATTTATCCCGCGAGTCGCACGGCAAATCGGCCAATAACATTGCTCGAACGGCCGAGCATGCTTCCCGGATGAGAATAAATTTATCATCGGGGTCTGCGATATTTGCGCGCGATAAACGGAATAACCTGCAGCAGCAACGCGAAAGCCATTTGCGATTCATGCACGCGCGACGACTCATCTCTTTTTCTCTTTCTCTCTCTCTCTCTCTCTCTCTCTCTCTCTCTCTCTCTCTCTGTCTCTCTTTTTCTCTCGCTAAAGTGGTTTACCCGCGGGAATAAGCGAGGCAGCGCGAATCCCAGTAAGAAAGCTCCATGCAGTTCCGCGTACGTGACATTCCAGTCGCGTTGTACTGGCACATTGCCACTGTGCTTTATGCGATTCCGTCATGCTCGCAACTGCGAGCAAGCGTCGCGCAGCGACGACCTCACGCCCTTATTTCCAGGACATTACTGCCATGACGAAGATTGTTCTAACTCCCGTACTACCCTCTAATCTTCACAACTCAAGACGGTAGGGATTCCACAGCAACGGGGATATTAAATCGTTTCTACTGACAGTTGTATTATCGTAGACACCTTTCAACGATATTATTTGTATCTCTTAGAAAGTTTTATTGCAATTTGAATAAATGTGTGTGAAAAGTAACGCGTGAAAAGAGACTTCGGTCTCCTTTTACTATGAGAAATTTTTTATATGTTTATACAGAAAGAAGGGAAATATTTTGCTAAAGTTCCCCTAAAAATTTAGTTAGATACAAATTTGAAAATAATTTTATTGGACTATTAAACTATCAAAGTAGTTGTGAAGTGCTAAAAACTGTTTGCAGTATCATCACTAACGCTTATTTTAATGGCCCAACAAAGTTACGTATTTTCAAATTTGATCGATCTTTCCAAGTTTTTCTTCACCCTGAAAGATGGCTGAATGTGGCATAGGTAGGATTTTTAATTAACTGCAGCAATTGATCTTTTCTTTCGGCGCAACAAAACAGTTTTATCTGATTTTTAGAAATCCTTGAAGAAATGTTCATTATTTTTCATTATTATCGAACATCATCAACCACAATAATCGTGCACGAAAAACGTACTACGAAAGCCACTCGTAATAGGCATTACGTTTCCGCAAGTAGGTTACCGTAACCGTGGTATCGGCGCTACCATAAATTCACGCGATACATTGGTAGCGTTCAGCGTGTACATAGGTTTACCAGAGGGGGGTGGATGGTCTGATATCGTACCGTAATAAACGGTATAATTTATCACAACGCACGTAGGGTGGGTGGCAGCAGCACGAATGCGGCGGTGTGTACGCTGCGTGTCACGTAGGCAAGCAGTCAGCCAGCCAGGTACGCAGGTTACGTATGCAGTGTAACGACTTTTCCCATCCGAGAGAATACTGGACCGCTGCGTCGGGTTTCAGTTATCCACGTTGCATTATGACGCTTATCCTGCTTAATGCATCGGCTAACTACTGGCTTGGATATCACTCCATAAACTAGATCGTCATATAAAGGACGCGTTTAAACGTGCGATGAATTCGACTGAATGTGGATATGCATTCGTGGTATGCAATTGATGCAGCTCTGCTAAAGGAAAGACAAGTGACGAATTTCGCGAAGAGTTATATGTATGTATATTGATTCCTTAAAACTTGAGGCGATAAATCTCAAGAGTAAGCGATTTTTACACGGGAAAAATTGTGTTGTATTAATAGTATTAGCAATTTAATTGAAAATAATCTCAATAATAATATTAATGAAAACAAATATGCGATATTTTTGTTTTCATAAAATAATATTATTATATGTGTAAATGTTACTTGTTTTATTAATTTAATTGTTTTAGTAACAGAGGAATATAAATTTTTATGATAATAATAAGAGAACATATGGATATTAGCTAAAATATTTTTATTATCATTTTCATTAAGAATTTTTTAAGTTTAATTAGATATTCTTAATCTAATGATACAAGATAGTCTCAAAAACACAAATAAAAATATTCATCTAATTTATTGCTTCTAAATCTTACAAAATATAAACACGCGTCAAAAAATTTTTCAAAAAACACCGGTTTTTAAATTATTCTTAGATTTATCAGGATCCAATTAAGATTAATACTGTTCGCAATATATTAGAATTAATAGAATTAATAGAATTAAAGATTTTAATGAATCTAAGGCTTGTAGCCCTATTCTCATATTAGTTTTTTTTTTTTTTTTTATTAATACTGTTATTGAAAAAAATTTAAATTAACAATTAACATTATTTTTAATTAGATTATTGTTGTCTGATGCTGTTAATATATATTACTTTTTTCTATATATGACATATTTAGAAAATTTTCAAGTTTGAATAAAATCTATGGTGTTACTTTAAAAATATCAGTTTTCGACTTTGATGAGTAATTACATCTAATATTTATGAAATATTTACAAATTAAGAAAATATATCGATACACTTATAATAAAGTAAAACAACACAGTACAATATATTAAAAAAATTTGAATATGCTCAGCTTGTACATCTTTCATTATTTCATTATTTTTTTAATAGGTGAGCGCATATACCGCATGATTTATCGCGAACGTTTCTGCATGAGTGTTACACGCTTGCTAATTAAGATAGCGTGCGTATAATTTATCGCAACCTACCTCAGATGATTGCGTGCTATCGCATGCGCGCGCAGAGCAACATTTAAGCCTCATCGAGAGACAAAGCTTCTGGATTTTCGGTTATCCGATGCTCTTTCACCTTCTAACATTTCCTAACTATCTTCTCAGTACAGAGACTTTAGGGTGCAAACTAGATCAACGATACATAGCGGCGTATTACAGCATCTGAGGCGAATTTGACTACGTATTTTCGTATTCAAGTTTAAGCCGGAGTATGTGGAATGTTCCAGCAATGAACGCGACAAATTTCATCTACGAACTGTTCAACCATTTTAGGATGGATGTTCCCGGAATTACACTAACTTTGAGATGTAAATTGCTAGTGAAATCTTATTCCGTGTTTGTCATATACAATTTAAAAAAAAACTATACAGTCTTAAATCGACTTTAATTTTAATTAATTTCTCAAATGCTCAAAAAATAAGTAATGACAGTTCGTTAAAATGTTATTCAAGAGGCATATCTATGTAATGCTAACAGATGCCGTAAAGTCGTGCGTCAACCGCTCTGAGGTTACGGAAATGGGCAGCCGTTGCACATAATAAATGGTACAATTTACCGCGACGTAAGTGACCCAAAGCCGCGCGGTACTTACACCGCGCGATGCTCCGGTGACTTTCGCGTCCGAATGTACGTCTCGCCGTCGCGGATTTCCGTCATTCGTTCTTGCATTGTACGATGGTTACTTCGGAATAATACCACGGGTATAAGTAACCGACCTGGATATCGTCCCATAAAGCAGATCAACGCATAAAAGGCTTGGCGCGAGCACGAGCGCGCGATGAATTCCGCGCTCGTGCACATCACCGTGGCGGAATTTTAATTGCGAACTTGGCTCGCGAGCATATGTTTCTCGCTTTTTCTCTCCTGTAAACATTTCGCTAATGTTATTCGAGCAATCCGCGCACGGTTACATATTACAACCTGCCGCTATTTGTACAACGCTCGCGGAAGTGTGATGCACAACGTTGAAAGAAGACAGAGGTTTATAATAATATCGCCCTTGCTCTCAGGAATTCGTTTTTTAATTTCCTCAATTTAAATAAAATTTCTCTACATTGTTTAATTTTCACAACATTTTCTTCTTTACTACTTACAATGCTCTTTATTAATTTTTAGTTTACTCTAATAAGAAGTTATATATATTTGATACAATTAATAATTTTATTAAATAAAATTGTATCAAGAAGAAAACCACTGACTGAAATTGTGTACACTAATGCCTACTGATACCTAGCAATGCCCACTAATGCCCACTAATGCTCTAGTAATGCATAATCCCATACCGCTTACTATAAATAATATAATGTACAATTCTCTTAAGTAATGGCCAAATTTGTACTCCTTGTACACGATTGATAATATTTATTTTCCTAAATAGATCCAAACGCGCGCTCTCTTAAGAAGTATAATGATATTGCTGGTTCATTGCTAAAGTATTGTACAGTTAGTTACATAACGTCTCAATATTTTAATTTAGAGATACTAAAATTTCTGATACACTAATTACGATCTTGGCAGAGGTATACCACTCATCTTCCTCGGTAGTCCTAGTGTAATCAACGGGGACGAACGAAGAGAAGCAAGTTCAAGCGCAGTCTCGTTGAATACTCGGCTTTTACTAGTTCTAATTGCTCGAGTTTCGCAGCATTTCCTTCATTTCCTCTCCTCAGCCGTCTCTCTAGTCTACGCTCCATCCCTTTCGCTGTTTACACACGCCACGGACATGCATTACCATTCGCCTTTGACGTATAGATCGAAGAAACATGCGACTGCACCTAATTTCATGAATGAGCCTGATGGATCCAAATGGATCAAATCTGTACAGTATGTTCGATGAGATACATGCTGCAAGCACGTGATGCCATGGTGGTTGTATCTGAAGTTACACAGAAAGAATAATTTTGCTGAATTACCTAAAAATTTAGCTGAATATTATAGATTTGAAAATAAGATAAAAACGCAGCGAATATGGAATATTGTTTTTTAAATTAATATTACTTCGATATAAATTTCACATATGAAGATTTTAAATTTATACAGAACTCTTAAAGAACATATTAGAGATACAACATTCAATAAATGAAAGTATATCTAAGAAAACTTATAATTTTATAGTTATTGTAATTTTTCACGTAACAATAAGTGGGTATGCCAATAATTTTAAACGGAAATGTTGATTCTTATATCGCAATAAAAGCTTGTATTTAGCTTTTCAAATATTTCAGCAAAATCGTTTTCTTTGTTTATGTAGAAATCTGTTGAAGTCAACCACTAAAACTCAACTGGATGGTGAAATTCATGGGGTTATTTAAATATCTAAAGCACTGTTCCAAATCTTGTTAAAAAAACTTAAAAGGACTTTAATTTGATCTGCGACACGATGCTGAGATTAAACAAGCAAAACGTTCCCGCAGGTGCGACACTTCATGTTGTGTTGACACTACTCGAAAAAGAAATACGACGAAACGGCAGGCGAGACACGACCGTCCCCTCGAGGCATTTTCCTGTCGTGGATCGCCATACAACGTCATCGCGAAAGGATAAAGTATCTTTCCTCTTCGTGGCTACAGTAAGTGATGTATCGTGTGAGCCGGGGCCGGCTCTGTTATATTATGTATGCTGTTTCTCCATAGGTCAGATCTCCCGCCTTTCGTTCCTTCTTTTTGTCTCTTCTTTTCTTCCTTTCTCTCGGGGATCCTCGTTTTCTACCATACCCTCTTCCAATATTCTGACAGGTTGCATCGATGCAGCGCATTGCCCACGAAGCCAGACGCGCTTTCTCAGCTGCGAGTTGTGTTTCGTGAGAAGATTATCGTTATTGCGGTGTAACAATGCGCGCATATACCCGTACGTGTTTACTCCGGCGTATTAATTCAGCCGAAGCGGATATACCACGTGAGAACGAGTTAAAAGATAGCTACCAACTATTCGGTTTGACACAACTGTTACAGCAATCTTGTTCGGCGTCCAGTTGATAAATCAAACTTGTCCGCGTTATATGTCTGGTTTTTAAATATAGGGAAAAGTTACCGAATGTGTATTAGTCATGCAAATCGTATATCATCAATATTTTACACTATTATTATACTTAATATAAGCAATATTTAGTAACAGTAATACAAAATAAATGAGAAATGAGTGATAAAATTCATTTATCTTGTTTCATTTATGGACGTTAGCGACGTTTTAAAAAACCGTCGGCGAGTACATCTGATATTAATTTTTAATGAATTTATATAGTTGATAATAATAACGTAATCATTCAATTTTACTATAAATTTTTGTATCGTATTTTCATGAATGTGAGAAGGTTTATTGTAGAACATTTTAGATTAAATCGATATTTTGATTTTTAAAATAAATGATTAAAATTAGGCATTAATTTATTATTAAGTATTATTTATACTTTTAATTACTTTCAATCATAAATTTAATACTTTCAAAGAAAATACGATTTTAATGACCTATAGACATGATTTAGGCGATCGATTGTCTAAATCGTACTTTTTGCAGTATGTTAGAAGACTTACAACAAATTAATTGATTATTAGTGAAAGGTTAAATTGTAATAATAAGTGACCGAAGTTTCAAACTACAATTTTCAATGTTCATTTGCGTACAAAACAGTACCAAATGGAAAATACATATAATATAAAAAATAGGTTAAGTGGTACGCATTCGGTACAACTCTCCTATATTCAATTAATAAAATGAAAGTTACATCATGAAAACAAATTTATAAACAGAGTTTGCGATTTTCAGTGAACGTTTTCCCATTTTAAGCTTCCACTGTAATCCTACAGCTATATAAATTTTGTTTTCATTTCTTGCTAAAATACTTTTATTATTTAATGTAACGTTTTCTATATTTGTTCAAGAATATATAGTTTGTTTTTACAAACGTTTCTATTTGAACATGTTTAACAACATGTTAAAATAAAAAAACGTTTGTTAAAACAAACTATAATAAAATATGTCATTTACGTTGTAAATTGTCATATCATATTGTATATGTAAACGTCTTAGTTTAATTTTATGTTTATATAATAACAACATGTATTTTATGTCAAATAATAATAATTTATGTTATTTTATTCAACTAAGCTCCGTTTTTAAAACTGCTTAGAAAATGACACTGTTAAGTATAATTTTTATTCAATTTTATATTTAAATTTAGTCTATCTTTTATAATTATCTACTATTTCTCTATCCGGTTTTGTGCAGTTAGATTTTGATTCCAAATATCCGATAATTTAGACTTTCGGTGTGGGAAACTCTAATCGAGAATGCATCCGAAGCAAGGCGGAATTATTGCATTCGAATGTACACGCGCGTCGATTCGTAATCGGGTAGGTAGGTAGGTACCGTACATACATGTACAACCGGAGTAATCCCGAAATGGCATATCGTTACATCGAGGCCGATAATACGTCGCGGCGCTAATTTTCCAATCGATCGGGCGCGACATCGAAATGGCCGGGTATGAATTATGATAAGCCGCGGTAACCGAAAAATAAGCGGCACGTGTTTAGTGTACATAGCATACGGTACGCAAATCTGTAAAACCACGAAACGAGAACAAAGCGGCTAGCCGTGCAGCGGCAGCGAGGCTATTCATCGAGCCGGACAATGTAATTAAACAGAGATTACAACAATGGATTTGCCCGGGATCCTCACCCGTGGCCCTTTTTACCGAACCCGTCGCGTAGCGGCGCGGTCGGCATAAAAAGCGTTACGGACGGGCCAAGGATTCCGTTTCGCTTTATCCGTACGCCATTTATTTCGATAGCCGCGATTGCGAGGGACGGCGAGAGCTTATTGCGATCCCCTTCGTCGCATCCTCCGACCCCCGACACACATATACATACATACATTCCCTCTCGTGTCTCGCTCTAATTTTGCTCATATTTATTTTTTGCCGCAGTCAATGCAGTGATGCGTACACCTGGTTGTGCGTGCCGCCATCCAGTTGAAAATACGAAGCGACAAGAATATCGCGTATTTTGCGGAAATATAAACGATGTGTGCGTATGTGTGGAAATTCGCGAGGATCACGAAATTGAACGGCAAATCGCCGCCGGGTAGCGGCACGCCAACACGCTCCCCCTCGTGATTTTCCCAAAATTGCCGTCGAATTCGCCGATCGCAATCGCTCGGACACGCGGTGTGGATAAACCGGCGATTTAATAAACGTCGCAAAACGCAACGTGCGACGTTACCCAGCGGAGGGAAAATCGTCGTGCGCACGAGATAGGAGTTATATGATGGACCAACTGGGAAATACGGGACGAGTTAGGGCCAGTGGATAAAGCTTCATTGCGACGTGGCTAGATATCTAAACTGACAGTGTAATATCTTAGTCCAACCGTTGCCTTTCAACCCCCGACTCGTTTTACGATATAAAAAGCCGACTCAAGAAAATGTTACAATGGCAAGCGGTACTGGCAAGAAAAACTTGATGAAATCGCTATTTTCTCAACAAGATATATTAAAAAAAAGAAACAAAATAATTTAAAATAAAATACCTATATAAGCCTCTGTGATTGTGGGTACGTAAAAATCTACTTATAAGGCAATAAGATATATAATTCGTAAACAATTGAAATATACCTATATTTACCAACGAAGTTGACTGCAAACGTTTCGACTCTGCATTTGAGTCCTCAGTGAGAAATTCAGTTTGTACTTCCACAAAGAGGACTCAAATCCAGAGTCGGAAAGCAATTAACTTGATAAGTACCTACATGCTAAATGTTTAGGTCAATTCTAAGCAAAATCGTAAAGTTCGTAACTTGTTCTCGCAAGATTATAAATAATTAAATATTTATAACTGAAATGCTTAACTTTATAATCTAAACACTCTATAAAGAATTAATAATTTTAAAGAATAAAATAATTTCTTTTATAATCATGGTCGTAGCCAAGAAGGGGCGTCCACCGAAACCACAAGGCTTCTCCTGCCCTTTCAAATAATTAGTTAAAAATAATAGAAGTCTAATAATCCATACAATTCGACTACTCTCCCTCCCCCGAAAAAGAGAGACACACATGTTTAATTTACTTACTTACTTTATTTTTTCTTAAAATTGTAAACTAATACTTTAAGTATAAATAAACGTCTCAATTTTAATTGCACCCCACTTCTCTAAACAAAATCTTGGCTATACCCATGTTTCTCATTTTTCAAAAATATTAAATTCACAAAAATTGCAATTAATGCACTGGAAAAAGTCTGATTGTATTGATTAATTTGAATTCTGATTGAAAAAGGATAAACTGAAATTTTTTAGTTGAATTTATAATATAATTTTAGTTGAGATGACTAGAATTTTGACATGATCAGAATCTTTTTGTTCGTTCATTTTTAATTAGAAATTCTCAGCGTGTTTCTCAATTATTTGCGATAATTTTTCATATACATTAAAATGTATAAAAAAATTTGTAACAATATTTGATACTCCGTATAAATGTCTATTATGATGGTGAGAAATCCATGTAGAAAATCTAAAAAATTAAATAAAAGTATCGTATATGCCGTGCGTTATATTGAGGAAACATATCGGCCGGACAAAGTACTCGAGCGAGCATCTATTTCTCGGGGGCGTGCTTGCAAATGGAAAACGTTCGCGTTTCGCGATGACGATAAATATTGCATCGAGCTCCGCCATGCGATTTTCATCGTTGCCGCTGAGCGATACGACCACCGGGAGGAAATTTACTCCTGGCACTTAGAGGTTCCTATTCAGCGTCGGCGCAGCCCGAGTATCAAGGCTTCAGGGAACTCGCAAAGCTTTATACCTTATGCATTCTTTGAGCCGTGTTCAAAATCTCATATTAGAATAAACCGAATATCCGGGTTTTCATACGAAGTTCGTACCATTTGCGAATGGACCACAGGGAGCGATTAGACAGCCCGCGGCGAAATGGCGTTAGCGAGTACGTTACGTAGTCTGTCGATGATGCTTATCAATTTATCGAGGTAATCTAGCGAACCGTTCCGATCAATATTAACTATGACAGATCTTGTCGTTCTGCCAATATGTCAACGTAGGAGAGATATTCGCATCAATCTATAATATAATCACATTCGAAATTCATAAGTAGATATGATATGATAATATACATCATCTTTATTGGTATATATTATACAATACTAATAAAATATAAAATATTGAAGAATGATGAAATGATATAGAGAGAAAAAGAGAGAGAATATATGCAGAAACTAAAATATTAGTACGTAATAAATGCTGCTATGAGGAGATACAGTTTTGGAGATACAAAAATATATTAAGCATCTGTATTTTTTTATTAATCTGAAATTCATTTACTTAATTGGTTCCTATTAAAAAATCATACATTATACATAAGTTTATATAAAGGTGAAAAAAAGGACCTCATACATAAAATGTCATAAAGCAATAAATATAAATTTTATAAATATAATTGAAAATTTCAATTTCCAAATAAGTTAAAATAGTATGTGTAGAAGGGCTACGAGCCAGAAAACAAATAATAAAATATTTTTAATAATTTTGAAAACATTTTATATAAGACAAGTTTTCTATGTAACTTTGAATTCTTACTATTTTAATTTATTGAGCCATACTATTTATATTAATTTCCAAATAAGTCTTGGCCAAAAATATTAGGCACCTTATTAATCATTATTTGAAGTTTTAACTCAAAAATTGATTTGTGGTACTTACTGTAAATTATCCTTTGTTTGAAGAATTATTTAAATTTATCTCATATAATGCCATTGATAAATAGATATAGCAAATCCAAAGAATTCCACAGATGAATAAAACGCGATTAAGGGGACTACATACGTGGTACACTGAGAAAAAAAATTGTTGACTCAACTAAATTGGCGGTCACGGGCTGTCAAGCAAATATTTTGTTAGTCGAAATATTAATGTATTTGAGTCAAATACGCAGTAGTACATTGAACAATGACTTATTTATTTCGACAGGACCTATTTTTGAATTAACAAAATATTTGCTTGACAGCCCGTGACCGCTAATTTAGTTGAGTTAACAATTTCTTTTTCTCAGTGTATAATAAATAAAATTCACACATTACATTAGCAACCAAAATCCTGCTTGATCGTCATTTGGCCGATTCTACATATCATATTTACTTGTCTTTAAATATCTAATATTTTGGGCTAAAGTTGTATTTGAAATAAATTATTTTGCGCAGAGTAATGTATATAGAACCTAACAGTATTTAAACTGTATATATGGAGCTCCACTAACTGTTTGTACATGTTCTACCGTCTGCTCTAGCAATTGTATAACATAGTAATTTATTATTAATGATATTGACACGACTACGTATATTGTACGAGCAATTGTATTCTCACGATAAATTTCGGACCTCTCGATGGATTGCGGAACCAAAGAAAAAACATTATAGCTACAGTTTCAATTGAATTAAGAGATAAAGTCGCACACACTTTACACGATCCTGTGCAACCGAGCGCCCTTTGAAATTCATTTGCACGATCGTAATATCGCATCGCGCACCATCATAAGAACACGGAGAGAGAAGAGAAGTACGGCCAGTGTTGGAAGTGAATTTTAGAGAGTAGCGCTTAAAACGCGTAGGAACTCCGACCGCTCAAACCCATGAAATTTTTTACGGTCCTTTATCCCCGGGAAAAACTTTGCAACCATCACTGAAGCACTTTCATACAGCGAGCGGGATAAAGCTTATCCCCGGTACGGCGTACTCCAGGTTACTCGACTTTTTTCATTTAATTAATTCCAGTGCTTCATCATGATAACTATTGATAATAAATACGCATTATAATATATCATGTAAAAGAGCATTTGATAGCTGAGAATATTTGCACCCAAACTTTAAAATCTTATTATTATTATCAACATTGGTGAAATTGATATTAACATTTTCCGTATGATAACGTTTATATGGAAGAAACGAATGGTGATGTGTCGGTAAATTAGAATTCAATTTTCACATCCTCATCTATTATGTATCTCCTCGCTTCGTCCTCGGCAAATTACCTCGTGACAAAGTAGGTATGTAAAATAAATTATGAAGACACTTCGATTTAGAAGTAATGGAGGGACCACTCGAAGCTTACATACTACGGTCAGAGGTCTTGCAAGGATTGGCGGCCAGCTACTTATCGAAATTGATTTTTGGTGTCTTTTATGAGAACCGGGGAAGTAGAGTGGAAGAGGGAAGACAAACGCGAATAGCAAACAACTATGAAGGGTGGCAAAGAAATGTGGGCAGGCCCTTCGCAATGACGTTCTGACGAGGACCGAAGGTTATCAAATTTCATATTGCTTCAACTTGGCGCGAGACTCTTGGGAATCCAAGCTTACCGTTACTCACCCCAGTTCCCGGGGACGATTGCTAGCAGCTGTTGCTGCTGGCCTATCGACTTTGCCCGCATAACAACGCAGGCACACACATACACAACAAACATATATACAGGGCAGCCGACTCCGACAGTATCGTCCATTACCGTATCGAAATTTCTTGCTCGCGTAACATCCAGCCTTTAACGCGAATCATGACCATGCGACGTTTGGTGACTTTTTATGACGTTTGCCGCGTCAGACTGACCGACCGACCGAACGAACGACGAATCGGCTTCAACATCGATTCACGAATGCTGCGACCACCGACAGTCGACAGCTTGCCACAGGCGATTCGCAATTGTGCCCCGAATTGCATCAATAAATCATGTTTCTCGCGGAAAGACCTATACCGCGTCTCTCAGTGAAAGAGTTAAATCAAGTTGTCACGCTAGCGCTTATTGTTAGGTTTTTTTCTTCGACACGCTGCTTGACTTTCGTGATTGCACCGCTAGCGTGAAAGCTGATAAGATTATCCGCCAAATTTATTTTTCCTTCATTTTTAGTGCTTTCACGATGATAAATATCTGTTGTTAGAAAGAACATTTTACTGCTGGATTTATAAGGGCCATTTATACCTTCACAATGGCTTTTATAAATTTAACATGATTGCGTTTTATATGTGTCAACATAATATTAAAATCAGACATTTACATTTAGCTCGGAACATATGTTAAGCGGACAAACCATTGTTCCATATTTCTCCGCGTATATTTAGAATTGGATATGACCGAATAATTTTCATCTCACGTTGATATTAAATGTAATCTTCACATTGTACCAATAAAACTTCTCGATTTTACAACGGATTTGTGAAACGAGAATACTATTATAAAAGTTCATCTCATTCATATAAATATAAAAAGTTAACCACTGAACTATGGAGGGAAACGTAAGTAGAGATAACATAAATAGAGTCCTATATATTTAGTTCGACAGATAATCGTGAAACATGCTAAACTTTAAATGCTGCAATCGATAGGTAAACTGTAAATAGAAAGAGAGAGAGAGAGAGAGAGAGAGAGAGGAATTTTAACTGTTTTTTTTTAATAACGACAACTTTTTTTCATCAATCACATGTTATCGAATAAACATCATTGTCCGCTATTCTTACAGAGCTAATAGTTTTTTAAATCGATCTATTTTATGGACATAAAAATAGAATCTCTGTCGATCTGAAACAGGAACTTTAGCACAACGATAGTTGGCGCGTTCGCTATTGTCTCGGAATCGACGATCGACCGATTTCCCCTATTTACCTACCATTTTATATCGTGACGTAGACACGTATATACGTATGTCCACACACTTTGAGCGGCCCGTTTATTTACGGCTTCCGTTAGAGAGCGTAAATCCAGTTTTCCAACGCATCAGTACCGTTTACATCGATATTTGGCTACGCTTCCCCGCGCGCAGTAAATCACTATTCGGTCGCAGCAGCTCCCTTCTTCTGCATCCCGTGCTCCCTCCCGCCCTCCGCATTCCGCGTTGCATTGCAATTACACGAAGAGATCGACGCGTGACGACGCCGGTGTCAAATGTGAAATAGGACGTGTGCCGCGTGCGCGGCGCGTGCCGCCATTTGAAAATTGCCCCGCGCCATCCTCGTGTGTCCCAATTGTCGAACACGTCGCATTGGTTTATACTTGCGAAGAAGATATACATACTATTGTGTTTCAAAACTATAAAAATTTATCAAATATTTTCGAAATTTATTCTAAAAATTTAATTAACTTTATACCTTAGAAAACTTAAATTTGAAATTCAAATATGCGACAAATATTTATTTGATAAATATTTACATTTAATCGATTAATTCGAAAAAGCAATTTAATGTTACTTGTTTTATGTATCCACTAAATTTGCAATATAATTAAAATAAACCCGCTCTTAATATGAAATAATTGAATGTTACGAAAATTGAAAACCGATTATGCGAATCTTATTTTCATATAATATACATTGTAATTGATGATATTCAAGAAAAGTAAAACTTTAATTCTGTTTATTTACTTGTAAATTTTTAGTATTTTTGTCGATCATAACAGATCCTATTTGATATGTCGTTTTAAATCAATAATTCGATCAACGTTGATCAATGTATAGTCATCGAATGTGCTATTCAGAGAAGAGTAATTCAATTTGACGGATATAGTCGACACACAGCTTTTTAGTAACTCGCAACTTTAAATGTGTCAAAGAATGCTCCTGATTCGTGCAATGATATAAAATTAGATCGCAGATGCGACGAGAAGCGACGCGTACGAGATTACGGTACATTGAAATCTGTTTGATTCTTAACTAAAGATAAATCGCCATACGATTATTGCGAGTCACTTCAACGATCTATTTCGAATGAAATATAATTTTATTCGCGGTAAAGAGAGCGTGCGTACCTCTCATATGAAATATTGTTCGATGTACAACAATTCAATATGCATAAGCGAGAGAGAGAGAGAGAGAGAGAGAGAGAGAGAGAGAGAGAGAGAGAGA